>NC_138294.1:95896606-96271606 GCF_965601325.2 Salmo salar | reverse complement strand
CTGAGCACTGCGCCCGGAAAAATACGCGTTGCGATACAGACTAGACGTCATGTTGGGGAGATCTAAAATCGAAAATACTATGTAAATAATCCATTACCTTTGATTCTCTTCATCAGATGTCACTTCCAGGTATCACAGGTCCATAACGAATGTAGTTTTGTTCAAAAAAGCTCATCATTTATGTCCAAAAATCTCCGTCTCGTTAGCACATGATGTAAGCCAGCCGGACTTCTCGTCATGAACGAGGGGAAAAAATATATTTCCGTTCGTTCAAACATGTCAAACGTTGTATAGCATAAATCATTAGGGCCTTTTTTAACCAGAACATGAATAATATTCAAGGTGGACGAATGCATACTCTTTTATAACGTATTGGAACGAGGGTACCCAACATGAACTAGCGCGCCAGGTGTCTAATGGGACATCAACGTTCCATGGCTCTTGTTCGGTCAGATCTCCCTCCAGAAGACTCAAAACACTTTGTAAAGGCTGGTGACATCTAGTGGAAGCAATAGGAAGTGCCAAAATATTCCTAAACCCCTGTGTTTTTCAATGGGATAGGTTTAAAGTCAATACAACACATCAGGTATCCACTTCCTGTCAGAAAATGTCTCAGGGTTTTGCCTGCCAAATGAGTTCTGTTATACTCACAGACACCATTCAAACAGTTTTGGAAACTTTAGAGTGTTTTCTATCCATATATAATAAGTATATGCATATTCTAGTTACTGGGTAGGATTAGTAACCAGATTAAATCGGGTACATTTTTTTTATCCAGACGTGCAAATGCTGCCCCCTAGACCCAACAGGTTAATGGCACAGGCAGGGAGCCCAGCCAACAGCGAGTTGCAGTAATCCAGACGGGAGATGACAAGTGCCTGGATTAGGACCTGCGCCGCTTCCTGTGTGAGGCAGGGTCGTACTCTGCGAATGTTGTAGAGCATGAACCTACAGGATCGGGTCACCGCCTTGATGTTAGTGGAGAACGACAGGGTGTTGTCCAGGATCACGCCAAGGTTCTTAGCACTCTGGGAGGAGGACACAAGGGAGTTGTCAACCGTGATGGCGAGATCATGGAACGGGCAGTCCTTCCCCGGGAGGAAGAGCAGCTCCGTCTTGCCGAGGTTCAGCTTGAGCTGGTGATCCGTCATCCACACTGATATGTCTGACAGACATGCAGAGATGCGATTCACAGCCTGGTTATCAGAAGGGGGAAAGGAGAAGATTAATTGTGTGTCGTCTGCATAGCAATGATAGGAGAGACCATGTGAGGATATGACAGAGCCAAGTGACTTGGTGTATAGCGAGAATAGGAGAGGGCCTAGAACAGAGCCCTGGGGGACACCAGTGGTGAGAGCGCATGGTGCGGAGACAGATTCTCGCCACGCCACCTGGTAGGAGCGACCTGTCAGGTAGGACGCAATCCAAGCGTGGGCCGCGCCGGAGATGCCCAACTCGGAGAGGGTGGAGAGGAGGATCTGATGGTTCACAGTATCAAAGGCAGCAGATAGGTCTAGAAGGATGAGAGCAGAGGAGAGAGAGTTAGCTTTAGCAGTGCGGAGAGCCTCCGTGACACAGAGAAGAGCAGTCTCAGTTGAATGCCCAGTCTTGAAACCTGACTGATTAGGATCAAGAAGGTCATTCTGAGAGAGATAGCAGGAGAGCTGGCCAAGGACGGCACGTTCAAGAGTTTTGGAGAGAAAAGAAAGAAGGGATACTGGTCTGTAGTTGTTGACATCGGAGGGATCGAGTGTAGGTTTTTTCAGAAGGGGTGCAACTCTCGCTCTCTTGAAGACGGAAGGGACGTAGCCAGCGGTCAAGGATGAGTTGATGAGCGAGGTGAGGAAGGGGAGAAGGTCTCCGGAAATGGTCTGGAGAAGAGAGGAGGGGATAGGGTCAAGTGGGCAGGTTGTTGGGCGGCCGGCCGTCACAAGACGCGAGATTTCATCTGGAGAGAGAGGGGAGAAAGAGGTCAAAGCACAGGATAGGGCAGTGTGAGCAGGACCAGCGGTGTCGTTTGACTTAGCAAACGAGGATCGGATATCGTCAACCTTCTTTTCAAAATGGTTGACGAAGTCATCCGCAGAGAGGGAGGAGGGGGGGGGAGGGGAAGGAGGATTCAGGAGGGAGGAGAAGGTAGCAAAGAGCTTCCTAGGGTTAGAGGCAGATGCTTGGAATTTAGAGTGGTAGAAAGTGGCTTTAGCAGCAGAGACAGAAGAGGAGAATGTAGAGAGGAGTGAGTGAAAGGATGCCAAGTCCGCAGGGAGGCGAGTTTTCCTCCATTTCCGCTCGGCTGCCCGGAGCCTTGTTCTGTGAGCTCGTAGTGAGTCGTCGAGCCACGGAGCAGGAGGGGAGGACCGAGCCGGCCTGGAGGATAGGGGACAGAGAAAATCAAAGGATGCAGAAAGGGAGGAGAGGAGGGTTGAGGAGGCAGAATCAGGAGATAGGTTGGAGAAGGTTTGAGCAGAGGGAAGAGATGATAGGATGGAAGAGGAGAGAGTAGCGTAGCATTATGCTACTACACATAAATACATCACTGTAAAAGGACTAGTAGAGAGAATACTACAGACACAGTGGAATCATTGAACAAAATATGACATTTATTGATGAAATACAATAAAATCACAAATTAGGTTTCTTTGAATCAAAGCTAAAATAATTAGCTACAAAAAAATTAAAACCTGTTAAACATCAACTGCTGTGTTCCTCACCTGGCTCACTGTAAAAAGCTAACTACAGTAAAACATCAACTGCAGTGTTCCTCCCCTGGCTCACTGTAAAAAGCTAACTACAGTAAAACATCAACTGCAGTGTTCCTCCCCTGGCTCACTGTAAAAAGCTAACTACAGTAAAACATCAACTGCAGTGTTCCTCCCCTGGCTCACTGTAAAAAGCTAACTACAGTAAAACATCAACTGCAGTGTTCCTCCCCTGGCTTACTGTAAAAAGCTAACTACAGTAAAACATCAACTGCAGTGTTCCTCACCTGGCTCACTGTAAAAAGCAAAGGATTGATTACTGTACTTCTATATTTCCATCAACCCTGTCTTGTGGATTTGGCCACATGTTCTCATCCACATCACAATGGATGTTTTCATTAGCCAAACATCTTGGGAAGAATCTTTGGGCGAATCCAGGCCTGACACTGGTCTGGCGTGATGTCATTGCATGCATCATCCATGGCCTGGAGAAGGGTGGCTTGTTCGTGAGGGCGCCTATCATATACCTTCCACCTCCATGTGGAGAAAAATTCCTCAATCGGGTTAAGGAAAGGAGAGTATGGGGGTAAGTACAGGGTGGTACATTGTGGATGGGCCTGAAACCATGCTTGCACCATTTGAGCACGGTGGAACCTGACATTATCCCACACAATGACATAGGTCATGCCATCAGCTCTACAGACCTGATTTAGCTCATCAAGGAAGGTTACATTCGAACAGCGAATCACGTGGCTGCCTGCAACTCAATATATAGAGTATATAGAGTAGAGCGCTTTAGATGTTGTTCGACCAAACATTAGAATATGCAAGATGAGTAATCTAAGCAACTTTGACCGTGGTATGATTGTTGGTGCCACACATGGTGATTCCAGCATCTCAGAAACAACTGCCCTCCTGGGATTTTTACGCACTACAGTCTCTAGAGTTTACAGAGAATGGTGCGATAAACAAAACACATTCAGTGAGCGGCAGTTCTGTGGGCAAAAACACCTTGTTAATGAGAGAGGTCAGAGGAGAATGTCCAGACTCATTCAAGCTAACAGAAAGGCCACAAATGCTCAAATAACAGCTGTTTAAAACAGTGGTGTGCAGAAGGGCATCTCTTAACGTCCAACATCGTGAATAATTCAGGCTGTTGTGGAGGCAAAAGGGGGTCCTACCCAGTCCTCGATAGGTGTACCTAATAAAGTGGCAGGTGAGTGAACAGTAATGTCAAATCTGAAAACATGGTCTGGAAAAGTGGTCCATGGGACCATAGAAACAGTGTCTGATAAAGAATGATGATGAAATATTACATCCATAGATAATGTAGTCCAATTGGTTCATGTTCCACGGTAATTGGTGTCAATGGATCTCGTTATCCTGAAACTTTCATGATCTAAAGATGGAATATTGTTTGTCAGTTTCCGTAAAACTATGCATTAAGAGTAATGCAACAGTTACTCATCATTTTGAGCAGTTGTATCAATTGATAGTTAGATCATTGTAATGAAATGAATAGACAGTCATCTCAGATGTAATGTGTGAATTGCATTTTGAAACAGGTGATTTTAGTTCAATGAACAAATGATCTTATCTTTATGTGTATTGTATCCAAGCAACTGGAAAAAGTGTTAGAGTTTTGAAAAATTAGCATTTTGATCATCGGTTGTGAGTTTTGTGTCTCGAGATTTGAAAAATGACATCAAGGTTCCGAAATTAGTGCCAAAGTGATTGTTAAAAACTGTATTATAGCCCTGGTGTGATATGGTGGTTTAGCGTGGCTGACACTGAATGCAGCAACTAATCATTCCCCAATTAGTTAGTGGCTAGTTCATTGAGTCTATATACCAATGCTGGAGTCAATATGATTTATGGTTCATGAGAAGATCTAATGGAGAAGATGATTTTCAGCATTAGAGTTACAAAGAATGAGATGTTTATAGTTTCCTTGTTCTTCGATATATACTATATGACCAAAAGTATGTGCACACCTGCTCGTCAAACATCTAATTAAATTTTTTTTTTTTTCATTTAACATTTAAAAATCATGGGCATTAAAATCGAGTTGGTCCCCCCCTTTGCTGCGGGTAGGTAGCATTCTCCTGGCATCCGCCAAACCCAGATTTGTCCGTAAGACTGCCAGAGAGTGAAGCCTGATTCATCACTCCAGAGAACGCGTTTCCACTGCTCCAGAGTCCAATGGCGGCGAGCAATACACCACTCCTGCCGAAGCCTGGCATTGCACATGGTGATCTTAGGCTTGTGTGCGGCTGCTCGGCCGTGGAAACTAATTTCATGAAGCTCCCGATGAACAGTTTTTATGCTGATGCTTCCAGAGGCAGTTTGAAACTCGGTAGTGAGTGTTGCAACCGAGGACAGACGATTTTTACACGTTACACACTTCAGCACTTGCCGGTCGCGTTTTGTGAGCTTGTGTGGCCTATCACTTCGTGGCTGAGACGTTGTTGCATCTAGATGTTTCCACTTCACAATAACAGCACTTACAGTTGATTGGTGCAGCTCTAGCAGGGAAGAAATTTGACGAAGTGACTTGTTGGAAAGGTGGCATCCTATGACGGTGCCACACTGAAAGTCACTGAGCTCTTCAGTAAGGCCCTTCTACTGCGAATGTTTGTCTATGAAGAATGCATGGCTGTGTGTTACATTTTATACACCTGTCAACAAAGGGTGTGGCTGAAATAGCCGAATCCACTAATTTTAATGGCTGTCCACATACTTCTGTTCATACAGTACCAGTCAAAAGTTTGGACACATTTTTCTTTATTTTTACTATTTTCTACTATGTAGAATAATAGTGAAGACATCAAAACTATGGAATAACACAAATGGAATCATGTAGTAACCAAAAAAGTGTTAAACAAATCCAAATATATGTTATATTTTAGATTCTTCAAAGTAGCCACCCTTTGCCTTGATGAGAGCTTTGCACACTCTTGGTATTCTCTCAACCAGCTTCATGAGGTAGTCACCTGGAATGCTTTTCCAACAACCTTGAAGGAGTTCCCACATATGCTGAGCACTTGTTGGCTGCTTTTCCTTCACTCCGCAGTCCAACTCATCTCACCCAAACCATCTCAATTGGGTTGAGGTCAGGTGATTGTGGAGGCCAGGTCATCTGATGCAGCACTCCATCACTCTCCTTATTGGTCAAATAGCCTTTACACAGCCTGGAGGTGTGTTGGGTGATTGTCCTGTTGAAAAACAAATGATAGTCCCACTAAGTCCAAACCAGATGGGATATCGCTGCAGAATTATTATTATTTTTAACTAGGCAAGGCAGTTAAGAACAAATTCTAATTTACTATGACAGCCTACCGGGAAACAGTGGGTTAACTGCCTTGCTCAGAACAACAGATTTTTACCGTGTCAGCTCAGGGATTCAACCCAGAAACCTTTTGGTTACTGGCCCAACACTCTAACCACTAGGCTACCTGCCGCCACAGAATGCTGTGGTAGCCATACTGGTTAAGTGTGCCTTGAATTCTAAATAAATCACAGAGGGTATCACCAGCAAAGCACCCCTACACCATCACACCTCCTCCTCCATGCTTCAAGGTGGAAACCAAACATGCAGAGATCATCCATTCACCTACTCTGCGTCTCACAAAGACATGGAGGTTGGGACCAAAAATCTCAAATTTGGACTCATCAGACCAAAAGACAGATTTCCACCGGTCTAATGTTCATTGCTTGTGTTTCTCGGCTCAAGCAAGTCTCTTCTTCGTATTGGTGTCCTTTAGTAGTGGTTTCTTTGCAGTAATTCGACCATGACGGCCTGATTCACACAGTCTCATCTGAACAGTTGATGTTGAGATGTGTCTGTTATTTGGGCTGCAATCTGAGGTGCAGTTAATTGCCGATTACTGGTAACTCCAATGAACTTATCCTCTGCAGCAGAGGTAACTCTGGGTCTTCCTTCCTGTGGTGGTCCTAATGAGAGCCAGTTTCATCATAGCGCTTGATGATTTTTGCGACTGCACATGAAGAAACTTTCAAAGTTTGTGAAATTTTCAGCATTGACTGACCTTCATGTCTTCGTTTCTCTTTGCTTATTTGAGCTGTTCTTGCAATAATATGAACTTGGTCTTTTACTAAGTATGGCTATCTTCTGTATACCAACCCTACCTTGTCACAACACAACTGATTGGCTCAAACGCATTAATGAAAGAAATTCCACAAATTAACTTTTAACAGGCACATTCAAGGTGACTACCTCATGAAGCTGGTTGAGGGAATGCCAAGAGCGTGCAAATCTGTCATCAAGGCAAAGGGTACTTTGAAGAATCTCAAATATAAATATATTTTGATTTGTTTAACACTTTCTTGGTTACTACATGATTTTCAGGGAAGCTCATATGCGTGCTAGTCTTCCTCATCAGGGTCTTGACCTGACTGCAGTTCAGCGTCGTAACCGACTTCAGTGGGAAAATGCTCACCTTCAATGGCCACTGGCATGCTGGAGAAGTGTGGTCTGATTTGAAACCGGATGAATCCCGGTTTCAACTGTACTGGACAGATGACAGACAATATGCGTCATGTGGGTGAGCTGTTTGAAGATGTCAATGTTGGGAACAGAGTGCCCCATGGAGGAGGTGTAGTTATGATATGGCCAGGCATAAGCTACTGACAACAAACACATTTACATTTTATCACTGATCATTTGAATGCACAGGGATACCATGATGAGATCCTGAGGCCCATTGTTGTGCCATTCATCCACCGCCATCACATCATGTTTCAGCATGATAATGCACAGCCCCATGTCACAAGAATCTGTAAACAATTCCAGAAAGCTGAAAATATCCCAGTTCTTCCATGGCCTGCATAATCACCAGACGTTACCCATTGAGCATGTTTGGGATGCTCTGGATCAACGTGTACGACAGCGTGTTCCAATTCCCGCCAATATCCAACAACAATCAACAGCCTGATCAACTCTATGTGAAGGACAAATGTTGGGAACACCAGATACTGACTGGTTTTCTAATCCATGCCTCTTTTTTATTTAACCTCTTGACGTTACCCTAGGATAGGGGGCGCCACAGCGCATTTTGGAAAAAATTCGTGCCCATTTTCAACGGCCTACTAATCAGACTCAGAAGCTAGGATATGCATATAATTAATACCTGTGGATAGAAAACACCCTAAAGTTTCTAAAACTGTTTGAATGGTGTCTGTGAGTATAACAGAACTCATATGGCAGTCAAAACCCCGAGACCGATTGAACCAGGAAGTGGAATTCTGAATTGTGGACTCAACTTCACGTCGTCGCCTATTATTCACACCGTGAGATATCGTTTATTGAGCACTTCCTATTGCTTCCACAAGATGTCGCCAGTCTTTACAAAGTGTTTTGAGCCTTCTACTGTCGAAACTCAGTGAATGAGACGCGTTGGAAATTGGTCACAGCGGGAGGGCCATCACCATTATGACGCCGGCGGCCCTATCTACCCCCACCTTTGGAAACGTTTTGAAACACATTGAAATCGTCCCCCTCGAATCTTATTGGCTCTCTTGTTGAAACAGGCCCTGAAGATTTATGTTATACAACGTTTGACATGTTTGAACGAACCTAAATGGGAAAAAATTGTTTTTTCCGACACGGCTGTCCCGCGGCCGGCAGAGCTTTTGGATACTGCCTTCAGACGCGCTAACAACAGCAAGCTAATGGAACATAAAGGATGGACTTTTTCGACCGAAAATACATCTGTTGTGGACCTGGGATTCCCGGAAGTGCTTTCTGATGAAGACAACTAAAGGTAAGGGATTATTGACAATATTATACAACATTAGATGTGATATGCGATTGTTCCAAGATGGCGCCGAGCTGTATTTACTAGCTCATTTTCTGAGTATCGCATCCCCTTTTATCGCTAAGTGTGATTACCCAGTAAAGTTATTTTTAAATCTGGTATGACAGGTGCTTTCAAGAGATATTCATCTATAAATCTTAGAATGACAATATTACATTTTAAACATGTTTTCGAATAGTAATTCAGTAAATTGTAGCACTGTTTCATCGGATGCTTTTGACGGGAAAATAGTTAGTCAACGTCAGACGCCGATGTAAAATGCTGTTTTCATATATAAATATGAACTTTATTGAACAAAAGAATGCATGCATTGTGTAACATGATGTCCTAGGTGTGTCATCTGATGAAGTTTGTAAAAGGTTAGTGCTGCATTTAGCTGTTTTTTGGTTATTTGTGATGCATGTGGTTGGTCGGAAAATGGCTATGTTGCTGCTTTTTACGATGGACTCCTCTAACATAATCTAATGATTTGCTTTTCCTGTAAAACCTTTTTGAAATTGGACGACGTGGGTCGATTCAGGAGAGGTTTATCTATAAAACGATATAATTTGAAAAAAAATATAATACATTTTTTTTTTAAATTTTGTTATGCTAATGGCGATATGATTTTTCGCTGGATTTTGATCCCGCTGACGGGATGAGACGCTGAAGAGGTTCTGTGACCAACAGATGCATATCTGTATTCCCAATCATGTGAAATAGATGAGGGCCTAATGAATTTATATCAATAGACTGATTTCCTTATATGAACTGTAACTCAGTTAAATCTTTGAAATTGTTTCATGTTGCATGTATATTTTTGTTCAGGGTATACTTAGATAATTAGGTACAACTGCAAATTCAGTGTGGTTCATCTTATGGATGTCCATGATAGCGATTACGAGTTTCAAGTTGGTAGTCCTTGGCGGAGTGGATTTACACACCCTGCTATATTGTGGATAAAGAGTTAACTGTCTAACAGAGCATAATTCCCCAGAGAAGCTGTCTAGGCCCTTTACTTTTTTAATTCTTTACTAATGACATTCCACTGGCTTTGAGAAAAACGAGTCTGTCTATGTATGCGGATGACTAAAACACTATACATGTCAGCTGCTACAGTGACTGAAATGACTGCAACATCTAACAAAGAGCTGCAGTTAGTTTCAGAATGGGTGGCAAGGAATATGTTAGTCCTAAATATTTCAAAACTAAAAGCATTGTATTTGGGACAAATCATTCACTAAACCCTAAACCTCAACTAAATGTTGTAATAAATAATGTGCAAATTGACCAAGTTGAGGAGACTAAACTTATTGGAGTAACCCTGGATTGTAAACTGTCATGGTCAAAACATATTGATACAACAGTAGCTAAGATGGGGAGAAGTCTGTCCATTATAAAGCGGTGCTCTGCCTTCTTAACGACACTATCAACAAGGCAGGTCCTACAGGCCCTAGTTTTGTCACACTTGGGCTATTGTTCAGTCATGTGGTCAGGTGCTACAAAGATAATTGCAATTGCCTCAGAACAGGGCAGCACAGATGGCCCTTGGAAGTACACAGAGAGCAAACATCTCTCCTTGCTCAAAGTGGAGGAGAGATTGACTTCATCCCTACTTGTATTTGTGAGAGGTATTGACATGTTGAATGCACCAAGATGTCTGTTTGAACTACTGGCACACAGCTCGGACACCCATGCATACCCCACAATACATACCACCAGAGGTCTCTTCACAGTCCCCAAGTCCAGAACATACTGTGCACAGTACTGAATAGAGCCATGACTACATGGAACTCTACTCCACATCAAGCAGTACAATCAGATTTAAAAAACAGATTAAAAATACCTTATAGTCAGGGACAAAGTTGTGGAGAAGTACAGATCGGGGTTGGGTTATAAAAAAAATATCGGAAACTTTGAACATCCGACGGAGCACCATTAAATCCATTACAAAAAATGGAAAGAAAATGCACCACAAAAAAACCTGCCAAGAGAGGGCTACCCACCAAAATTCACAGACCAGGCAAGGAGGGCATTAATCAGAGAGGCAACAAAGAGACTAAAGATAACCCTGAAGGAAATGCAAAGCTCCACAACGGAGATAGGAGTATCTGTCCATAGGACCACTTTAAGCCGTACACTCCACAGAGCTGGGCTTTACGGAAGAGTGGCCAGAAAAAAGCCATTGCTTAACCTCTCTTGGGCAGGGGGCAGTATTTTCACGTCCTGATAAAAAACATACCCGATTTAATCTGGTTATTACTCCTGCCCAGAAACTAGAATATGCATATAATTGTTTGATTAAGATAGAAAACACCCTAAAGTTTCTAAAACTGTTTGAATGGTGTCTGTAAGTATAACAGAACTCATATGGCAGGCCAAAACCTGAGAAGATTCTATACAGGAAGTGCCCTCTCTGACCATTTCTTGGCCTTCTATAGCCTCTTTATCGAAAACAGAGGATCTCTGCTGTAACGTGACATTTTCTAAGGCTCCCATAGGCTCTCAGAAGGCGCCAGAACGGGGAATGATGACTCTGCAGTCCCTGGCTGAAAAACAGTAGGGGTTTTGGATAGTGGTCGATCTGAGAACACGGTCGCGCGCGTGCACATGAAGAGTCCATTTTCTTCTTTCAGTCTTTGAACGAAAACAACGTTTCCCGGTCGAAATATTATTGCTATTTTACGAGAAAAATCGCATAAAAATTGATTTTAAACAGCGTTTGACATGCTTCGAAGTACGGTAATGGAATATTTAGACATGTCACGACATGCGTCCGCACGTCACTGTTCGGATAGGGACCTGAACGCACGGACAAAACAGAGGATATTTGAAGATAACTATGGATTATTTTGAACCAAAACAACATTTGTGGTTTAAGTAGAAGTCCTGGGAGTGCATTCTGACGAAGAACAGCAAAGGTAGTCCAATTTGTCTTATAGTAATTCTGAGTTTAGTGAACGGCAAATTTGGTGGGTGTCAAATTAGCTAGCCCGTGATGGCGAGCTATCTACTCAGAATATTGCAAAATGTGCTTTCGCCGAAAAGCTATTTTAAAATCTGACACCGCGATTGCATAAAGGAGTTCTGTATCTATAATTCTTAAAATAATTGTTATGTTTTTTGTGAACATTTATCATGAGTAATTTAGTAAATTCACCGGAAGTTTTTGGTATGTTTGCTAGTTCTGAACATCACATGCTAATGTAAAAAGCTGGTTTTTGATATAAATATGAACTTGATTGAACAAAACATGCTTGTATTGTATAACATAATGTCCTAGGAGTGTCATCTGATGAAGATCATCAAAGGTTAGTGCTGCATTTAGCTGTGGTTTTGGTTTTTGTGACATTATATGCTAGCTTGAAAAATGAGTGTGATTATTTCTGGCTGGGTACTCTCCTGACATAATCTAATGTTTTGCTTTTGTTGTATTGCCTTTTTGAAATCGGACAATGTGGTTAGATTAACGAGAGTCTTGTCTTTAAAATGGTGTAAAATAGTCATATGTTTGAGAAATTGAAGTTATAGCATTTTTAAGGTTTTTGAATTTCGCGCCACTTGATTCCACTGGCTGTTGACTAGGTGGGACGATGCCACATACCCGAGAGAGGTTAACCTGTTAGGGCTAGGGGGCAGTATTTGCACGGCTGGATAAAAAAATGTACCCGATTTAATCTGGTTACTAATCCTACCCAGTAACTAGAATATGCATATACTTATTATATATGGATAGAAAACACCCTAACGTTTCTAAAACTGTTTGAATGGTGTCTGTGAGTATAACAGAACTAATTTGGCAGGCAAAACCCTGAGACAGATTCTGACAGGAAGTGGATACCTGATGTGTTGTATTACCTTTAAACCTATGCCATTGAAAAACACAGGGGCTGAGGAATATTTTGGCACTTCCTATTGCTTCCACTAGATGTCACCAGCCTTTACAAAGTGTTTTGAGTCTTCTGGAGGGAGATCTGACCGAACAAGAGCCATGGAACGATGATGACCCATTAGACTCCTGGCGCGCGAGTTCATGTTGGGTACCCTCGTTCCAATACGTTGTAAAAGAGAATGCATTCGTCCACCTTGAATATTATTCATGTTCTGGTTAAAAAAGGCCCTAATGATTTATGCTATACAACGTTTGACATGTTTGAACGAACGTAAATATATTTTTTCCCCTCGTTCATGAAGTGAAGTCCGGCTGGCTTAGATCATGTGCTAACAAGACGGAGATTTTTGGACATAAATGATGAGCTTTTTTGAACAAAACTACATTCGTTATGGACCTGTGATACCTGGAAGTGACATCTGATGAAGAGAATCAAAGGTAATGGATTATTTACATAGTATTTTCGATTTTAGATCTCCCCAACATGGCGGCTAGTCTGTATCGCAACGCGTATTTTTCTGGGCGCAGTGCTCAGATTATTGCAAAGTGTGATTTCCCAGTAAGGTTATTTTTAAATCTGGCAAGTTGTTTGCGTTCAAGAGATGTAAATCTATAATTCTTTAAATGACAATATAATATTTTACCAATGTTTTCTAATTTTAATTATTTAATTTGTGGTGCTGACTTGAATGCCGGTTATTGGAGGGAAACGATTTCCTGAACATCAACGCCACAGTAAAACGCTGTTTTTGGATATAAATATGAACTTGATAGAACTAAAAATGCATGCATTGTCTAACATAATGTCCTAGGAGTGTCATCTGTTGGAGATTGTAAAAGGTTAGTGCATAATTTTAGCTGATTTTATGGTTTTGGTGACGCCTGTCTTTGAATTGGCACAACATTACACACAACTCTTGTAAATGTACTGTCCTAACGAACTCTAAATTTATGCTTTCGCCGTAAAACCTTTTTGAAATCGGAAAACGTGGTTAGATTAAGGAGATGTTTATCTTTCAAAGGGTGTAAAATAGTTGTATGCTTGAAAAATATGAATTTTGACATTTATTTGGATTCAAATTTGCCGCTCTTGAAATGCACCTGCTGTTGATGGAGTGCACCACGGGTGGGACGCTTGCGTCCCACCTAGCCCATAGAGGTTAAAGAAAAAAATAAGCAAACATGTTTGGTGTTCGCCAAAAGGCATGTGGGAGACTCCCCAAACATATGGAAGAAGGCTCTCTGGTCAGATGAGACTAAAATGTAGCTTTTTGACCATCAAGGAAAACGCTATGTCTGGCACAAACCCAACACCTCTCATTACCCCGAGAACACCATCCCCACAGTGAAGCATGGTTGTGGCAGCATCATGCTGTGGGGATGTTTTCATTGGCAGGGACTGGGAAACTGGTCAGAATTGAAGGATGATGGATGGTGCTAAATACAGGGAAATTCTTGGGGGAAACCTGTTTCAGTCTTCCAGAGATTTGAGACTGGGACGGAGGTTCACCTTCCAGCAGGACAATGACCGTAAGCGTACTGCTAAAGTAACACTCGAGTGGTTTGAGGGGAAACATTTAAATGTCTTGGAATGGCCTAGTCAAAGCCCAGACCTCAATCCAATTGAGAATCTGTTGTATGACTTAAAGATTGCTGTATACCAGCAGAACCCATCCTACTTGAAATGGCTGGAGCAGTTTTGCCTTGAAGAATGGGCAAAAATCCCAGTGGCTAGATGTGCCAAGCTTATGGAGACATACCCCAAGAGACTTGGACTATAAACACATGTACACATGGATTTTGTGTTGTAGATATGTGGTGGTAGAGTAGGGGCCTGAGGGCACGGACTTAATTTATTGTGAAATCTGTTGTGAATGTGTTGTAATGTCTAAAAAACATTGTATAGCTGTCTTATTTTTGCTGGACTCCAAGAAGAGTAGCTGGTTCCTTGGCAATTAATAAATACAAATACAGTGATTTAAATGGACATGTATTTTTTTTTAACTTAACATTTTTTTTGTAACTTTTTCAAATTTGTTCAGCATGAGGAAAGACACCGACATACAAAGTTTCAAGTCTCTAGGTCAAACTGGGTGGCGGATATGACGGTCTATGTGAGACTGCTTATAACAGTACCACCTATAGGTCAATCGGTGCCATTATTTTTAACTAAATTACTCATTACTTCTAGTTTCTGAGTGCCAAATTAGAAAAAAAGTGACCAATCTCAGCTTGAGTTATCTGACCATGTCAAGACAAAGACAATAACAATTCAGAATTCAGAAAATAACAATAGGTTTGATAATAATAATATACATACGAGTCAGCATCCGCCTCTCCCCTCTGTTTTCTCCTGTTAAGAAGCAGCACAGTGATCGCCACGCCCAGAATCAGCCCCACAGCCAATAGCATGCCCAGAACACTGATGACATCACCCGTTCCCACCTGGGGCAGTGGCTCCTCTACACAGAGGGAAAAAAACACTGTTACACACACGCACGCACACACACACGCACACACGCACACGCACGCACGCACGCACCCACGCACGCACACACACACACACACACACACACACTCCAGGTAACCATTGTAACCACATGACCTTACCTGTGATGCTGACCTCCATGAAGGCGGAGCTTGTCCCGATGCTATTGGTTGCGTCGCAGACATAAGTCCCTCCTACCTCGTATCTGATTGGTCCTTTAAATGACAGAACATTGTCACGGATCTCTACGCTGTTCGGTATGGAACCATTCAACCTGCAGGTACACACACACCGATACACACACACACAAACACACGAATGCCATTATTCCAAGTATGACATAACATACAAAGCTTCATAAACATCAAACAGACCATAGACTTATAAAGAGGACTCATCTTTTTATTTAATCACATAACGGCTTCTGTGACATCATTGAGGGCGTTCTCCATTTTAAAGTAGTAAACAAACTGAAAAGGTGCATAGTGTCATCTGGAGGGTGTTGTCTGAACAGGTATAAAGCCAAGGTTGGTGATTTACTGCCCCCTGGAGGGTGATGTCTGAACAGGTATAAAGACAAGGTTGGTGATTTACTGCCCCCTGGAGGGTGTTGTCTGAACAGGTATAAAGACAAGGTTGGTGATTTACTGCCCCCTGGAGGGTGATGTCTGAACAGGTATAAAGACAAGGTTGGTGATTTACTGCCCCCTGGAGGGTGATGTCTGAACAGGTATAAAGACAAGGTTGGTGATTTACTGCCCCCTGGAGGGTGATGTCTGAACAGGTATAAAGACAAGGTTGGTGATTTACTGCCATCTGCAGTTATGGAATGTTTTCTCAGCAGTATAATTCATTGGCTGATCCCTCCTGATGACCTGGATGGAATTTAGTGATCCTTCCTTAACCTGTTAGGGCTAGGGGGCAGCATTTGCACGTCTGGATAAAAAAAATGTACCCGATTTAATCTGGTTACTAATCCTACCCAGTAACTAGAATATGCATATACTTATTATATACGGATAGAAAACACTCTAAAGTTTCTAAAACTGTTTGAATGGTGTCTGTGAGTATAACAGAACTCATTTGGCAGGCAAAACCCTGAGACATTTTCTGACAGGAAGTGGATACCTGATGTGTTGTATTACCTTTAAACCTATCCCATTGAAAAACACAGGGGCTGAGGAATATTTTGGCACTTCCTATTGCTTCCACTAGATGTCACCAGCCTTTACAAAGTGTTTTGAGTCTTCTGTAGGGAGATCTGACCGAACAAGAGCCATGGAACGATGATGTCCCATTAGACACCTGGCGCGCGAGTTCATGTTGGGTACCCTCGTTCCAATACGTTATAAAAGAGTATGCATTCGTCCACCTTGAATATTATTCATGTTCTGGTTAAAAAAGGCCCTAATGATTTATGCTATACAACGTTTGACATGTTTGAACGAACGTAAATATATTTTTTCCCCTCGTTCATGACGAGAAGTCCGGCTGGCTTAGATCATGTGCTAACAAGACGGAGATTTTTGGACATAAATGATGAGCTTTTTTGAACAAAACTACATTCGTTATGGACCTGTGATACCTGGAAGTGACATCTGATGAAGAGAATCAAAGGTAATGGATTATTTACATAGTATTTTCGATTTTAGATCTCCCCAACATGACGTCTAGTCTGTATCGCAACGCGTATTTTTCTGGGCGCAGTGCTCAGATTATTGCAAAGTGTGATTTCCCAGTAAGGTTATTTTTAAATCTGGCAAGTTGATTGCGTTCAAGAGATGTAAATCTATAATTCTTTAAATGACAATATAATATTTTACCAATGTTTTCTAATTTTAATTATTTAATTTGTGACGCTGACTTGACTGCCGGTTATTGGAGGGAAACGATTTCCTCAACATCAATGCCATAGTAAAACGCTGTTTTTGGATATAAATATGAACTTGATAGAACTAAAAATGCATGCATTGTCTAACATAATGTCCTAGGAGTGTCATCTGATGGAGATTGTAAAAGGTTAGTGCATCATTTTAGCTGGTTTTATGGTTTTGGTGACCCGGTCTTTGAATTGACAAAACATTACACACAACTCTTGTAAATGTACTGTCCTAACATACTCTAAATTTATGCTTTCGCCGTAAAACCTTTTTGAAATCGGAAAACATGGTTAGATTAAGGAGATGTTTATCTTTCAAAGGGTGTAAAATAGTTGTATGTTTGAAAAATTTGAATTTTGACATTTATTTGGATTCAAATTTGCCGCTCTTGAAATGCACCTGCTGTTGATGGAGTGCACCACGGGTGGCACGCTAGCGTCCCACCTAGCCCATAGAGGTTAACCTATAGGAAGCCCCATCTTTTGACTATAAAAAAATTCCTCAATGGTGCTGTCCATGCTAAAACAAACTACATCCATCTAGCGCCCTCTTTATATCGCTATGACACTGGTATACTCACAATTACGCTTAGGGTTAGAGGTTAAGGGTTAGAGGTCAGGGTTACTCACATTCTCCACTGGAACAGAGAGACAGGTGGGTTGGCATCAGTCAGACATGTGAGCTCAACGTTCTGACGGTCCAGGTACCAGTTCCCATCGAACCCCTCCACTGACACCTCTGGTTCATCTGATGTAAAATAATAATATCGAATACTTTCATATATGCCATTTAGCACACACTTTTATCCAGAGACACTTACAATAATTTTTACAAGTGAGTAAGTCAGTGGGACGGTGAAAGTGTGTGTGCATGTGCACTGGCGCGTGTGTGAATGTGTGTATCAGGGTTGGGCCCAATTCTATTTGAAGGAAGTAAACTACAATTACAATTCAATCATTGAAAAATGGCATTTATTTTCAATGACTTCTTACAGTTTTCTCCAATTGTTAGCACACCTTTGTTGAAACGAAATCTCAGATACTCAACCCTCTAAAGACAAAACAGTTAACCAATTTCCCCAAACCCCACAGACATCTTGCAAAATGGAACACAGCAATCCAAATCCTGTACTCAAAATGGAACACAGCAATCCAAATCCTGTACTCAAAATGAAACACAGCAATCCAAATCCTGTACTCAAAATGGAACACAGCAATCCAAATCCTGTACTCAAAATGGAACACAGCAATCCAAATCCTGTACTCAAAATGAAACACAGCAATCCAAATCCTGTACTCAAAATGAAACACAGCAATCCAAATCCTGTACTCAAAATGAAACACAGCAATCCAAATCCTGTACTCAAAATGGAACACAGCAATCCAAATCCTGTACTCTCTGCTCAAAACGAAACACAGCAATCCAAATCCTGTACTCAAAATGGAACACAGCAATCCAAATCCTGTACTCAAAATGAAACACAGCAATCCAAATCCTGTACTCTCTGCTCAAAACGAAACACAGCAATCCAAATCCTGTACTCCCTGCTCAAAATGAAACTGTATACAAATGACACACACATCAAATGAATCTAACTTAGTGACAACTGAGATCACACTAATGTGACCTAATTCAAAACACTACTATCAGAACCTATTTCAGTGTAAAGACTAAGATGTTGTTGTTAAACTGTATATTGTTTGTGTTCACTCAAACAAGAAAGGAACACAAATGCAAAAATGTTAGTTTTATATTTCAACATGACTCAATACATGTCAAACAGTATACTGTAAGCACACATACAGTAAAAATGCAAACATAAAGTAAATATATTTTGCATATGGAAAGGAAGACATATAGGCCTATTTGTACTACTGTACTGTATGTTAGATCAATTGCATCAAATATATAAAGAAACTGTGAAAATACAATCAAATCAGAAACAAATACTGCATTGTGAAAACAAAATCAGTTCACAGATTTTCATAAACATCACAGGCGATATTCTCCTTGGAATGATGCATCCACCCCTGACAGGACCCTGCTGGAATGTCACCACACGCCTCCTCCATTGCCTGGAGAAGGGCTTTGGGATCATACATCTTCCACCACCATGCTGAAATTCCTCAATGGGGTTGAAAAATAGGGAATATGGTGGGAGATAGAAAATAGTAAACGTGGGATGGTCATGGAACCAGTTGTGGACCAATGTAAGAATTCTGTTCATTGACTATAGCTCAGCATTCAACACCATAGTACCCTCCAAGTTCATCATTAAGCTCGAGGCCCTGGGTCTGAACCCCGCCCTGTGTAGCTGGGTCATGGACTTACTGACGGGCCACCCCCAGGTGGTGAAGGTAGGAAACAACACCTCCGCTTTGCTGATGCTGAACACTGGGGCCCCACAAGGGTGCTTGCTCAGCCCCTTCCTGTACTTCCTGTTCACCCATGACTGCGTGGCCACGCACGCCTCCAACTCAATTATCAAGTTTGCAGACGACACTACAGTTGTAGGCTTGATCACCAACAACGATGAGACAGCCTACAGGGAGGAGGTGAGGGCACTTGGAGTGTGGTGTCAGGAAAATAACCTCAAACTCAATGTCAACAAAACAAAGGAGATGGTCGTGGACTTCAGGAAACAGCAGAGGGAGCACCCCCCTATCCACATCGACAGGACCGCAGTGGAGAAGGTGGAAAGCCTCAGGTTCCTCGGCGTATACATCACAGACAAACTGAAATGGTCCACCCACACAGACAATGTGGTGAAGAAGGCACAATAGTGCCTCTTTAACCTCAGGAGGCTGAAGAAATTTGGCTTGCCACCTAAAACCCTCACAAACATTTACAGATGCACAATTGAGAGCATTCTGTCAGGCTGTATCACCGCCTGGTACAGTAACTGCACCGCCCACAACCGTAGGTTTCTCCAGAGAGTGGTGCAGTCTGCCTAACACATCACCTAGGGCAAATTACCTGCCCTCCAGGACCCTTTTACGCACAGTTGTGCATCAGAGTTTTAAAGGGCAGGTCATATGCTATAGGTCCGTGGACAGAGGAATTCTATCACACCTTATTATTGATGTAGCTTGTAGGCTCTTCACAAATGGCCAGATCCTGACATAGGCAAAATTACATTTCAATCATTTAGCAGACACTCTTATCCAGAGTGACTTACAGTAGTGAATGCATACATTTCATAGATGATTTAATTTTTTTTTATTATAATTTTTTTTTTCATACTGGCCCCCTGTGGGAATCAAACCCACAACCCTGGCATTGCAAACACCGTGCTCTACCAACTGAGCCACAGGGAAGGCCGGTTCTCCAAGGTTCATAACCACTGTATAGATCATTGCATTTTTACATTTTAGTCATTTAGCAGACACTCTTATCCAGAGCGACTTACAGTAGTGAATGCATACATTTCAAACATTTCATTAAAAAAAGAATTTTCACACTGGCCCCCCCGTGGGAATCGAACCCACAACCCTGGTATTGCAAACACCATGCGTTGCAAACACCGTGCTGTACCAACTGAGTTACAGGGAAGGTCATGATGTGTGAATTTCACCAGACCGTTACTGTTTGCCCATGTTGTCATGTTGTCTAAGCTTGTTGGCACTGAAGCTTGTGGAGATTGGTGGCATATTATAGAGCCTATCAACAATTATGTAGGCTACAGGTTAGGCGTTAAGGTTGTAAATGTTGTGGAAGTGACTGTCTCACTGACCTAGATCAATTTGGTCACATGACCAACTGCAGTGACTGTCAATCATCAAATCATTGGAATGAGAATAACTTTATCAGATCAAAAACATGAAGAATGACCCATTTATCATTTCTGTGTTGTCAAGAAGCCACGCCTATTAATTGGCCAAAACGTACGATGCACGGGTCGAACCAGAACCGATCATTAAAAATACAACATTTGAATAATCAAATCATTGTTCCGTTTTTCATTATTTAATATTTCCTTTAGACAATAAAAACGAAAAACAAAACCGTTTACGTGTTTGAGTTCAGATTCAAATCATATAAATGAAGAACGACCCTTAACCTCATTTTTATCTTGTCATCTAATAGGAAATGTTAAAAAGTACACAGACCTTTCAGGCCGATCATGTCGCTGTTCAGAAAGCCTAGCTATATTAAACATATTGAAACAGTTGAAATTAAGTTTAAATAATTTAAATCAAATCCTGCAGTCAATGTTTGATACTATGTGCATTAACCCCATAAAATGGGAAATGTAAAAATACTGAATTCCAATTCAATTATTTTCCAAAGATTACATGTTTTCCAATTCAAATGAAATTCATAACTTACTTAATTATTGTTGGAATTCGAATTGAATTCAACATATATTCTCCACTTCATGAGTGAATTCAAGAATTTAATTAGAATTTCAAATTCAATTGGAATTGACCCCAACCCTGCTGTGTGTGTGTGTGTGTGTGTGTGTGTGTGTGTGTGTGTGTGTGTGTGTGTGTGTGTGTGTGTGTGTGTGTGTGTGTGTGTGTGTGTGTCCTACACTGTATGTCCAGCGTGACAGAGTCGGTGTATGTCTCCTGGTTATAGGAGGTGATACAGGTGAGTGTCTCCAGGTGTGTGTTCTTGCTGGGTACCAGGATGAAGTCGCTTCGCACCGTGATCGTCCCATCAGAGTTACGGATCTCCTGGGTGGTCGCTTCACCACGCACACGCGTGTCCCACCTGCTCACACAGAGAGAAACACACACAGACACACAGAGAGAAACACACACAGACACACAGAGAGAAACACACACACACAAAGCAGTCAGGAAATAAACTTCCATATAACATTTGAAGCTAGCGACAGTTACTGATACGTTCACTGTTTGGGATCAAACCTTCGTGAAAACTTTGAATCATTATTGTCTGAATTCTTACTTTGGAGAGATTATGTTGCATAAAGCTTTAGAGTGTTAAACTGTTTCATAGAGCTTTAGAGTGTCAAACTGTTTCATAGAGCTTTAGAGTGTCAAACTGTTTCATAGAGCTTTAGAGTGTTAAACTGTTTCATAGAGCTTTAGAGTGTCAAACTGTTTCATAGAGCTTTAGAGTGTCAAACTGTTTCATAGAGCTTTAGAGTGTTAAACTGTTTCATAGAGCTTTAGAGTGTCAAACTGTTTCATAGAGCTTTAGAGTGTCAAACTGTTTCATAGAGCTTTAGAGTGTCAAACTGTTTCATAGAGCTTTAGAGTGTCAAACTGTTTCATAGAGCTTTAGAGTGTCAAACTGTTTCATAGAGCTTTAGCGTGTCAAACTGTTTCATAGAGCTTTAGAGTGTCAAACTGTTTCATAGAGCTTTAGAGTGTCAAACTGTTTCATAGAGCTTTAGAGTGTCAAACTGTTTCATAGAGCTTTAGAGTGTCAAACTGTTTCATAGAGCTTTAGAGCTCCATTTTTGGCTGGCCTTATGCCAGAGATAAAGGCATTGTTAAAACCGGGTCTCTTATATTTCCAAACCCTTATCTGTCTTATCTGTCTTATCTGTCTTATCTGTCTTCTCTGTCTTTTCTGTCTTATCTGTCTTATCTGTCTTATCTGTCTTATCTGTTTTATCTGCCGCTGAGGTGGGAGGGGTGGTAATATCTGAGGTGGGAGGGGTGGTAATATCTGAGGTGGGAGGGGTGGTAATATCTGAGGTGGGAGGGGTGGTAATATCTGAGGTGGGAGGGGTGGTAATATCTGAGGTGGGAGGGGTGGTAATATCTGAGGTGGGAGGGGTGGTAATATCTGAGGTGGGAGGGGTGGTAATATCTGAGGTGGGAGGGGTGGTAATATCTGAGTCCTTAAAAACATGTGCCAAAGTATCAGTTTCAGTATGCCCAGTTTGGGCTATTAGATGATCTATCTAGATATATTAGATGTGTGTAAAAAGCCCTGTATGTCAGCTAATACATGATTTAAGATGTGTGTAAAAACCCCTCTATGTAGTCTAATACATTATTTTAGATGTGTGTAAAAACCCCTCTATGTAGTCTAATACATTATTTTAGATGTGTTTAAAAACCCTCTATGTAGGCTAATGCTCATCCAGAGGCGGCGCTCCTAGTGGCCAGGGAATTAATCCAGGGAATCTTAAATCCGTTTGACCTAATATATACCAGCGTGTTGAATGTGCAACCAGAGGGAAAAAAACTCTAGACCACCTTTACTCCACACACAGAGATGCGTACAAAGCTCCCCCTCGCCCTCCATTTGGCAAATCTGACCATAACTCTATCCTCCTGATTCCTGCTTATAAGCAAAAACTAAAGCAGGAAGTACCATTGACTTGCTCAATAAGGAAGTGGTCAGGTGAAGCAGATGCTAAACTACAGGGCTGTTTTGGTGCATAGACTGGAATATGTTCAGGGATTCTTCTGATGGCATTGAAGAGTACACCACATCAGTCATTGGCTTCATCAATAAGTGCATCGATGACGTCATCCCCACAGTGACTGTACGTACATACCCCAAACAGAAGCCATGGATTACAGGGAACATCCGCAATAAACGAAAGGGTAGAGCTGCCGCTTTCAAGGAGCAGTACTCTAACCCGGACCCTTATAAGAAATCCCACTATGCCCTCCGACGAACCATCAAACAGGCAAAGCACTAATAAAGGACTAAGATTGAATCATACTACACGGGCTCCGACCCTCGTCGGATGTGGCAGGGCTTGGAAACTATTACAGACTACAAAGGGAAGCAGAGCCATGAGCTGCCCAGTGCAACGAGCCTAACAGACGAGCTAAATAACTTCCATGCTCGGTTCGAGGCAAGCAACACTGAAAAGTGCATCATCCAGTATTTATGCTGCAGTAGTTTATGTGTCGGGGGGCTAGGGTCAGTCTGTCACATCTGGAGTATTTCTCTTGTCTTTTCCGGTGTCCTGTGTGAATTTAAATATGCTCTCTCTAATTCTCTCTTTCTCTCTTTCTTTCTTTCTCTCTCTCGGAGGACCTGAGCCCTAGGACCATGCCTCAGGACTACCTGGCTTGATGACTCCTTGCTGTCCCCAGTTCACCTGGCCGTGCTGCTGCTCCAGTTCCAACTGTTCTGCCTGCAGCTAAGGAACCCTGACCTGTTCACCGGACGTGCTACCTGTCCCAGACCTGCTGTCCCAGACCTGCTGGAACCCTGACCAATTCACCGGACATGCTACCTGTCCCAGACCTGCTGTTTTCAACTCTCTAGAGACAGCAGGAGCGGTAGAGATACTCTCAAAGATCGGCTATGAAAAAGCCAACTGACACTTACTCTTGTGTTACTGACTTGTTGCACCCTCGTCAACTACTATGATTATTATTATTTGACCATGCTGGTCATTTATGAACATTTGAACATCTAGGCCATGTGCTGTTATAATCTCCACCCGGCACAGCCAGAAGAGGACTGGCCACCCCTCATAGCCTGGTTCCTCTCTAGGTTTCTTCCTAGGTTTTGGCCTTTCTAGGGAGTTTTTCTTTGCCACCGTGCTTCTACACCTGCATTCCTTGCTGTTTGGGGTTTTAGGCTGGGTTTCTGTACAGCACTTTGAGGTATCACCTGATGTAAGAAGGGCTATATAAATAAATTTGATTTGATGAGAACAGCAGCTGTTGTGGATGACTGTGTGATCACACTCTCCATAGCTGATGTAAGACTTTTAAACATGTCACCATTCACAAGGCCGCAGGGCCAGACGAATTACCACGAGCATAAGCTGACCAACTGACAAGTGACTTCACTGTCATTTTCAATCTGTCCCTGACCGAGTCTGTAATACCAACATGTTTCAAGCAGACCACCATAGTCCCTTTGCCCAAGAACACCAAGGTAACATGCCTAAATGACTACAGACCCGTAGCACTCAAGTCTGTAGACATGAAGTGCTTTGAAAGGCTGGTCATGGCTCACATCAAAACCATTATCCCAGAAACACTAGACCCACTCCAATTTGCATACCGCCCCAACAGATCCACAGATGATGCAATCTCTATTGCACTCCACACTGCCCTTTCCCACCTGGACAAAAGGAACACCTAAGTGAGAATGCTATTCATTGACTGCAGCTCTGCGTCCAACACCATAGTGCCCTCAAAGCTCATCACTAAGCTAAGGACCCTGGGACTAAACACCTCCCTCTGCAACTGGGATCAGGACTTCCTGATGGGCCGCCCCCAGGTGGTAAGAGTAGGTAACAACACATCTGCCCCGCTGATCTTCAACACAGGGGCACCTCAGGGATGCGTGCTTAGTCCCTTCCTACACTCCCTGTTCACCCACGACTGTGTGGCCAAGCACGACTTCAACACCATCAATAAGTTTGCTGATGACACAACAGTGTTAGGGCTGATCAATGACAACAATGAGACAGCTTAAAGGGAGGAGGCCAGAGACCTGGCAGTGTGGTGCCAGGACAACAACCTCTTACTCAATGTGAGCAATACAAAGGAGCTGATCATGGACTACAGGAAAAGGAGGGCCGAGAAGGCCCCCATTAACATCAGCGGGGCTGGGTGAAGAGTTTCAAGTTCCTCAGTGTCCACATCATCAATTAACTACATGGTCCAAACACACCAAGACAGTCGTGAAGAGGGCACGGCAACACCACTTCTCCCTCAGGAGACTGAAAAGATTTGGCATGGGTCCCCAGATCGTAAAAAGTTCTACAGCTGCACGGTTACTCCTGACCGGTTACTTCAACGCCTGATATGGCAACTGCTCGGCATCTGACTGTAAGGTGCTAAAGAGGGTAGTTTGTAGGGCCCAGTACATCACGGGGGCCAAGCTTCCTGGCATCCAGATGTTGTATCCAAGTTTACATATACTAAGGTTAGAGTCACTAAAACTCATTTTTCAACCACTCCACAAATTTCTTGTTATCAAACTACAGATTTGCCAAGTCGGTTAGGACATCTACTTTATGCATGACACAAGTCATTTCTCAAACAATAGTTTACATACAGATTATTTGACTTATAATTCACTGTATCACAATTCCAGTGGGTCAGAAGTTTACATACACTAAGTTGACTGTGCCTTTAAACAGCTTGGAAAATTCAAAAAAATGATGTCATGGCTTTGGAAGCTTCTGATAGGCTAATTGACATAATTTGAGTCAATTGGAGGTGTACCTGTGGATGTATTTCAAGGGCTACCTTCAAACTCAGTGCCTCTTTGCTTGACATCATGGGAAAATCAAAAGAAATCAGCCAAGACCTCAGAAAAATTATGATGGACCTCCACAAGTCTGGTTCATCCTTGGGAGCAATTTCCAAATGCCTGAAGGTACCACGTTCATCTGTACAAACAATAGTACGCAAGTAGAAACAACATGGGACCACACAGCCGTCATACCGCTCAGGAAGGAGACGCATTCTGTCTCCTAGAGATGAACGTACTTTGGTGTGAAAAGTGCGAATCAAACCCAGAACAACAGCAAAGGACCTTGTGAAGATGCTGGAGGAAACAGGTACAAAATAATCTATATCTACAGTAAAACGAGTCCTAAATCGACATAACCTGAAAGGCCGCTCAGCAAGGAAGAAGCCACTGCTCCAAAACTGCCATAAAAAAAGCCAGACTACGGTTTTCAACTGCACATGGGGACAAAGATCGTACTTATTGGAGAAATGTCCTCTGGTCTGATGAAACAAAAATAGAACTGTTTGGCCATAATGACCATCAATATGTTTGTAGGGAAAAGAGGGAGTGTCACGGCTGTTTGAAAGAGCGGACCAAGATGCAGCGTTTTCGTAGTTCCACATGTTTTATTTAAATCAGTGAACCCGAATGCAACAATTAACACTTTAATACAAAACAACAAACCGTTGGAGGAACATAAACCTCACGAAGAACAATCACCCACAAACACCTGTGGGACAAACCTAAACTTAAATAGGACCTCCAATTAGAGTCAACGACAACCTGCTGCCTCTAATTGGAGGTCATGCCAAATAACACCAACATAGAAATACAAACCTAGAACCAAAACATAGACCTACAAAAACCAGACAAACACCCCCTGTCACGCCCTGACCTAATCTACCATAGAAAATAACACTCACTATGGTCAGGACGTGACAGGGATGCTTGCAAGCTGAAGAACACCATCCCAACCGTGAAGCACGGGGGTGGCAGCATCATGTTCTGGGGGTGCTTTGCTGCAGGAGGGACTGGTGCACTTCACAAAGTAGATGGCATCATGAGGGAGGAAAATGATGTGGGTATATTGAAGCAACATCTCAAGACATAAGTCAGGAAGTTAAAGCTTGGTCGCAAATGGGTCTTCCAAATGGACATTGACCCCAAGCATACTTCCAAAGTTGTGGCAAAATGGCTTAAGGACAACAAAGTCAAGGTATTGGAGTGGCCATCACAAAGCCTTTACCTCAACCTATAAAAAATTTGTGGGCAGAACTGAAAAAGCGCGTGTGAGCAAGGAGGCCTACAAACCTGATTCAGTTACACCAGCTCTGTCAGGAGGAATGGGCCAAAATTCACCCAACTTATTGTGGGAAGCTTGTGGAAGGCTACCCGAAACGTTTGACTCAAGTTAAGCAATTTAAAGGCAATGGTACCAAATACTAATTGAGTGTATGTAAACTTCTGACCCACTGGGAATGTGATGAAAGAAATAAAAGCTTTAATAAATCATTCTCTCTACTATTATTCTGACATTTCACATTCTTAAAATAAAGTGGTGATCCTAACTGACGTAAGACAGGGAATTTTTACTAGGATTAAATGTCAGGAATTGTGAAACTGAGTTTAAATGTATTTGTCTGAGGTATATGTAAACTATTTGTCTAAGGTGTATGTAGACTCCAACTGTATATACTAGGCGGTGTCAGAGGAAGGCCGTACTAAGCGGTATCAGAGGAAAAAAATGTCAGACTCCAGTCACCCCAGTACCAAGCGGTACTGGGGCGTCAAGTCTAAGACCAAAAGGTCTCCTTAACAGCTTCTACCCCCAAGCCATAAGACTGCTGAACAATTAGTCAAATGGTCACGCAGACTATTTACATTGACCTCCCCCCCTTTGTTTTTACACTGTTTATTATCTATGCATGGTCACTTTACAAATTACCTCACCTAACCTTTACCCCCACACATTTTATTTAACCTTTATTTAACTAGGCAAGTCAGTTAAGAATAAATTCTTATTTACAATTACGGCCTACCACCGCCAAACCCTAACCCAGACAACACTGGGCCGATTGTGCACCACCTTATGGGACTCCCAATAATGACAGGTTGTGATACAGCCCAGAATCAAACCAGGGTCTGTAATGATGCCGTTAGCACTGAGATTCAGTGCCTTAGACCGCTGCGCCACTCAGGAGGCCAAAGGTACATTGACAAATGTACCAGTACCCCCTATATATAGCCTCGTTATTGTTATGTCATTTTCTTGTGTTACTTAAAAATAAAAAAATCTAATTAAAAAAAATGGCCTTTAGTTTATTTTCTTAACTCACTTTATTGAACTGGATTGTTGGTTAAGGGCTTGTAAGTAAGCATTTCATGGTTATGTCTACAGCTGTTGTATTCGGTGCATGTGACAAATAAAATTTGGTTTGATTTGATGTTTCTGGCAAATGCAACACAACACATCACTGAGTACCACTCTTCATATTTTCAAGCATAGTGGTGGCTGGATCATGTTATGGGTATGATTGTAATTGTTAACGACTGGGGAGTTTTTCAGGATAAAAAAAATAAAAAGAATGGTGCTAAGAACAGGCAAAATCCTAGAGGGAAACCAGGTTCAGTTTGCTTTCCACCAGACACTGGGAGATTATTTCACCTTTCAGTAGGACAATAACCTAAAACACAAGGCCAAATCTACACTGGAGCTGCTTACCAAGAAGACAGAGAACGTTCCTAAGTGGCTACTTGAAAATTAACCTGTTAGGGCTAGGCGGCATTATTTGCACCGCTGGATAAAAAAATGTACCCGATTTAATCTGGTTACTAATCCTACCCAGTAACTAGAATATGCATATACTTATTATATATGGATAGAAAACACCCTAAAGTTTCTAAAACTGTTTGAATGGTGTCTGTGAGTATAACAGAACTCATTTGGCAGGCAAAACCCTGAGACAGATTCTGACAGGAAGTGGATACCTGATGTGTTGTATTACCTTTAAACCTATGCCATTGAAAAACACAGGGGCTGAGGAATATTTTGGCACTTCCTATTGCTTCCACTAGATGTCACCAGCCTTTACAAAGTGTTTTGAGTCTTCTGGAGGGAGATCTGACCGAACAAGAGCCATGGAACGATGATGGCCCATTAGACACCTGGCGCGCGAGTTCATGTTGGGTACCCTCGTTCCAATACGTTATAAAAGAGAATGCATTCGTCCACCTTGAATATTATTCATGTTCTGGTTAAAAAAGGCCCTAATGATTTATGCTATACAACGTTTGACATGTTTGAACGAACGTAAATATATTTTTTCCCCTCGTTCATGAAGTGAAGTCCGGCGGGCTTAGATCATGTGCTAACAAGACGGAGATTTTTGGACATAAATGATGAGCTTTTTTGAACAAAACTACATTCGTTATGGACCTGTGATACCTGGAAGTGACATCTGATGAAGAGAATCAAAGGTAATGGATTATTTACATAGTATTTTCGATTTTAGATCTCCCCAACATGGCGGCTAGTCTGTATCGCAACGCGTATTTTTCTGGGCGCAGTGCTCAGATTATTGCAAAGTGTGATTTCCCAGTAAGGTTATTTTTAAATCTGGCAAGTTGATTGCGTTCAAGAGATGTACATCTATAATTCTTTAAATGACAATATAATATTTTACCAATGTTTTCTAATTTTAATTATTTAATTTGTGGTGCTGACTTGAATGCCGGTTATTGGAGGGAAACGATTTCCTGAACATCAACGCCACAGTAAAACGCTGTTTTTGGATATAAATATGAACTTGATAGAACTAAAAATGCATGCATTGTCTAACACAATGTCCTAGGAGTGTCATCTGTTGGAGATTGTAAAAGGTTAGTGCATAATTTTAGCTGATTTTATGGTTTTGGTGACGCCTGTCTTTGAATTGGCACAACATTACACACAACTCTTGTAAATGTACTGTCCTAACATACTCTAAATTTATGCTTTCGCCGTAAAACCTTTTTGAAATCGGAAAACGTGGTTAGATTAAGGAGATGTTTATCTTTCAAAGGGTGTAAAATAGTTGTATGTTTGAAAAATTTGAATTTTTACATTTATTTGGATTCAAATTTGCCGCTCTTGAAATGCACCTGCTGTTGATGGAGTGCACCACGGGTGGGACGCTTGCGTCCCACCTAGCCCATAGAGGTTAACCTCTCTAGGACCGGCGGGACGAATTCGTCCCACCTACGTAACAGCCAGTTGAATCCTGTGGCGCGATTTTCAAATACCTTAGAAATGCTATTACTTCAATTTCTCAAACATATGACTATTTTACAGCATTTTAACCTGTTAGGGCTAGGGGGCAGCATTGACACGGCTGGATAAAAAACATACCCGATTTAATCTGGTTACCACTCCTACCCAGTAACTAGAATATGCATATACTTATTACATATGGATAGAAAACACCCTAAATTTTCTAAAACTGTTTGAATGGTGTCTGTGAGTATAACAGAACTCAAATGGCAGGTCAAAACCTGAGAGATTCCTTTACAGGAAGTGGCCTGTCTGACCATTTGTTGAACTTCTTTTCCATCTCTATCATTTACTAAGGATCTCTGCTCTAACGTGACACTTCCCACGTCTTCCATAGGCTCTCAGAGCCCGGGAAAAAACAGAATGTCGTCATTCCAGCCCCAGGCTGAAACACATTATCGCCTTTCTCAAGTGGCCCATCAAGAGACACTAGCTTATGCGCGTGACCCCGACCGCCCCCGCCTTTGGGATTTTTTCCTCTGTTTGCCGAAAAGGAGATTCCCTGTCGGAATATTATCGCTTTTCTACGAGAAAAATGTCGTAAAAATTGATTTTAAACAGCGGTTGACATGCTTCGAAGTACGGTAATGGAATACTTAGAATTTTATTGTCACGAATTGCGCCATGCGCGTGACACTTCTTTACTATTTCGGATAGTGTCTGGAACGCACGAACAAAACGCCGCTATTCGGATATAACGATGGATTATTTTGGACCAAACCAACATTTGTTATTGAAGTAGCAGTCCTGGGTGTGTATTCTGACGAAGACAACAAAAGGTAATGAAATTTTATAATAGTAAATATGATTATGGTGAGTGCTAAACTTGCCGGGTGTCTAAATAGCGAGCCCGTGATGCCTGGGCTATGTACTTAGAATATTGCAAAATGTGCTTTCACCAAAAAGCTATTTTAAAATCGGACATATCGAGTGCATAGAGGAGGTCTGTATCTATAATTCTTAAAATAATTGTTATGCTTTTTGTGAACGTTTATCGTGAGTAATTTAGTAAAATGTTAGCGAATTCCCCGGAAGTTTGCGGGGGGTATGCTAGTTCTGAACGTCACATGCTAATGTAAAAAGCTGGTTTTTGATATAAATATGAACTTGATTGAACAAAACATGCATGTATTGTATAACATAATGTCCTAGGGTTGTCATCTGATGAAGATCATCAAAGGTGAGTGCTGCATTTAGCTGTCTTCTGGGTTTTGGTGACATTATATGCTGGCTTGAAAAATGGGTGTCTGATTATTTCTGGCTTGGTACTCTGCTGACATAATCTAATGTTTTGCTTTCGTTGTAAAGCCTTTTTGAAATCGGACAGTGTGGTTAGATTAACGAGAGTCTTGTCTTTAAATGGCTGTAAAATAGTCATATGTTTGAGAAATTGAAGTAATAGGATTTTTAAGGTTTTGAAAATCGCGCCACAGGATAGCAGTGGCTCTTACGTAGGTGGGACGAATTCGTCCCGCCTAGCCTAGAGAGGTTAAAGACAAGACTCTTGTTAATCTAACCACACTGTCCGATTTCAAAAAGGCTTTACAACGAAAGCAAAACATTAGATTATGTCAGCAGAGTACCCAGCAAGAAATAATCAGACACCCATTTTTCAAGCTAGCATATAATGTCACAAAAACCCAGAAGACAGCTAAATGCAGCACTAACCTTTGATGATCTTCATCAGATGACACACCTAGGACATTATGTTATACAATACATGCATGTTTTGTTCAATCAAGTTCAGATTTATATCAAAAACCAGCTTTTTACATTAGCATGTGACGTTCAGAACTAGCATACCCCCCGCAAACTTCCGGCGAATTTACTAACAATTTACTAAATTACTCACGATAAACGTTCACAAAAAGCATAACAATTATTTTAAGAATTATAGATACAGAACTCCTCTATGCACTCGATATGTCCGATTTTAAAATAGCTTTTCGGTGAAAGCACATTTTGCAATATTCTCAGTAGATAGCCCGGCATCACAGGGCTAGCTATTTAGACACCCAGCAAGTTTAGCCTTCACCAAAATCAGATTTACTATTACAAAAGTTTGATTACCTTTGGTGTTCTTCGTCAGAATGCACTCCCAGGACTTCTACTTCAATAACAAATGTTGGTTTGGTCCAAAATAATCCATAGTTATGTTCCAACAGCGGCGTTTTGTTCGTGCGTTCTAGACACTATCCGAACGGTAAATAAGGGTCACGCGCACGGCGCATTTCGTGACAAAAGATGTCTAAATATTTCATTACCGTACTTCGAAGCATGTCAACCGCTGTTTAAAATTAATTTTTATGCCATTTTTCTCGTAAAAAAGCGATAATATTCCGACCGGGAATCTGCAATTAGGTAAACAGCCGAAAGAAAATATATCACTGGGTCGACTCGGGCACGCGCCTAATTCCTTTGTCCTCTGATTGGCCACTTGGCAAAGGCGATTATGTGTTTCAGCCTAGGGCTGCCTCGACATCGTTCAGCTTTTTCCCGGGCTCTGAGAGCCTATTGGAGCCGTAGGAAGTGTCACGTTACAGCTAAGATCCTGACTCTTCAATAAACAGAGGCAAGAACAACAACACCTTGTCAGACAGGCCACTTCCTGCATGAAATCTTCTCAGGTTTTTGCCTGCCATAGGAGTTCTGTTATACTCACAGACACCATTCAAACAGTTTTAGAAACTTTAGGGTGTTTTCTATCCAAAGCCAATAATTATATGCATATTCTAGTTACTGGGCAGGAGTAGTAACCAGATTAAATCGGGTACGTTTTTTATCCGGACGTGCAAATACTGCCCCCTATCCCCAACAGGTTAAATCTACTTGAAAATCTATGGCAACATCTGAAAATTGTTGTCTAGCAATGATCACAACCAGTTTAACAGAGAATTTTGAAAAGAATAAAGGGTAAATGTTGCACAATCCAGGTATGGAAAGTTCTTAGAGAATTACCCAGACAGACTCACAGCTGTAATCACTGCCAAAGGTGCATATACAGAGTATTGTAAAATGATTGCATCAGGGGTGTGAATACTTACGTCAATTATATATTTCTGTATTTAATTTTTTATAAAAGTAATGTGAAAACATTTCTAAAAATCATGTTTACACCTTGTCATTATGGGGTGTTGTGCATAGATGGGTTAGAAATATAGCACATTTAATAAATGTTGAATTCAGGCTGTAACACAGCAAACGTGGAATAAGTCAAGGGGTATGAATACTACTTTCTGAAGCCACTGTAATGATTTGCGGTGTCAGGGCGTGTAACCGCATTGGAGTTGTCAAATCAGTGACCAGCTGCACTTGATCATTGTTACGAAGCCACAACATCCCACTCATGTTAAAAGTTCAGAACGAGAAAGTGTAGGTTGTATACAAAGAATTACGCTCAAAAAATATTTTACGAGAAAAATAGCATATAAATTTATTTTAAACAGCGTTTGACATGCTTCGAAGTACGGTAATGGAATATTTTGAATTTTTTTTTGTCACGAAATGCACCGGCGCGTCACCCTTCGGATAGTGACTTGAACGCACGAACAAAACGGAGCTATTTGGATATAACTATGGATTATTTCGAACCAAAACAACATTTGTTGTTGAAGTAGAAGTCCTGGGAGTGCATTCTGACGAAGAACAGCAAAGGTAATCCAATTATTCTTATAGTAAATCTGAGTTTGGTGAGGGCCAAACTTGGTGGGTGTCAAATTAGCTAGCTATGATGGCCGGGCTATGTACTCAGAATATTGCAAAATGTGCTTTCACCGAAAAGCTATTTTAAAATCTGACATAGCGTTTGCATAAAGGAGTTCTGTATCTATAATTCTTAAAATAATTGTTATGTTTTTTTGTCAACGTTTATCGTGAGTAATTTAGTAAATTCACCGGAAGTTTGCGGTGGGTATGCTAGTTCTGAACATCACATGCTAATGTAAAAAGCTGGTTTTTGATATAAATATGAACTTGATTGAACAAAACATGCATGTATTGTATAACATAATGTCCTAGGAGTGTCATCTGATGAAGATCATCAAAGGTTAGTACGTCAACAACAAATGTTGTTTTGGTTCGAAATAATCCATAGTTATATTGAAATAGCTCTGTTTTGTTCATGCGTTGAGGTCACTATCCGAAGGGTGACGCTCGAGCGCATTTCGTGACAAAAAAAAACAAAATATTCCATTACCATACCTTGAACCATGTCAAACGCTGTTTAAAATCAATTTTTATGCGATTTTTCTCGTAAAATAGCGATAATATTCCAACCGGGCGACGATGTATTCATTCAAAGACTGAAAGAAAAAAATGGAGTCGTCTCGTGGACGCGCATCTCCAGTGTCATTGTTCCCTGCCTGACCACTCACAAAAACTCCTGCTGTTTTTCGCCCAGAGGCTGCAGAGACGTCATTCCACTTTCTGGCGCCTTCTGAGAGGCAATGGAAGCCTTAGAAAATGTGACGTTACAGCAGAGATGCTGTATTTTTGATAGAGATGCCACAGAAGGAGAACAAATTGTCAGACAGGGCACTTCCTGTATGGAATCTTCTCAGGTTTTGGCCTGCCATATGAGTTCTGTTATACTCACAGACACCATTCAAACAGTTTTAGAAATTTTAGAGTGTTTTCTATCCAAATCTACTAATTATATGCATATTCTAGTTTCTGGGCAGGAGTAGTAACCAGATTAAATCGGGTACGTTTTTTATCCGGCCGTGAAAATACTGCCCCCTATCCCAAACAGGTTAACGTTAGAAGCCTCCTCCCTAAGTTTGTTTTATTCACTGCTTTAGCACACTCTGCCAACCCAGATGTCCTAGCCGTGTCTGAATCCTGGCTTAGGAAGTCCACCAAAAACTCTGAAATCTTCATCCCTAACTACAACATTTTCAGACAAGATAGAACGGCCAAAGGGGGCGGTGTTGCAATCAACTGCAGAGATAGCCTGCAGAGTTCTGTCTTACTATCCAGGTATGTACCTAAACAATTTGAACTTCTACTTTTAAAAATCCATCTCTCTAAAATCAAGTCTCTCACCGTTGCTACCTGCTATAGACCACCCTCGGCCCCCAGCTGTGCCCTGGACACCATATGTGAACTGATTGCCTACCATCTATCTTCAGAGCTCGTGCTGCTAGGTGACCTAAACTGGGACATGCTTAACCTCTATGGGCTAGGTGGGACGCTAGCGTGCCACCCGTGGTGCACTCCATCAACAGCAGGTGCATTTCAAGAGCGGCAAATTTGAATCCAAATAAATGTCAAAATTCAAATTTTTCAAAAATACAACTATTTTACACCATTTCAAAGATAAACATCTCCTTAATCTAACCACGTTTTACGATTTCAAAAAGGTTTTACGGCGAAAGCATAAATTTAGAGTATGTTAGGACAGTACATTTACAAGAGTTGTGTGTAATGTTTTGTCAAGTCAAAGACAGGGTCACCAAAACCATAAAACCAGCTAAAATGATGCACTAACCTTTTACAATCTCCATCAGATGACACTCCTAGGACATTATGTTAGACAATGCATGCATTTTTAGTTCTATCAAGTTCATATTTATATCCAAAAACAGCGTTTTACTATGGCATTGATGTTGAGGAAATCGTTTCCCTCCAATAACCGGCAGTCAAGTCAGCGTCACAAATTAAATAATTAAAATTAGAAAACATTGGTAAAATATTATATTGTCATTTAAAGAATTATAGATTTTCATCTCTTGAACGCAATCAACTTGCCAGATTTAAAAATAACCTTACTGGGAAATCACATTTTGCAATAATCTGAGCACTGCGCCCAGAAAAATACGCGTTGCGATACAGACTAGACGTCATGTTGGGGAGATCTAAAATCGAAAATACTATGTAAATAATCCATTACCTTTGATTCTCTTCATCAGATGTCACTTCCAGGTATCACAGGTCCATAACGAATGTAGTTTTGTTCAAAAAAGCTCATCATTTATGTCCAAAAATCTCCGTCTTGTTAGCACATGATCTAAGCCAGCCGGACTTCTCGTCATGAACGAGGGGAAAAAATATATTTCCGTTCGTTCAAACATGTCAAACGTTGTATAGCATAAATCATTAGGGCCTTTTTTAACCAGAACATGAATAATATAATATTCAAGGTGGACGAATGCATACTCTTTTATAACGTATTGGAACGAGGGTACCCAACATGAACTCGCGCGCCAGGTGTCTAATGGGACATCATCGTTCCATGGCTCTTGTTCGGTCAGATCTCCCTCCAGAAGACTCAAAACACTTTGTAAAGGCTGGTGACATCTAGTGGAAGCAATAGGAAGTGCCAAAATATTCCTAAACCCCTGTGTTTTTCAATGGGATAGGTTTAAAGTCAATACAACACATCAGGTATCCACTTCCTGTCAGAAAATGTCTCAGGGTTTTGCCTGCCAAATGAGTTCTGTTATACTCACAGACACCATTCAAACAGTTTTAGAAACTTTAGAGTGTTTTCTATCCATATATAATAAGTATATGCATATTCTAGTTACTGGGTAGGATTAGTAACCAGATTAAATCGGGTACATTTTTTTTATCCAGACGTGCAAATGCTGCCCCCTAGCCCTAACAGGTTAACACCCCAGCCATCCTACAATCCAAGCTTGATGCCCTCAATCTCACACAAATTATTAATGAACCCACCAGGTACAACCCCAAAGCCGCAAACACTGGCACCCTCATAGATATCATCCTAACCAACTCGCCCTCTAAATACACCTCTGCTGTTTTCAACCAAGATCTCAGCGATCACTGCCTCATTGCCTGCACCCGTAATGGGTCAGCAGGCAAACAACCTCCACTCGTCACTGTCAAACGCTCCTTGAAACATTTCAGCGAGCAAGCCTTTCTAATCGACCTGGCCCGGGAATCCTGGAAGGATATTGACCTCATCCCGTCAGTAGAGGATGCCTGGTTATTTTTTTAAATGCCTTCCTCTCCATCTTAAATAAACATGCCCCATTGAAGAAATTTAGAACCAGGAACAGATATAGCCCTTGTTCTCTCCAGACCTGACTGCCCTTAACCAACACAAAAACATCCTGTGGCGTTCTGCATTAGCATCGAACAGCCCCCGTGATATGCAACTTTTCAGGGAAGTTGGAAACCAATATACACAGGCAGTTAGAAAAGCCAAGGCTAGCTTTTTCAAGCAGAAATAATCTTCCTGCAACACAAACTCAAAAAAGTTCTGGGACACTGTAAAGTCCATAGAGAATAAGAACACCTCCTCCCAGCTGCCCACTGCACTGAGGATAGGAAACTCTGTCACCTCCGATAAATCCACTATAATTAATTAATTTATTATAATTAATAATAATTGAGAATTTCAATAAGTATTTTTCTACGGCTGGCCATGCTTTCCACCTGGCTACCCCTACTGCAGTCAACAGCACTGCACCCCCCACAACTACTCGCCCAAGCCTTCCCCATTTCTCCTTCTCCCAAATCCATTCAGCTGATGTTCTGAAAGAGCTGCAAAATCTGGACCCCTACAAATCAGCCGGGCTAGACAATCTGGACCCTTTCTAAAATGATCTGCCTGTTCAACATCTCTTTCGTGTCGTCTGAGATTCCCAAAGATTGGAAAGCAGCTGCTGTCATCCCCCTCTTCAAAGGAGGGGGCAAACTTGACCCAAACTGCTACAGACCTATATCTATCCTACCCTGCCTTTCTAAGGTCTTCGAAAGCCAAGTCAACAAACAGATTACCGACCATTTCGAATCCCACCGCACCTTCTTCGCTATGCAATCTGGTTTCAGAGCTGGTCATGGGTGCACCTCAGCCACGCTCAAGGTCCTAAACGATATCGTAACCGCCATCGATAAGAAACAATATTGTGCTGCCGTATTCATTGACCTGGCCAAAGCTTTCGACTCTGTCAATCACCACATCCTCAACGGCAGACTTAATAGCCTTGGTTTCTCAAATGATTGCCTCGCCTGGTTCACCAACTACTTCTCTGATAGAGTTCAGTGTGTTAAAATCGGAGGGCCTGTTGTCCAGGCCTCTGGTAGTCTCTATGGGGGTGCCACAGGGTTCAATTCTTGGGCCAACTCTTTTCTCTGTATACATCAATGATGTCGCTCTTTCTGCTGGTGAGTCTCTGATCCACCTCTACGCAGACGACACAATTCTGTATACTTCTGGCCCTTCTTTGGACACTGTGTTAACAACCCTCCAGACAAGCTTCAATGCCATACAACTCTCCTTCCGTGGCCTCCAACTGCTCTTAAATACAAGTAAAACTAAATGCATGCTCTTCAACCGATCGCTACCTGCCCGCCTGTCTAGCATCACTACTCTGGACGGCTCTGACTTAGAATATGTGGACAACTACAAATACCTAAGTGTCTGGTTAGACTGTAAACTCTCCTTCCAGACTCACATCAAACATCTCCAATCCAAAGTTAAATCTAGAATTGGCTTCCTATTCCGCAACAAAGCATCCTTCACTCATGCTGCCAAACATACCCTCGTAAAACTGACCATCCTACCGATCCTCGACTTCGGCGATGTCATTTACAAAATAGCCTCCAATACCCTACTCAATAAACTGGATGCAGTCTATCACAGTGCCATCCGTTTTGTCACCAAAGCCCCATATACTACCCACCACTGCGACCTGTACGCTCTCGTTGGCTGGCCCTTGCTTCATAATCGTCACCAAACCCACTGGCTCCAGGTCATCTACAAGACCCTGCTAGGTAAAGTCCCCCCTTATCTCCGCTCACTGGTCACCATAGCAGCACCCACCTGTAGCACGCGCTCCAGCAGGTATATCTCTCTGGTCACCCACAAAGCCAATTCCTCCTTTGGCCATCTCTTCTTCCAGTTCTCTGCTGCCAATGACTGGAACGAACTACAAAAATCTCTGAAACTGGAAACACTTGTCTCCCTCACTAGCTTTAAACACCAGCTGTCAGAGCAGCTCACAGATTACTGCACCTGTACATAGCCCATCTATAATTTAGCCCAAACAACTATCTCTTCCCCTACTGTATTTATTTATTTATTTTGCTCCTTTGCACACCATTATTTCTACTTTGCACTTTCTTCTACTACAAATCTACCATTCCAGTGTTTTACTTGCTATATTGTATTTACTTTGCCACCATGGCCTTTTTTGCCTTTACCTCCCTTATCTCACCTCATTTACACACATTGTATATAGACTTATTTTTCTACTGTATTATTGACTCTGTTTGTTTTACTCCATGTGTAACTCTGTGTTGTTGTATGTTGTCGAACTGCTTTGCTTTATCTTGGCCAGGTCGCAATTGTAAATGAGAACTTGTTCTCAACTTGCCTACCTGGTTAAATAAAGGTGAAATAAGAAATAAATAAAGAAAATCACATCTCCTGTCTTAGGCCTCCTGAACACTACACGGTTTTACAATCATAACATCGGAGTACGTCTGGGTACTGGGTATCGGTGTAAGGAGTACACCTAGCGACACTACCTTGGTAGAGTGATTCAACCGCTAACCCTAACCCATCCAACCTATTCCACAGATTTTTCCATCTATTTGAAATGTTACTCTGTTTACACACAAACAAACAAACATGGTGGCTGCCCACCTGATGGTTCCTGGAGGCTTCCCATTGGCCGAGAGGCAGGTGGCGACCGGCGTCTTCAGATTGGATGACCGAGCTACCAGTGTGGGTGTTGACAAACTCATCTGGGTCAAAGGTCGAGCTGGACCAACAACAAAATCACAACTTGGCCAAACACAGCACAGCAACAGTTTGTAAAATCACAGCACAGCAACATAGCTGCTAGACACATAATTTGAGTTACAGGAAATGTGGTGTACAGGCCCCAAGGATATCACATGACATATTACACAGGCCGGGATTCAATCATTAAACAATCCTCAGGCCAGGATTCAATCCTATCATTGGTTGTAGACAATGTGGCTTTTAAAGTCAATTTTTAATAGCGGAGGTGCATAAAGATGGGATTCCCATGCACTTAACACAAATTCCTCATTTTGATAAATTCACCATATTGTACATTGGGTTAGGGTTATTGCTCTCTATTACTCTTTTTTGTTGTGTGTTCATTAGCACAGTATACATGATCCCAATTTCATCTTCAAGACTCAGTGAATAGTGTTAAAACAAGGACATCATATCTGAATTCTGCCATATTTATGCGCATTCACCATTGAGCCAACATACTGAAAGCAGCATTGACCATGAATGCAATCTCTGTGAACGCAGAAACATTGACCTATATTCAATCAGATTGAGAGTTAACCCGTGTTGGCCGACATCCGCATAGTGGCTGTGTTGTGGTCTTACCGTAGACTGTGAGATTGACTGTGTTTTCGCGGTTGCCAGCAGGGAAGGTAGTGTATTCACAGATGTATCTGGCCTCGTCAGACAGTCGCAGAGACGAGAGGGTCAGAGTGGTGTCCTCCAGGGACGGAGTTCTCCTCCGCACCTTAACATCAGAGCCATATATTTAGAGACCAACCACAACCACAACACAACCCATCCACAACCACAACGCAACCCATCCACAACCACAACACAACCACAATCCAACCACAAAACAACCTCAACACAACCACCACACAACCACAAGACTGCATGGCAAGGTTAGAACACAGCCACCACACCACGTCATCCTCACCAAAGGGTTTTTGAAGCTGACTCTGTCTTTGAAGGGCGGAGCTACAGACACGCCTAGAGACGGGTTAGCTATCGCCACGTTCTGTTTCTTTCCATTAATCACCTTCTGCCATGTCACCTGGAGGGAGGGAAGAACTGAAGGCAAAGTTCTTGCAGATGTTGTATTGATTGCATGTGTGTGTGTGTGATGGTTACCTGTGAGATCTTGACAGGTGGGATGCTGTTGATAAAAAGACATGGTAGATCCACCTTGGAGCCCACGTACCCTGACTGCCCGGGTTCCATCTGGACTGACTGACCACACACACCTAGGACACACAATACACACAGATGTTAGATACACTGCTGCTCAGTTAAATGGGGTTACGGTTAGGGTCACACACACGTACACATACGCCGTCACCCAGTGGGATCAGGCCAGAGCTCATTAGGTTTAGGGTTAGACCTACGCTTTGGGTGAGGAACAGAGATGAGCACAGCCTACGTGTCTGACACACACACACACACACACACACACACACACACACACACACACACACACACACACACACACACACACACACACACACACACACACACACACACACACACACACACACACACACTCATTGGGAAAATAGAGCATGTAGGAAAGGAAAGAGAGAAAGAAGATAGTCAGAGAGAGAGATAGCGAGGGAGAAGGGGAGCGAGATAGAAAGAGATATATATATATATATATATATATATATATAGAGAGAGAGAGAGAGACAGAGAGAGAGATATATATATATATATAGAGAGAGAGAGAGAGAGAGAGAGAAAGAGAGACAGAGAGAAAGAGAGACAGAGAGAGAGAGGGATTAACTGTTTAATCTCTAGTCTGTGATTGACCTGGAATGAGAGGCTGTTTGTCTTACTGACCATGTGACCTACTACACACACACACACACACACGCAGACACACACTTTAAAAAATATACTGGAACTAAGAGGTACTAACGGTAGCACTTTGATGAATAACTACTAGATATTGATAACTCTGCTCTTACTTCAAAATGTAAAAAAATTATTCTCTGTACAGCCTAAACTTTCCTTTATGATCCAACTTCCAGCTAGCTAACAGATAGCTACCAGCTAACTACCAGGTAACCAACTGCTAGCTAAGAGCTAACTAACAGCTAACTAAATGCTAACTAACCAGCTAACTACCAGCTAAATAACAGCTAACCAACAGCTAGCTAACAGACAGCTAACTAACACCTAACTAAAAACTAACTAATAGTTAGTTACCAGCTAACTACCAGCTAAATAACAGCTAACCAACAGCTAGCTAACAGACAGCTAACTAACACCTAACTAACAGCTAAATAACAGCTTATAAACAGTTTCTAACAGCTAACTAACATCTAACTAACAGCTAAATAACAGCTTATAAACAGTTTCTAACAGCTAACTAACAGCTAACTAACAGCTAACTAACAGCTACCACCTAGCTAACAGCTAACTAACACCTAACTAACAGCTACCACCTAGCTACCAGCTAACTAACAGCTAACTAACAGCTAACTAACAGCTACCACCTAGCTACCAGCTAACTAACAGCTAACTAACAGCTAGCCAACAGCTAACTACCATGTTGTTAACAGCTGAGTAAAAGCTATCTAACAGTTAACCAACAGATAGCTTCCAGCTTGCTAACACAGCAGCAGAGTAGCAACACATACCAGACATTTCTTAATTCTGATAAAGGCAGAAAAATTACTTTAGGCTGAAATGTTTATTTTCAAAGTAATGTTTGTGTGTGTGTGTGTGTGTGTTTGGCCCAGATACGGTCTACTTCCACTTCTACTCTGCCAAATTGATTGTAATCTGTTGGACTATTTGGATATGTAGTGTGTGTGTGATCTCTGGCACTGTCAGCATGAGTAGTGTGTGTTGGAGAGCGTTCAAGAGGAGCTCAGGGATTACATGTTTCATCTGTGTTCTGGAACCAGAGCGATATCAACAGACAGGCAGGCAAACAGACAGACAGAATACAGACCTACGTGTGTGTGTGTGTTAGTGGGCATGTGTCTGTCTGTATGTGTGTGTAATATATTGTTTATGTATAGAAGTGTTAATGTGGTGTAGCAGCGGTTCTCAGAGTTAAACCCAGTGGAACACCAGAGGATAAGGTGTGATCTTAATTTACAGATTGAAGATGTATGCTGTAGGATGAACCAACTCTCTGATGGTAGGGTTATGGTTAGAGGGTAGACTAGAGGTTATCTCACCTTTAATAACACATGTTGCTGTCAGGAATATCCACAACACAGAATTCTCCATGACAACTCCACTGGCGCCACCTTCCTTGTAGTTCCAACAGAATAGTTCCGACAGAAGAGTTCCGACAGAAGAGTTCCGACAGAAGAGTTCCGACAGAATAGTTCCGACAGAATAGTTCCGACAGAATAGTTCTGAAAGAATAGTTCCGACAGAATAGTTCCGACAGAAGAGTTCTGAAAGAATAGTTCAGACAGAATAGTTCCGACAGAAGAGTTCCAATAGAATAGTTCCAATAGAATAGTTCCGATAGAATAGATAGAATAGTTCCGACAGAAGAGTTCCAACAGAATAGTTCTGATAGGAGAGTTCTGATAGAATAGTTCCGACAGAATAGTTCCGACAGAATAGTTCCGACAGAATAGTTCCAACAGAATAGTTGCAGCTTGCTGTGTAGCGTTGGATAATAGTTTCAGCTAGTGACTGCTTGTTGTGTTCTTAGCTGGTAGTCGGTAGTGAAATGAACTCCTGTCGCAGCTTGTTGTCAGATGTTAGTTGTGTGTTGGAAGTTGCTGCTTGTTGTGTATTCATTGTTGCAGCTTGCTGTGTAGCGTTGGATAATAGTTTCAGCTTGCTGTGCAGCGTTAGTCAATAGTTGCAGCTTGCTGTGTAGAGTTAGTCAATAGTTTCAGCTTGCTGTGTAGAGTTAGTCAATAGTTGCAGCTTGCTGTGCAGCGTTAGTCAATAGTTGCAGCTTGCTGTGCAGCGTTAGTCAATAGTTGCAGCTTGCTGTGCAGCGTTAGTCAATAGTTGCAGCTTGCTGTGTAGAGTTAGTCAATAGTTTCAGCTTGCTGTGTAGAGTTAGTCAATAGTTTCAGCTTGCTGTGTAGAGTTAGTCAATAGTTGCAGCTTGCTGTGCAGCGTTAGTCAATAGTTGCAGCTTGCTGTGTAGAGTTAGTCAATAGTTGCAGCTTGCTGTGTAGAGTTAGTCGGTAGTGAAATGAACTCCCTCCAGCGAAGCGGCCAGGCAGACGGGGCTAAAGCTGCTTAGTGGTGGACAGATTACTGAGTTACACTCACACACAATCTCCCCGATACACACACACACACACACACACACACACACACACACACACACAATCTCCCCGATACACACACACACACACACACACACACACACACACACACACACACACAATCTCCCCGATACACACACACACACACACACACACACACACACACACACACACACACACACACACACACACACACACACACACACACACACACACACACAATCTCCCCGATACACACACACACACACACACACACACACACACACACACACACACACACACACACACACACACACACACACACACACACACACACACACACACACACACACACACACACACACACACACACACACACACAATCTCCCCGATACACACACACACACACACACACACACACACACACACACACACACACACACACACAGACCATGTAGTTATTATCATTGGTCAGACATGTCGGCTCATTAGATGTACAGTTGACTTCGTGGTTAATTTGCACATCATGATGTTTGTTTTAATTGTGTTATTTAAACATTATGTGTATATTTTGTTTGTTATTGAAATACAAATGATTTGTGTGTGTATCTATCTGGCAACTTCAGTAATCAAATCCCAACTGTGTTGGATAATACTACACTGCCATCTTATGGTCAATTAGACCATAAAAACGTAGCCTTGCGAAGCCGCCTGATCCTGCGAGTTAAACTCTGATACCAGTCTGGCAGAGATGTGATTCATACCGTTTAATCGAGGAGGCGTAGAGCAAAATCATTTTACAGGTGATTGGATCAACCTTCAACCAATCAGACCAATGAGCCATGTTACTAAGTACCAGAGCATTTCACTACTGGCCAGAATCAGACCTTTCATACGCACACCTTTCCTACTCACGTTTTTCCTATGGACTTCTCAGTAGTTAGTATTCTGACTTCAATTATGAGGTGTGCAAGTGTGTAACGGTCATCGTAGTAATTGGACCAAGGCGCAGCGGGTTGAGTGCTCATCTTAACTTTTATTGTGAACACGACTAATAAACAAAACAATAAACAAACAAACAGTCTTGTAGGCTCACACAGCAGTACAAAGAACAACCTCCCACAATTCCCATGACATAACCATTCCTAATTATAGGACCTTCAATCAGAGGCAACGATAGACAGCTGCCTCCAATTGAAGGCCCCAATCCCTAAACACAGATCTAAACACCCTAGAACAGACATAGAAATATACAAACATAGAACAATGACCAAAACCCCGGAATACATAAATCAAACACCCCTCTACATACACACACACCCCAAACCACGACTCCAGATAACTCCTTTGCTGCTCCATCCCCCGCTGCTTGGTCCATTGTTGGTGGGAGGTTCTGTAACGGTCGTCGTAGTAATTGGACCAAGGCGCAGCAGGTTGAGTGCTCATCTTAAAACCTTTTATGGACAGGCGTTCGGCTAGAGGAATGCCTCGCCAATATCCAATGGTAGCGCCTGCCGCGAAATACGAAAAACCTTAAAAATGCTATAATTTCAATTTCTCAAACATATGACTATTTTACACCATTTGAAAGATAAGACTCTCCTTTATCTAACCACATTGTCCGATTTCAAAAAGGCTTTAGAGCGAAAGCAAAACATTACATTATGTCAGGAGAGTACCCAGCCAGAAATAATCACACACCCATTTTTCAAGCTAGCATACATGTCACAAAAACCAAAACCACAGCTAAATGCAGCACTAACCTTTGATGATCTTCATCAGATGACACTGCTAGGACATTATGTTATACAATACATGCATGTTTTCTTCAATCAAGTTCATATTTATATCAAAACCCAGCTTTTTACATTAGCATGTTTTGTTCAAAACTAGCATACCCACCGAAAACTTCCGGTAAATTTACAAAATTACTCACGATAAACGTTGACAAAAAACATAACAATTATTTTAAGAATTATAGATACAGAACTCCTTTATGCAATCACGGTGTCCGATTTTAAAATAGCATTTCGGTGAAAGCAAATTTTGCAATATTCTGAGTAGATAGCCATGCCATCACGGCTAGCTATTTTGATACCCATCAAGTTTGGCACTCACCAAACTCAGATTTACTATAAGAAAAATTGGATTACCTTTGCTGTTCTTCATCAGAATGCACTCCCAGGACTTCTACTTCAACAACAAATGTTGTTTTGGTTCGAAATAATCCATAGTTATATCCAAATAGCTCCGTTTTGTTAGTGCGTTCAAGTCACTATCCGAAGGGTGATGCGCCGGCGCATTTCGTGACAAAAAAAATTCAAAATATTTCATTACCGTACTTCGAAGCATGTCAAACGCTGTTTAAAATCAATTTTTATGCGATTTGTCTCGTAAAATAGCGATAATATTCCAACCGGGCGACGACGTATTCGTTCAAACACTGAAAGAAAAAAATGGAGTCGTCTTGTGCATGAGCGCTCCAGTGCCATTGACCTCAGAAGGACCACTCACCAAAACCCCTTCTGTTTTTTGCCCAGAGACTGCAGAGCTATCATTCCACGTTCTGGCGCCTTCCTAGAGCCAATGAAAGCCTTAGAAAATGTCACGTTACAGCACAGAGGCTGTATTTTCGATAGAGAGGCTATAGAAGTACAAGAAATGGTCAGACAGGGCACTTCCCGTATAGAATCTTCTCAGGTTTTGGCCTGCCATATGAGTTCTGTTATACTCATTCAAGCAGTTTTAGAAACTTTAGAGTGTTTTCTATCCAAATCTACTAATTATATGCATATTGTAGTTACTGGGCAGGAGTTGTAACCAGATTAAATCGGGTATGTTTTTTATCCGGCAGTGAAAATACTGCCCCCTATCCCAAACAGGTTAACTTTTATTGTGAACACGACTAATAAACAAAACGATAAACGAACGAACAGTCTTGTAGGCTCACACAGCAGTACAAAGAACAACCTCCCACAATTCCCATGACAAAACCTTTCCTAATTATAGGACCTTCAATCAGAGGCAACGATAGACAGCTGCCTCCAATTGAAGGCCCTAATCCCAATACCTAAACACAGATCTAAACACCCTAGAACAGACATAGAAATATACAAACATAGAACAATGACCAAAACCCCGGAATACATAAATCAAACACCCCTTTACATACACACACACCCCAAACCATATAAAACAAATACCCCCTGCCACGTCCTGACCAAACTATAATAACAAATAACCCCTTTACTGGTCAGGACGTGACAAAGTGTGGTTGCCTTGCAGGTGTGGTTGCCTTCCGCATGCTGAATACATTTAATTAAACCGCTGAAAACCCTTCCACTTGCTGGCCAACAGATTTTCTCATGGAGTTTTCATTAAATAAGGTTTTCAGCACATTTATCTAAAGCTACAGTAATTATGATTTTTTTGACAGTCATATATGTGACCCATTTCTGGAAACTACTGTAGGCGTATGTGTCATAAAATAAGTTGTACTCATCCTTGAAAATGTCGTACTGGAGAGAAGAGGACCAAGGCGCAGCGAGACTGTGAATACTCATACTTTAATAGACTCCAGTAAGGCATCCACAGGAAAACAATAACACGACAACAACAGTCTGACTAGGCACACGGCTAAGCACAGAACAATTCCCCACAACCCCAAAGACAAACACACACACCTATATAGGACTTCCAATCAAAGGCAACTATACACACCTGCCTTCAATTGGAAGTCCCAATCATCCACCCAACATTTAACCAACACAAACATGCCACGTCCTGACCCCAAAACTAAAACACTAGCTCCATCTGCTGGTCAGGACGTGACAGTACCCCCCCCTCAAGGTGCAGACCCCGGAATGCACCTACCAACAAAAAACCCCAACACAAAACCCATAAACAATAACCCTATAACAATAAGGGAGTGAAGGGAGGGTGGCTGCCGTCACCGACGGCACTGTGCTACACCCTCCCTCCCCAACCCACCTATCCTGGAGGTGGCTCAGGTGCAGGGCGTGGACCTTGCTCCACCGTCGGCGTAGCCCACTTCGGTGGCGCTGCTAGCTGCGCCGGGCAGATGGGCCACTTGGGCTGACCCTGGCAGACGGACCACTCGTGCTGGGCCGGGGGACAGGAGGGCCCCTCGGGCTGGGCCGGGGGACAGGAGGGCCCCTCGGGCTGGGCAGGAGGGCCCCTCGGGCTGGGCCGGGGGACAGGAGGGCCCCTCGGGCTGGGCCGGGGGACAGGCTGGCCACTCGGGACGGTCGAGGCAGTCTGGCCACTCCGGCAGGTCAGGGCAGTCTGGCCACTCCGGCAGGTCAGGGCAGTCTGGCCACTCCGGCAGGTCAGGGCAGTCTGGCCACTCCGGCAGTTCAGGGCAGTCTGACCACTCCGGCAGTTCAGCGCAGTCTGGCCACTCCGGCAGTTCAGCGCAGTCTGACCTCTCTGGCGACTGTTGACTGGCGGGCAGCTCTGACGACTGTTGACTGGCGGGCAGCTCTGACGACTGTTGACTGGCGGGCAGCTCTGGTGACGACTGTTGACTGGCGGGCAGCTCTGGTGACGACTGTTGACTGGCGGGCAGCTCTGGTGACGACTGTTGACTGGCGGGCAGCTCTGGTGACGACTGTTGACTGGCGGGCAGCTCTGGTGACGACTGTTGACTGGCGGGCAGCTCTGGTGACGACTGTTGACTGGCGGGCAGCTCTGGTGACGACTGTTGACTGGCGGGCAGCTCTGGTGACGACTGTTGACTGGCGGGCAGCTCTGGTGACGACTGTTGACTGGCGGGCAGCTCTGGTGACGACTGTTGACTGGCGGGCAGCTCTGGTGACGACTGTTGACTGGCGGGCAGCTCTGGTGACGACTGTTGACTGGCGGGCAGCTCTGGCGACTGTTGACTGGCGGGCAGCTCTTGCCCCGTCAAACAGCCCTTGTGCCCCCCCCTAAAAAATTCTTGGGGGTGCCTCTCGGTCTCCCTTACCTCGCCAGCCTTCTTCCGCTGCTTGGTCCTTTGTTGGTGGGGAATTCTGTCATAAAATAAGTCGTACTCATCCTTAAAAATGTCGTACTGGAGAGAAGAGGACCAAAACGCAGCAGGTATGGGCAGGCTCATCTTGATGTTTATTTATTTTCAAAATGAATGCCAAAATAACAAACCACGAGAATGACCGAACAACCAACAGTCTGGCAAAGCATAGGCTCAACACAGAACAATTCCCCACAACCCCAAAGACAAACACACACACCTATATAGGACTTCCAATCAAAGGCAACTATACACACCTGCCTTCAATTGGAAGTCCCAATCATCCACCCAACATTTAACCAACACAAACATGCCACGTCCTGACCCCAAAACTAAAACACTAGCTCCATCTGCTGGTCAGGACGTGACAGTATGTCACTGATCACTACTTCACAGAAGAGCCGTTTGAACATAAACTTGTATTTCTTTAACAAAATGCGTTTTCTGGCAGAAATGCCTTCTCGGACATGTGAACTTTCATGTGCCTTAATAACAAACGTGTATGCCATCTGTAAATACAAATAAAATTGTTCAGTTACGAGCCTAGTTGGTTTAGCCACAGAAAAAGCGAGGCAACCTTCCTGCTAGCCATGATTGGCTGAGATAATGAGTGGGCTGGACATGCCGAGAGATGAGTTTAGATTGGTCTGCCATATTGCATGCTTCTGTCTATTTGACCTGGTCAGTATGTCTAGGTAATCCTGTCTAACGCGGATCTTTTTTATTATTATTGTGTATTAAAACTGCATAATTGTTGCTCTCCACTTTCTGGAGGACCGAGTTTTGAAATCAGTGGAATTATAGTATGATAGCTAAGGAGGTGGAGAAAACACCTGTCTCTGGATTGCATCTTTAAACTAAGGGCAACCATGGCATCCGATAGGAGACGAATCCATCCATGAATTATGTATAGGGGTAAGATAGTCTAGCTTGCTACATTTTCTGATATTACACATTTCTAATTTTGAAAGAAAGAGCCATTTGCTTGGCTAGCTATAACCTAATGTTAGCTAGCTAACATTGAACCTGGTTGGTTAGCTACCTGCAGATTCATGCAGGGTAGTAACGTCATGAGTTATGATTATGGTTCATTGTTTACCTAGCTAGCTAGCTAACGTTAGCTGGCTGGCTCGCTAGCTAACGTTACGTGTATGACCTTATTATTCCTATCTCAGAGCCATTTGCTTAGCTAGCTACGGCTTGATGTTAGCTAGCTAACATTTTACCGGGTTGGTTAGCTACCTGCAGATTCATGAAGGGTAACGGTAACTAACGCACTTTTGTACATCGCTCTGTAATGTACAATTTACCTTATTTTAGTGACCAAAAAACATAATACTTCCAGGTCAACTGTAATATTAATACCATTGTAAAGCACAATTTCTCCCCTTTCCAGCAAAATCAATGACAAGACCTTCATTCTGCCCATCTCTGCATGATTGAAGAAGACAATGGCAGATGGGGAAGTGAAACCTACTGTGTGATAGTGAAAGGGGGAGATAAGCCGTGTGGGGAAATTATTTTTTTCACCCGATCTGTCCAACATATCACCTATAAAATGTAAATAAAACACTATAAAGAGTTTTATAATGTGCCATTACATACCTATTTGAAGGTTTGTGTTGAATTTGAATCAGGTTTTTAGGGCGGCGCTAAAGTTATCTTCAGAAGTAAACAGAGGCTGTCGCAGCTTTTATTTTTTATTTCACCTTTATTTAACCTTTATTTAACTAGGCAAGTCAGTTAAGAACAAATTTTTATTTTCAATGACGGCCTAGGAACAGTGGGTTAACTGCCTTGTGCAGGGGCAGAATGACAGATTTTTACCTTGTCAGCTCGAGGATTTGATCTTGCAACCTTTCGGTTACTAATCCAAAACTCTAATGCTCTATCCACTAGGTGACCTGCCGCCCAGGTAGTGATGATGCAAAAAATGAATGCATTCAGTTGTACAATTGACTAGGTATCCCCCCTTCCCTGTCCCTGTCCCTTTCTTGTTTTTAAATCTGTGAGAGAAGCGCTACACCTGGTGGAGAGAGTCTGTACGACACAGAATGAGTTGCATTATGGGTGCTGTACATTACATCATGACATCGTCAGAGGGGTCCGTTTTTTCAACTTTTCTCCGATACTATCGGGCCATCACCATGTCAACCAACGCTTGAATAGAAACATAGTTCACACCCTGGATATTAATGCCAACACAGTCGCTACAGTCCCATTAGTTTCCATTACAGCCTGGATATTAATGCTAACAGTCACTACAGTCCCATTAGTTTCCATTACAGCCTGGATATTAATACCAACAGTCACTACAGTCCCATTAGTTTCCATTACAGCCTGGATATTAATGCTAACAGTCACTACAGTCCCATTAGTTTCCATTACACCCTGGATATTAATGCCAACACAGTCGCTACCGTCCCATTAGTTTCCATTACAGCCTGGATATTAATGTTAACACAGTCGCTACAGTCCCATTAGTTTCCATTACAGCCTGGATATTAATGCTAACAGTCTCTACAGTCCCATTAGTTTCCATTACAGCCTGGATATTAATGCTAACAGTCACTACAGTCCCATTAGTTTCCATTACACCCTGGATATTAATGCCAACACAGTCGCTACCGTCCCATTAGTTTCCATTACAGCCTGGATATTAATGCTAACAGTCACTACAGTCCCATTAGTTTCCATTACAGCCTGGATATTAATGCTAACAGTCACTACAGTCCCATTAGTTTCCATTACAGCCTGGATATTAATGCTAACAGTCACTACAGTCCCATTAGTTTCCATTACAGCCTGGATATTAATGCTAACAGTCACTACAGTCCCATTAGTTTCCATTACAGCCTGGATATTAATGCTAACAGTCACTACAGTCCCATTAGTTTCCATTACAGCCTGGATATTAATGCTAACAGTCACTACAGTCCCATTAGTTTCCATTACAGCCTGGATATTAATGCTAACACAGTCGCTACCGTCCCATTAGTTTCCATTACAGCCTGGATATTAATGCTAACAGTCACTACAGTCCCATTAGTTTCCATTACAGCCTGGATATTAATGCCAACACAGTCACTACAGTCCCATTAGTTTCCATTACAGCCTGGATATTAATGCCAACACAGTCGCTACCGTCCCATTAGTTTCCATTACAGCCTGGATATTAATGCTAACAGTCACTACAGTCCCATTAGTTTCCATTACAGCCTGGATATTAATGCTAACAGTCACTACAGTCCCATTAGTTTCCATTACAGCCTGGATATTAATGCTAACAGTCACTACAGTCCCATTAGTTTCCATTACAGCCTGGATATTAATGCTAACAGTCACTACAGTCCCATTAGTTTCCATTACAGCCTGGATATTAATGCTAACAGTCACTACAGTCCCATTAGTTTCCATTACAGCCTGGATATTAATGCTAACAGTCACTACAGTCCCATTAGTTTCCATTACAGCCTGGATATTAATGCTAACACAGTCGCTACCGTCCCATTAGTTTCCATTACAGCCTGGATATTAATGCTAACAGTCTCTACAGTCCCATTAGTTTCCATTACAGCCTGGATATTAATACCAACAGTCACTACAGTCCCATTAGTTTCCATTACAGCCTGGATATTAATGCTAACAGTCACTACAGTCCCATTAGTTTCCATTACACCCTGGATTTGAGTTTATTTAATTTTTTACAGGGACAGTGCACATTAATCAACGTTTCAGTAAAAGTGCCGGTTTTAGCCAGCCGGCTAATTTTCAACCGCAGTCCCTGGGCAGGTTATTAAAAACAATTACAATATAGACAATCATTGAGCTGTGAGCACACGCAGAGCAACATAGGACAAGCAAGACATAGCATAAAGACAGAGCAACATAGGACAAGCAAGACATAGCATACAGACAGAGCAACATATGACAAGCAAGACATAGCATACAGACAGAGCAACATAGGACAAGCAAGACATAGCATACAGACAGAGCAACATAGAACAAAAAGCAACAAGACAAAATCCATAAAAACAAAGTGTTTCCACACGCGGCAATACACAGCTAGGGATTATGTTCACAAATCTGATTGACCTTTAGCCATGTCTTCATGCATTTTGTGAAAGTGTGATATGTGGTGCAGTTATGTGTGTCTGATGGCAGTGTATTCCAGACATGGGACGCTCTCACAGAGATAGCAGATTGACTAAAGGTGCTTTTCCTTAACCTGTTGGGTCTAGGGGGCAGCATTTGCACGTCTGGATAAAAAAAATGTACCCGATTTAATCTGGTTACTAATCCTACCCAGTAACTAGAATATGCATATACTTATTATATATGGATAGAAAACACTCTAAAGTTTCCAAAACTGTTTGAATGGTGTCTGTGAGTATAACAGAACTCATTTGGCAGGCAAAACCCTGAGACATTTTCTGACAGGAAGTGGATACCTGATGTGTTGTATTGACTTTAAACCTATCCCATTGAAAAACACAGGGGTTTAGGAATATTTTGGCACTTCCTATTGCTTCCACTAGATGTCACCAGCCTTTACAAAGTGTTTTGAGTCTTCTGGAGGGAGATCTGACCGAACAAGAGCCATGGAACGATGATGGCCCATTAGACACCTGGCGCGCTAGTTCATGTTGGGTACCCTCGTTCCAATACGTTATAAAAGAGTATGCATTCGTCCACCTTGAATATTATTCATGTTCTGGTTAAAAAAGGCCCTAATGATTTATGCTATACAACGTTTGACATGTTTGAACGAACGGAAATATATTTTTTCCCCTCGTTCATGACGAGAAGTCCGGCTGGCTTACATCATGTGCTAACGAGACGGAGATTTTTGGACATAAATGATGAGCTTTTTTGAACAAAACTACATTCGTTATGGACCTGTGATACCTGGAAGTGACATCTGATGAAGAGAATCAAAGGTAATGGATTATTTACATAGTATTTTCGATTTTAGATCTCCCCAACATGACGTCTAGTCTGTATCGCAAAGCGTATTTTTCTGGGCGCAGTGCTCAGATTATTGCAAAGTGTGATTTCCCAGTAAGGTTATTTTTAAATCTGGCAAGTTGATTGCGTTCAAGAGATGTAAATCTATAATTCTTTAAATGACAATATAATATTTTACCAATGTTTTCTAATTTTAATTATTTAATTTGTCACGCTGACTTGACTGCCGGTTATTGGAGGGAAACGATTTCCTCAACATCAATGCCATAGTAAAACGCTGTTTTTGGATATAAATATGAACTTGATAGAACTAAAAATGCATGCATTGTCTAACATAATGTCCTAGGAGTGTCATCTGATGGAGATTGTAAAAGGTTAGTGCATCATTTTAGCTGGTTTTATGGTTTTGGTGACCCTGTCTTTGACTTGACAAAACATTACACACAACTCTTGTAAATGTACTGTCCTAACATACTCTAAATTTATGCTTTCGCCGTAAAACCTTTTTGAAATCGTAAAACGTGGTTAGATTAAGGAGATGTTTATCTTTCAAATGGTGTAACATAGTTGTATTTTTGAAAAATTTGAATTTTGACATTTATTTGGATTCAAATTTGCCGCTCTTGAAATGCACCTGCTGTTGATGGAGTGCACCACGGGTGGCACGCTAGCGTCCCACCTAGCCCCAAGAGGTTAAGGGAACTATACAGTCACCTCTCATGGCAGACCTTGTGGATCTGCTGCCATATGTTTGGGTTTTCTGTTTAACTAAAGTACTGAGTGGAGGGGGAGCCAGGCCATTTAGGATCTGGAATACAAGACATGCGTCGGTGTATTGCACAAGATTTTCCCAACTCAGGAGCTCATGCTTTCTGAGGATGTAACAGTAATGATGGCTATTGGGCTACCTATCGAGCACTTTGGGAGCCTGTTTGTAGACAGACTGAATAGGTTTTAATGTTGTATAGCAAGTCTGGGCCCAACTAGTCAAGCAGTATGTTAAATGGGGAGAGTATCATAGATTTGAAGTACAGTTTTGCTACCTCTGTAGTCAAACAATTTCATATAAATCGGAAATTAGCTAGGTTGAATTTGGTTATTTGAATTACCTTTTTCACCTGCTTTTTAAAAGAGAGGTTGGAATCAAGTATGATGCCAAGGTACTTAAAATCAGATACCACCTGGAGCTTCTCCCCTGATACACAGACATCTGGCTCAGTAGCATCAGATACCACCTGGAGCTTCTCCCCTGATACACAGACATCTGGTTCAGTAGCATCAGATACCACCTGGAGCTTCTCCCCTGATACACAGACATCTGGTTCAGTAGCATCAGATACCACCTGGAGCTTCTCCCCTGATACACAGACATCTGGTTCAGTAGCATCAGATACCACCTGGAGCTTCTCCCCTGATACACAGACATCTGGTTCAGTAGCATCAGATACCACCTGGAGCTTCTCCCCTGATACACAGACATCTGGTTCAGTAGCATCAGATACCACCTGGAGCTTCTCCCCTGATACACAGACATCTGGCTCAGTAGCATCTGTTGCCCTCTTTGTGAAGAACATGCAAACAGTTTTTTTCACATTGAGATGCAAACACGAGTCACTGAGCCACTTTGTAACCTGGACCATTACAGTAGTGAGTTCTTGTGCAGCTTGTTGTTTGCTCTTTGCATGCACATATATCACTGTATCATCTGCATACATTTGAACTTCAGACCCAGTGCAGACAGAAGGCAGATCATTAATGTACAGGCTGAACAGGAGGGGCCCCAGTATTGACCCTTGGGGCACGCCCACATCATAGCTAAGAGTGGGCGACAGCTCATTGCTCACTCTGACACACTGAGTTCTGCCTTCAAGGTATGATTTCATCCATCTCAAGGCATCGGGGGAAAAGTTGAACTTGGACAATTTTGTGATGAGGATCTCATGGTTAACAGTATCGAAAGCCTTCCTTAGGTCCAGAAACACAGCCCCAACAACGCCCCCTTTGTCCATCTTGGACTTCACATTTTCCAGAAGAAAGCAGTTGGCCGTTTCTGTGGAGTGTTTCGCTCTGAAGCCAAACTGCATGGAGTGTAATGTGAAGGGGCTGTTGTTGAGGTGGCAAATCAGTTGTTCTGCTACACACTTTTCAACAACCTTCGACATCACAGGTAGTATACTAATGAGCCTGTAGTTACTCACGTCAGCAGGGTCGCCCGATTTAAAGATGGCCGTTATTATGGCTGACTTCCATACCCTTGGAAGCACCCCCAGACCAATAGATGTGTTGGTGACCTTAGTAATGGGGCCAATGAGTGACTCTTTGTAGTTTTTAAGAAAGGTAGAGTCCAGCCCAAACACATCTTTGGATTTAGAGTTCTTTAGTGAGCTAATCACCTTGTTGACCTTTGACTCAGAAACCTCCCTTATGACAGGTTGAGCGTCATTTACTAGCACTGAGCCCAAGAAACCAGTGGAGGGGTTCTGTGTCAGTACCTTGACAGAGTCAATAAAGTAGGAATTGAAGGCTATTGCTATTTCAACTGCATCCTGTGTTAGATTGTTATTCACCAGGATTTCTAGTCTTTTTGCGGTGTTACTATGGTCTTTCCCTGTTACCTTTTTTAGCTTCTCCCAGATCAATTTAGAATTTCCCTTTGCCTCAATTTCCCTTTGCCTACGTCTGTCATGCTCTAATTTGGATTTTAGGGCTGTTTTTAGAGCATAATCTCGTTCTTTCATCAATTTCCAAATTTCTCCATTTAGCCAAGGAAGAGTGCTCTTTTGGCCAGGTTTGGATTTGATTTTCTTTAGGAAACCATTTATTGTAGCCTGGATTGTGGATAGAAAAACCTCACTATCAGCTTCCACGTCTGTATAGGACAAGAGATCATTCCAGTTAATTCCATTAATTGCGTTTTCAAAATAGTTTAATTCACTCTTAGGTATTCTTAGTTGATCCGGCTTTCTAACAGTAGAGAGCTTAAACCTGCTCTTAGACAACTTTCTGGCTATAAGTGTCAAATTATGATCAGATAGCCCAGTAACCATATTGAATGATTTAGTCACTCTCTCTGGTTTATTACTGAACACCAAATCAATCTGTGTTTTAGAGCAACAAGTCACCCTGGTTGGCCCTTTAACGAGCTGTGTAAGGTCAAAGGTATTAGTGATCCGTTTGAGGGTTTTCCTACAAGACTTGTCTTCATAATTAATATTAAAATCTCCCATTAAGATGACCTCCTTCCCATAATCACATTCCCTAAGCATGTTATTAAACTGATCAAAAAACACACTTTTTGTGGAAGGTGGTCTATACATTCCAATAAGGGTAAAATACATTTGGGGAGACAGTAACGTTCAGGCCAATACATTCTAGTTCATTATCACATGACCACTCAATTTGTTTACATCGGATATGTTCTTTAATGTAAATCATCAGACCCCCTCCTCTTCCTTCAATCCTGTCTCTCCTGAAAACATTGTAGCCAGGCACAATCAAAGCAGCACATGGAGAGTTTTTATGGAGCCATGTATCTGAAAGGCAGAGGAAGTCAAGCTTGGAGTCTGTGAGTAGATGTTGAATTTGATCATTTTTTGGAATGACACTACGAATGTTCCAGTGTCCTCCTAGTAGTCCCTTGGGTTTAGCCCGTGGGTCCCAGATGACTCGAGAGTGATTGACACACTGAAAAAAGTTTAATTTTCTGTGTTTTCTGACAGCTGGGTTTAGGCCGTTTTGTTTCGTTTTGATTAGGGGCAGTTCGGTAGCGGAATTAACAATCCCTCCCGCTTGCACTGGATGCGGAAAACTAATAATGATATTAATACCAACACAGTCACTACAGTCCCATTAGTTTCCATTACAGCCTGGATATTAATGCTAACAGTCTCTACAGTCCCATTAGTTTCCATTACAGCCTGGATATTAATGCCAACACAGTCTCTACAGTCCCATTAGTTTCCATTACAGCCTGGATATTAATGCCAACACAGTCTCTACAGTCCCATTAGTTTCCATTACAGCCTGGATATTAATGCCAACACAGTCACTACAGTCTCATTAGTTTCCATTACAGCCTGGATATTAATGCTAACAGTCTCTACAGTCCCATTAGTTTCCATTACAGCCTGGATATTAATGCTAACAGTCACTACAGTCCCATTAGTTTCCATTACAGCCTGGATATTAATGCCAACACAGTCACTACAGTCTCATTAGTTTCCATTACAGCCTGGATATTAATGCTAACAGTCTCTACAGTCCCATTAGTTTCCATTACAGCCTGGATATTAATGCTAACAGTCTCTACAGTCCCATTAGTTTCCATTACAGCCTGGATATTAATGCTAACAGTCTCTACAGTCCCATTAGTTTCCATTACAGCCTGGATATTAATGCCAACACAGTCACTACAGTCCCATTAGTTTCCATTACAGCCTGGATATTAATGCTAACAGTCTCTACAGTCCCATTAGTTTCCATTACAGCCTGGATATTAATGCTAACAGTCTCTACAGTCCCATTAGTTTCCATTACAGCCTGGATATTAATGCCAACAGTCACTACAGTCCCATTAGTTTCCATTACAGCCTGGATATTAATGCTAACACAGTCACTACAGTCCCATTAGTTTCCATTACAGCCTGGATATTAATGCTAACAGTCACTACAGTCCCATTAGTTTCCATTACAGCCTGGATATTAATGCTAACAGTCACTACAGTCCCATTAGTTTCCATTACAGCCTGGATATTAATGCTAACAGTCACTACAGTCCCATTAGTTTCCATTACAGCCTGGATATTAATGCCAACACAGTCTCTACAGTCCCATTAGTTTCCATTACAGCCTGGATATTAATGCCAACACAGTCACTACAGTCCCATTAGTTTCCATTACAGCCTGGATATTAATGCCAACAGTCACTACAGTCCCATTAGTTTCCATTACAGCCTGGATATTAATGCTAACAGTCACTACAGTCCCATTAGTTTCCATTACAGCCTGGATATTAATACCAACAGTCACTACAGTCCCATTAGTTTCCATTACAGCCTGGATATTAATGCTAACAGTCTCTACAGTCCCATTAGTTTCCATTACAGCCTGGATATTAATGCTAACAGTCACTACAGTCCCATTAGTTTCCATTACAGCCTGGATATTAATGCTAACAGTCACTACAGTCCCATTAGTTTCCATTACAGCATGGATATTAATGCCAACAGTCACTACAGTCCCATTAGTTTTCATTGCAGCCTGGATATTAATGCTAACAGTCTCTACAGTCCCATTAGTTTCCATTACACCCTGGATATTAATGCTAACAGTCACTACAGTCCCATTAGTTTCCATTACAGCCTGGATATTAATGCCAACACAGTCACTACAGTCCCATTAGTTTCCATTACAGCCTGGATATTAATGCCAACACAGTCACTACAGTCCCATTAGTTTCCATTACAGCCTGGATATTAATACCAACAGTCACTACAGTCCCATTAGTTTCCATTACAGCCTGGATATTAATGCTAACAGTCACTACAGTCCCATTAGTTTCCATTACAGCCTGGATATTAATGCCAACACAGTCTCTACAGTCCCATTAGTTTCCATTACAGCCTGGATATTAATGCTAACAGTCACTACAGTCCCATTAGTTTCCATTACAGCCTGGATATTAATGCTAACAGTCACTACAGTCCCATTAGTTTCCATTACAGCCTGGATATTAATGCCAACAGTCACTACAGTCCCATTAGTTTCCATTACAGCCTGGATATTAATGCTAACACAGTCTCTACAGTCCCATTAGTTTCCATTACAGCCTGGATATTAATGCTAACAGTCACTACAGTCCCATTAGTTTCCATTACAGCCTGGATATTAATGCTAACAGTCACTACAGTCCCATTAGTTTCCATTACAGCCTGGATATTAATGCCAACAGTCACTACAGTCCCATTAGTTTCCATTACAGCCTGGATATTAATGCTAACACAGTCTCTACAGTCCCATTAGTTTCCATTACAGCCTGGATATTAATGCTAACAGTCACTACAGTCCCATTAGTTTCCATTACAGCCTGGATATTAATGCTAACAGTCACTACAGTCCCATTAGTTTCCATTACAGCCTGGATATTAATGCTAACAGTCACTACAGTCCCATTAGTTTCCATTACAGCCTGGATATTAATGCTAACAGTCACTACAGTCCCATTAGTTTCCATTACAGCCTGGATATTAATACCAACACAGTCACTACAGTCCCATTAGTTTCCATTACAGCCTGGATATTAATGCTAACAGTCTCTACAGTCCCATTAGTTTCCATTACAGCCTGGATATTAATGCCAACAGTCACTACAGTCCCATTAGTTTTCATTGCAGCCTCGTTTGAATGCCTCGGTTGCACAAATTTGTACAGAATGGGGTTAGTCAACAGTAGTAAAGTCATGAGTTGTGATTATGGTTCATTGTTTACCAAGCTAGCTAATGTTAGCTGGCTGGCTCACTAGCTAACGCTATGTGTATGACCTTATTATTCGTATCTCAGAGCCATTTGCTTAGCTAGCTATAGCCTAATGTTAGCTAGCTAGGCAAATAATGAACCATAATCACAACTCATGATGTTACTACTGTTGACTAACTCCAACCTGGTTGGTTAGCTACCTGCAGATTCATGCAGGGTAGTAACGTCATGAGTTGTGATTATGGTTCATTGTTTACCTAGCTAGCTAACGTTAGCTGGCTGGCTCACTAGCAAAACATTTTTGAATTTAACCTTTATTTAAACAAGGAGTCGCATTGAGATTAAAATCTCTTTTACAAGAGAGCCCTGTACACATTACAATAAAAACAGAATATTAGAACAACATACATGTGTATAAAACAATCAAATTCAGCACAATAAAAAAAGAAACATTTAATAAAAGCAATCACATTCAACTACATAGAGGTCCTCAATCAATAATTTTAACTGCCTGAGTGGGGCACCTGCACACCTAACTGCAGTGAACTCTGCAGATTGTTCCACAAATTAGGGGCATAAAAACAAAACACAGATTTTCCCAAATCTGTGGAGACTGGAGGGATCTCTAGTGCTATCCATTCCTGTGAATGGGTTTGGTAATTTAGGATTTCTATCTTAATGAATTATGTTACATATAGAGGGAGTTTCTGTTAGATTGCTTTGTAAATAAATAAAAGAATGCAGCTTTCTTCTTACAGACAGAGAGGTCCATCCCACATTTTTGAACAGACTACAATGCTGAGTCCTAAAATTGTCCCCTGTGATAAAACGTATTGCTGAATGGTAGACTGCGTAGAAGGGTTTTAAAAGATGTTGCCGCATGCATGTAAACAATATCACCAAAATCCAATACAGGGAGAAGCGTTGTTTGAACAATCTTTCTCCTATTTTTAATACTAAGGCATGATTTATTTAGGCATAAAAAACAATCTTGGATCTTAGCTTTTTAGTCAGATTTCTATATGCGTTATGAAGGATAACTTCAATACAGACTCCCAGGGACTTATACTGAGAAACAAGCTCAATTTGGACTCCATTTATAGCGCAAACATGAAGGTCCTCAGAGTCAACATTTCATGACCTAGAGAACAGCATGAGCTTGATTTTACTTGTATTTAACACTAATTTAAGATCTGTAAGTGATTTCTGAATTGAATCAAAGTCATGCTGAAGTTCACAAATGGCCTGCTGCACTGAGGTGGCACAGGAATACAAACCTGTGTCATCTGCATAGAGATGAATGTTACAAGTATTAACAGTGTTTCCTGTCATTAATATACAATGTGAATTTATTTATTTTACCAGGCAAGTCAGTTAAGAACAAATTCTTATGTTCAATGACAGCCTGGGAACAGGGGCTTAACTGCCTGTTCAGGGGCAGAACAACAGATGTGTACCTTGTCAGCTCAGGGATTTGAACTTGCAAACTTTTGGTTACTAGTCCAACCCTCTAACCACTAGGCTACCCTGCCACCCCATAATAATAATGGACCCAAAATCGAACCCTGAGGAACACCTCTTGTACCTAGACTTGGCGCTCCGGTACCTCTTGCCATGCAGTAACAGAGAGAAGAGTCTATGACTAGGGTGGCTGGAGTATTTTACAATTTTTAGGGCCTTCCTCTGTCACCGCCTGGTATAGAGGTCCTGGATGGCAGGAAGCTTGGCCCCAGTGATGTACTGGGCCGTACGCACTAAACTCTGTCGTGCCTTGCGGTCGGAGGCCGAGCAGTTGCCATACAAGGCAATGATGCAACCAGTCAGGATGCTCTCGATGGTGCAGCTGTAGAACCTTTTGAGGATCTGAGGACCCATGCCAAATCTTTTCAGTTTCCTGAGGGGGAATATATTTTGTCATGCCCTCTTCACGACTGTCTTGGTGTGCTAAGACCATGTTCGTTTGTTGGTGATGTGGACACCAAGGAACTTGAAGCTCTCAACCTGCTCCACTACAGCCCCGTCGATGAGAATGGGGGTGTGCTCGGTCCTCCTTTTTACTGTAGTCCACAATCATCTCCTTTGTCTTGATCATGTTGAGGGACCAGACGGCCAGGTCTCTGACCTCCTCCCTATAGGCTGTCTCGTCGTTGTCGATGATCAGGCCTACCACTGTTGTGTCATCGGCAAACTTAATGATGGTGTTGGAGTCATGCATGGCCGTGCAGTCATGAGTGAACAGGGAGTACAGGAGGGGACTGAGCACGCACCCCTGTGTTGAGGATCAGCATGGCGGATGTGTTGTTACCTACCCTTACCACTTTGGGGCGGCCCATCAGGAAGTCCAGGATCCAATTGCAGAGGGAGGTGTTTAGTCCCAGGGTCCTTAGCTTATTGATGAGGTTTAAGGGCACTATGTGTGGAATGCTGAGCTGTAGTCAATGAATAGCATTCCACATAGGTGTTCCTTTTGTCCAGGTGAGAAAGGGCAGTGTGGAGTACAATAGAGATTGCATCATCTGTGGATCTGTTAGGGCAGTATGCAAATTGGAGTGGGTCTAGGGTTTCTGGGATAATGGGGGTGATGTGAGCCATGACCAGCCTTTCAAAGCATTTCATGGCTACAGACTTGATTACTATGGGTCTGTAGTCATTTAGGCACGTTACCTTATTGTTCTTAGGCACATGGACTATGGTGGTCAGCTTAAAACATGTTAGTATTACATACTCGGATAGGGATAGATTGAAAATGTCTGTGAAGACACCTGCCAGTTGGTCAGCGCATGCTCGCAGTACACGTCCTGGTAAACCACCTGGCCCTGCGGCCTTGTGAATGTTGACCTGTTTAAAGGTCTTCCTCACATCGGCTGCGGAGAGTGTGATCACACAGTCATCTTGAACAGCTGGTGCTCTCATGCATGTTTCAGTGTTATTTGCCTCGAAGCGAGCATAGAAGTAGTTTAGCTCATCTGGTAGGCTAGTGTCACTGGGCGGCTCTCGGCTGTGCTTCCCTTTGTAGTCTGTAATGGTTTGCAAGCACTGCCACATCCGATGAGTGTCGGAGCCGGTGTAGTACGATTCGAACCTGTTTTTTTAGCTACCTGCAAATTATGCAGGGTAGTAACATCATGAGTTGTGATTAGGTTCATTGTTTACCTGGCTCGCTAGCTAACATTACGTGTATGACCTTAATATTCGTATCTCAAAGCCATTTGCTTAGCTAGCTATAGCCTAATGTTAGCTAGCTAACATTGAATCTTGTTGGTTAGCTACCTGCAGATTCATGAAGGCTAGTATCGTCATGCATTGGGATTATAGTTCATTGTTTACCTAGCTAGACTATGCAAGTAACCATTTCGGGTGCGTTCGTAAATTCAGTCTGGCCATCTACTCTGATTTCAGAGCTCTCTCGTCTGTGTGTGCCAGAGCGCAGAATAACTGTTGAATTTTCGAATGCTTAACACCCATTGAATATGGCCGGTGTCAGTAAACGTTGGCAAAAAAGCGTAATTAAATTGTTGCCAGCAGCACATTTACCGCCACCAACGCTCTGGATAACATGAAAACTGCTTAACCAGCTCTGCTAGTGCAGCCAGCGACCACAATCATCTTCATCACCACAATCATCATCACCACCATCATCATCATCACCACCACCATCATGACCACCATGTTCTGCTTATAATATTATAATAGGCAATAACTCCTAAACAGAGGAAAGATTTCTAACCACTAGGGAGGTAATACTACCTGCTAGGCTACCTGGGGGTGGCAGGTAGCCTAGTGGTTAGAGCGTTTGACTAGTAACCGAAAGGTTGCAAGATTGAATCCCTGAGCTGACAAGGTACAAATCTGTCGTTCTGCCCCTGAACAAGGCAGTTAACCCACTGTTCCCCCCGGTAGGCTGTCATTGAAATAAGAAATTGTTCTTAACTTGACTAGTTAAATAAAGAATTAACAAAAACAACTGTCATCTGTCGGGTGTTTTTGAGACTTAGAGAATAACTTCTCCTTCCTCCTGAAGTGTGCAATCTGAGGAATTTAAATGTGCTGGATTGGTGCAGGCAGAAGTAAGGGCAATCTCTTCCCGTGATTGCCACGGTTACGTAAAAGATGACAAAATTTCAACCACAGAAAATATCATGCAAGACTAACTAAAATCTTAGAGATTTTCTTTTTCACAACTTTTCATTTCCTAAGAACCTACAGCCAGAGGACCAGGGAGGTGATACTGGGAGAGAGAGAGAGAGAGCTGCTCCTACAGCCAGAGGACCAGGGAGGTGATACTGGGAGAGAGAGAGAGAGAGCTGCTCCTACAGCCAGAGGACCAGGGAGGTGATACTGGGAGAGAGAGAGAGAGAGCTGCTCCTACAGCCAGAGGACCAGGGAGGTGATACTGGGAGAGAGGGAGGGAGAGTCCTCTAACCCTAACCCTGGTCCTCTGGCTGTAGGAGCAGGACTCTACCTGTAGCCTGGCTTTGACCAGCTGAATCAGACTCGCTAACACCCTCAGTTTCCCTTCTCTATCTCTACCTGTAGCCTGGCCTGTTACTTTTAGATTTTTAACACTACAGTACTACTAGTGTGTGTGTGTGTGTGTGTGTGTGTGTGTGTGTGTGTGTGTGTGTGTGTGTGTGTGTGTGTGTGTGTGTGTGTGTGTGTGTGTGTGTCTATAGATGTACAGTATATGGTCAAACGTATTGATCTGATCCAATCGGGCGAGTAAAATGTTCAGAGTGGGGTGTTCTCTCATTATGTTTCTGAAAGTAGCTAGCCAATTTTAGCCAGTTAGCTTGGGTGCTTGACTGCTGTTGTGAGGTCAGAACGTTTGGTCATCAGCCAGAGCGTCCAGTGTGTGTTCTGAACGCTCCTGAAGTGGCAAGTTTTGAATTTACCAACTGACAATCTGATAGCACAGTTGCAGTCACCAATGCTCTGGATAACACAACAGCCTAACCAGCTCTGCTAGGGTGAGTAATGTTCAGTGAGCTGTTCTGTAATTTGTGCCTGGTAGTAGCTAGCAAGTTAGCTTGACTGCTGTTAGTACAGAACGCTTGGATCAACCCTTAAAGAGATGGGTGGGGCTACGGCTTAAGAGGGTGTGAACGATGCTGAATGTGTGTAGACAAAGAGCTCTCCAGTAGTAGTACTAAAACATTCAAAGGCCATTTTCTCAAAAGTGAGTTTACAAATGTATCAAATTTCAAAGCAAAATTACTTTCCCATTGTTCCTCAACTGTAGTGTATGATATTACATTTTGTAGTTCTGAGTCTCTACTTTTTAATGTAAAAAAAAACACTATTTCAAATTTTGCTACATAAGATCGATTTGATCCGGTCGGTCACATATGGAGAGAACCTTTCAGAATATTAGGGATCTATTAAAGAAATCCATGTAGGCCTAAATACTAAATACAAATACAAATACTACATAAATAATACATATTCGTCTCCTTTTCAGCACCAATTGGTGGATTTAAAAACACTCTGATCTTGTATATTAGTTAAGGTTAGTAAAGTATTTATGAATAAAAAAAAATAAAAAAAATTTGGAAAGACTTTACGCACTACCGTAAATTCCGGACTATAAGCCGCAACTTTTTTCCCACGCTTTGAACCTCGCGGCTTATGTAACAGGGTTGGTTATGTTTCCACTTGCCTCTAAAGAAATGTGTACTTAATGTTCAAGCATTCGTATTGGTTGGTTCAACTGATGACAATAAGGTGTGTTGTGATTGGCCCCGCTTGCAGATAGGGGGAGATCGCGAACGTCAGGTCTTCCCAGTATGAAAATGTGATGCAAGGGGTAGGTCACGTTCTGAATACTGTTTTATATTTTATATTTTACAATGTGTACAAGTTAGCTGTACGTTACGGATTTATGCATGTGTGAGTATATGGTACCTGTTAGGGATTGAGGGGCTTTCTGGGATGTGCTTTTGCATATGATTGCTGTAGATAAGTGTTAGCTAGCATACATCGTTGTAATGGTCACATAAGCCCACTGCTAACACAGTTGTCTTCATGCTACAGCTTTTGCCATCGACAGCCATCAGTATCATTAAGCCCTGCACAACTACCGTGCTGTTTCTCATTTAACAACAGGTATTTACACATGTTATATTTTGTATTGTATTTTTGTATTTTGTGGCCCAGTATGAAAATGTGATGCAAGGGCTTTTGCCATCGACAGCCATCAGTATCAATAAGCCCTGCACAACTAAAGTGCTGTTTCTCATTTAACAACAGGAATAAATGATGCTCAACTGGGACCGCTGGCTGATGTGATTTATTAGGAAAAAAACACAACGCAAGGAGAGTACGCTATACATCTGTTACACTTAAACAATGATGCGGCTAACATATGGATTTTTCCCGCTTTCAAATTTGTGGGTCCTGACAGCGTGGAGCATTGTCAAAAAATCCACTATCATCAACGGGTTTCGAAAGGCTGGACTGCTGCGTGTTGAAGAGGGCTCAGCAGGGGATTTGCCTCTGGATGAAAGTGACGAGAGCGACAATGAAAACGATCCAATATCGGATGAAGCAATTCTGAGGCTATTCAACTCCGACACCGAAGGAGATGACTTCAGTGGTTTCAGTGCACAGGAGGAGGAAGATAGTGACCAATGACTTTCTTGGTAGGCTACTGTTTACTGCAAATTTTTTATTTCTTGTTACAAGCCGTGTTTCGTTAAAGCCTATTTATTTTTGTTACAAGCCGTGTTTCGTTAAAGCCTGTGTAAAGTTCATTTGTTTCAATGTACCGTTAGGCACCTGCGGCTTATAGACGTGTGCGGCTTATTTATGTTCAAAATAAAATAAAAAAAATTAATTCAGTGGGTGCGGCTTATATTCAGGTGCGCTTAATAGTCCGGAAATTACAGTAAATATATTAATGAATCAAAAATTCATCCTGATAGTTGCCGTATTCAATTGTTCATTCCATGAAATATTGGAAGGTGAGAAAAGTGTACAATAGGGGTTGAACAGTAGTCCTATAAATCTACCCTAATAATCCTCCCTAATCATGGAACTGGGATGCCAGCGGTCCAGTCATTATGAACAATGCGCCAGGCTCCAGGTTGAAACTGCTACTTATGGTCTGTGTTCCATGATGATTAAAATAGGTATATGTCCCAAACGATTGCACGACTTGTAATAAGTTAGCATAATATGATCCACTATTGCTAGCGACCCTTTGGAACAACCACACAAACGTGACAGAGGAAAGACAGGTAAACTAACGATGTACAGTGCCTTGCAAAAGCATTCACCCCACTTGGCATTTTTCCTATTTTGTTGCATTACAACCTGTAATTTAAATAGATTTTTATTTGGATTTCATATAATGGACATACACAAAATAGTCCAAAACGGTGAAGTGAAATGAAAAAAATGACTTGTTTCAAAAAAATCAACAACAAAAATACAGAAAAGTGGTGTGTGCATATGCATTCACCCCCTTTGCTATGAAGCCCCTAAATAAGATCTGGTGCAGCCTATGACCTTCAGAAGTCACACAATTAGTTAAATAAAGTCCACCTGTGTGCAATCTAATTGTCACATGATCTGTCACATGATCTCAGTATATGTACACCTGTTCTGAAAGGCCCCAGAGTCTGCAACTAAGCAAGGGGCACCACCAAGCAAGTGACACCATGAAGACCAAGGAGCTCTCCAAACAGGTCAGGGACAAAGTTGTGGAGAAGTACAGATCAGGGTTGAGTTATAAAACAATATCCGAAACTTTGAACATCCCACAGAGCGCCATTAAATCTATTATTAAAAAATGGAAAGAATATGGCACCACAACAAACCTGCCAAGAGAGGGCCGCCCACCAACCCTCACTGACCAGGCAAGGAGGGAATTAATTAAGGCTAGCGGGACACCTGTCGACAACATCCGGTGAAATTGGGGGGCACGCAATTCAAATAAATAATCGTAAATATGAAACATTTATGAACATACAAGTGTCTTATATCGGTTAGTAGCTTAAATTCTTGTTAATCTAACTGCATTGTCAGATTTACAATAGGCTTTACAGCGAAAGCATACCATGCAATTGTTTGAGGACTGCGCCCCCATTTACATTTTACATTTTAGTAATTTAGGAGACGCTCTTATCCAGAGCGACTTACAGTAGTGAATGCATACCTTTCATACCTTTTTTTTTTGTTGTACTGGCCCCCCATGGGAATCGAACCACAACCCTGGCATTGGCACTAACTAAACAGCCCCCACATCAACATATTTTTCAACCACCACAGACTTCATAAAATCACAAATAGCGATTAAATAATCACTTACTTTTTGAAAATCTTCCTCTGTTTGCAATCCAAAGGGTCCCAGCTACAACATGAATGGTCATTTTGTTAGATAAAATCATTTTTTATATCCCAAAAAGTCTGTTTACTTGGCGCCATCGATTTCAGTAATCCACTCATTCAACATGCAGACAAAGGAATCCAAAAAGCTACCGCTAAACTTTGTTCAAACAAGTCAAACTACATTTCTATTTAATCCTCACGTACCCTAAAATGTAAATAAACTATAATATTTCATACGGAAAGAAGTATGTTCAATAGAAAAGTAAAATTAGCAAGTGCACGTCCTCTTCGTCGCACGCCCACAGACTGATTTCCAACTGTGACTACCGGTTCCAAAACTCCAAATTCTTCCTTGTTTGGGAAGTAACAAGCCTGAAACCTTGAGCAAAGACTGTTGACATCTAGTGGAAGCCATAGGAACAGCAATCTGGGAGCTGGAATTGCATAGGACCCATAGCTTTCCATTATAAGAGCCTGGGACCTCAAAAGTAAAATGTTGGTTGGTTTTTCTATGGATTTTCGCCTACCATATCAATTGTGTTATAGACTCATACATTCTTTTAACATTTCTACAAACTTCAAAGTGTTTTCTATCCAATGCTACCAATTATATGCATATCCTGGCTGCTGAGCCTGAGTAACAGTCTCGGTGTCCCTTCCAAGGGACGGTTGAGCTAACGTAGGCTAATGCGATTAGCATGAGGTTGTAAGTAAGAAGAGAATTTCCCAGGACAAAGACATATCTGATATTGGCAGAAAGCTGACATTCTTGTTAATCTAACTGCACTGTCCAATTTACAGTAGCTATTACAGTGAAATAATGCCATGCTATTGTTTGAGAAGAGTGCACAATTTTGAGCATGAAAAGCTATTAATAAACAAATTTGGCACATTTGGGCAGTCTTGATACAAAATTTGGAACAGAAATGCAATGTTTCATTGGATCAGTCTAAAACCTTGCAAGGCAAGTCCTACGGGCTCGTGTGGTCAGCTGCCACAACAAGCGATCTCGTAAAATTGCATTTGTCTCAGAACAGGGCATCACGGTTGGACCTTAAATGTACACAGAGAGCTAACATGTAAATCTCTCATGGCGGCTCAAAGTGGAGGAGAGATTGACTTCATCATTACTTGTTTTTGTTAGAAGTGTTGACATGCTGAATGCACCGAGGTGTCTGTTTAAACCACTAGCACACTAGACATGCCACCAGAGGTCTGTTTATTAAACTACTGGCACACAGCTCAGACACCCATACATACCCCACAAGACATGCCACCAGAGGTCTGTTTAAACTGACTGGCACACAGCTCAGACACCCATACATACCCCACAAGACATGCCACCAGAGGTCTGTTTATTAAACTACTGGCACACAGCTCAGACACCCATACATACCCCACAAGACATGCCACCAGAGGTCTGTTTAAACTACTGGCACACAGCTCAGACACCCATACATACCCCACAAGACATACCACCAGAGGTCTCTCCAAAGTCCACAGTCCAGAACAGACTACATAGAGCCATGACTACATAGATCTCTATTCCACATCAGGTAACTAATGCAAACAGTAGAATCAGATTTTAAAACAGATAAAAATACACCTTAAGGAACAGCGGGGACTGTGAAGACACACACACAAACACAGGCACTGACATACATACACACATACATACACATGATAAGACACGCAATCTACATACCTGCACAAGGATGTTGTATTGTAAATATGTGGTGGTGGAGTGGTGGCCTGAGGGAACACACTGAATGTGTTGGGTAATGTGCTATAAAATCTAATGTCATGTCATATTTTAAACTGTATGTAACTGTCTTATGTTGCTGGACCCCAGGAAGAGTTGCTGCTGCCTTGGCAGGAACTAATGGGGATCCATAATAAACCCCAGGAAGAGTTGCTGCTGCCTTGGCATCAGCTAATGGGGATCCATAATAAATACAAATACAGCACCAAACCTACCGAGTTGATTTATGATTTCTATAATGTTTTAATTATATGAGCAGACTTCACTGTATTTTTTACTATTTGTAATGTGTTAAATATTATCCACTATCAGTAGCCACCATCAGTTATACCCACATACATTTTTAACTGTCACTTTAGTGTTAGTTTCCTTACATTTTGCATCATTCCATTACAGTGGCTTACGAAAGCATTCACCCACCTTGGCATTTTTCCTATTTTGTTGCCTTACAACCTGGAATTAAAATTGATTTTTGGGGGGGTTGTATCATTTGATTTACACAACATGCCTACCACTTTGAAGATGCAAAATATTTTTAGGAGACTTGAGCCTGCATAACTATTCACCCACCCAAAGTCAATACTTTGTAGAGCCACCTTTTGCAGCAATTACAGATGCAAGTCTCTTGGGGTATGTCTCTATAAGCTTGGCACATCTAGCCACTGGGATTTTTGCCCATTCCTCAAGGTAAAACTGCTCCAGCTCCTTCAACATTTTACATTTTAGTCATTTAGCAGACGCTCTTATCCAGAGCAATTTACAGTAGTGAATGCATACATTTCATTTCATGCATTTTTTTTTCTCCCCCCCGTGGGAATCAAACCCACAACCTTGGCATTGCTCACACCATGCTCTACCAACTGAGCCACAGGGAGTTGGATGGGTTCCACTGGTGTACAGCAATCTATAAGTCATACCACAGATTCTCAATTGGATTGAGGTCTGGGCTTTGACGAGGCCGTTCCAAGACATTTAAATGTTTCCCCTTAAACCACTCGAGTGTTGTTTTAGCAGTATGCTTAGAGTCATTGTCCAGCTGGAAAGTGAACCTCTGTCCCAGTCTCAAATCTCTGGAAGACTGAAACAGGTTTCCCTCAAGAATTTCCCTTTATTTAGCGCCATCCATCATTCCTTCAATTCTGACCAGTTTCCCAGTCCATGCCAATGAAAAACATCCCCCACAGCATGATGCTGCCACCACCATGCTTCACTGTGGGGATTGTGTTCTCGGGGTGATGAAAGGTGTTGGGTTTGTGAAAGACATAGCGTTTTCCTTGATGGCCAAAAATCTACATTTTAGTCTCATCTGACCAGAGTACATTCTTCCATATGTTTGGGGAGTCTCCCACATGGCTTTTGGCGAACCCCAAAGATGTTGGCTTATTTTTTTCTGGCCACTTCCATAAAGCCCAGCTCTGTGGTGTTTACGGCTTAAAGTGGTCCTATGTGCAGATACTCCAATCTCCGCTGTGGAGATTTGCAGCTCCTTCAGGGTTATCTTTGGTCTCTTTGTTGCCTCTCTGATTAAGAAGGTAGAGCAATGCTTTATTATGGACAGACTTCTTGTCACGCCCTGATCTGTTTCACCTGTTCCTGTGATTGTCTCCACCCCCTCCAGGTGTCGCTTATTTTCCCCAGTGTATTTATCCCTGTGTTTCCTGTCTCTCTGTGCCAGTTCATCTCGTATGTTTAGTCAAATCAACCAGCGTGTTTTTCCTGTACTCCTTTTAATATTCTCTTTTTCTAGTCCTCCCGGTTTTGACCCTTGCCTGTTTCTGGACTCTGTACCCGCCTGCCTGACCATTCTGCCTGCCTTGACCACGAGCCTTTCTGCCGCTCGGTACCTCCTGAACTCTGATCTGGTTTTGACCTTTTTGCCTGTCCATGACCATTCTCTTGCTTACCCCTTTGGATTCTTATACATTGTAAGACTCCAACCATCTGCCTCCTGTGTCTGCATCTGGGTCTTGCCTTGATACTTCTCCCCATCTTAGCTACTGTTGTATCAACATGTTTTGACCATGACAATTTACAATCCAGGGTTACTCCAAGCAGTTTAGTTACCTCAACTTGCTAAATTTTAACATTGTTTAATACAAGATTTAGTTGAGGTTTAGGGTTTAGTGAATGATTTGGAAGTGATGCAGAGAATTACATTGACGGAAGCTACAATCTATCTGCAATATTAAAGCTGATCTACCCCTTAAATTTAAAACAATTAAAATAAATAAACATTATTTACCAAGGAACACCTTCAGTGCTCAGGTGTCTACACCAAGTCTGTCCCCAAACAATTTGATTTGCTGGTTTTATGCATTAAACTGTCACATAGCTGTTTGTTGACTGTTGCTGGGTGTTATAGTCCTGTACCTACCTGCCCTAAGCTCAACCCTGGTCCCTTACACTAAGTCTGAATGTGTCCTGCTAGGTAACCTAATCTGGGACATGCTTCAACCACCTGACCAAGTCCTAAAGCAATGGGACTCCCTAAATCTTTCTCAGATTATTACCGAGCCCACAAGGTATGACTCCAAACACCCAGAAAAGGCTAATCTCCTCGATGTTATCCTCACAAATAATCCTGATAGGTATCAGTCTCGTGTTTTCTGTTATGACCAAAATGATCACTGTAATGACTGCTCAGTGAAACAACCTGTCCTGATTTGTCATAGAAGCTTGCTAAAAACTTTAATGAGCAAGCCTTTCTTCATGAGCTGGCCTCTGTAAATTGGTATAGAATCAGCTTGATCCCTTCTGTCAAAGATGCTTGGACCTTCTTTTTTTACATATTCAGTGGTATTGTGAACAAACACGCCCCCATAAAGTAAATGAGAATTAAAAACAGGTTCAGCCCCTGGTTCGACCATGATCTGGCATAGTTACCCTACCTCAAGAATTGCATTTGGCGAAAGGCTCGGCACACGCATACTCAGGCTGACTGGCTCTCGTTCAGGCAAATGAGAAATAAGTGCACTCAGGCTATCTGGAAGGCCAAAGTTACTTTAAGGAGCAGTTCTCTCCCTGGGTCTAACCCCAAGAAGTTCTGGAAAAAGGTTAAAGACCTGGAGAACAAACCCTCCTCCTCACAGCTGCTAATGTCCCTTAATGTTGATGATATGGTTGTTACTGATAAGGTGCACGTGGCTGAGCTCTTTAGTCACCACTTCATTAAGTCAGGATTCCTATTTGACTTAGCCATGCCTCCTTACCTGTCCAACACCTCCTCATCTCCCAGCCCTTCTAATGCGACTAGCCCTGATGCTCCTCCCTCTTTTTCTTCGCTATAAGGTTTCTCCCTGCAGGCGGTCATTGATTCTGAGGTGCTAAAGGTGCTCTTTAAACTTGACCCCTAACAAATATCTGGGTTATATGGTTTAGATCCTTTCTTCTTTAAGGTTGCAGTCAATATCATCGCCAAGCCTGTTATAGGCCAATTTCTATTTTGCCCTGTTTATCAAAAGTGTTGGAAAAACTTGTCAATAATCAACTGACTGGCTTTCTTGATGTGTATAGTATTCTCTCTGGTATGCAACCTTCAAGGTCCAAAATTATGTCACCATTGTCCTTGATTCTAAGCAATGTTGTGCTGCTATTTTCTTTGACTTGGAAAAAGATTTTAATATGGTAGACCATTCCATTCTTGTGGGCCAGCTAAGGAGTATTGATGGGTCTTTGGCCTGGTTTGCTAACTACCTCTCTCAGAGTGCAGTGTATAAAGTCAGAACATCTGCTGTCTCAGCCACTGCCTTTCACCAATGGAGTACACCAAGGCTCAATCCTAGGCCCTACTCGATTCTCAATTTACATAAACAACATAACTCAGGTGGTAGGAAGGTCTCTCATCCATTTATATGCAGATAATAGTCTTATACTCAGCTGGCCCCTCCCCGGATTTTGTGTTAAACACTCTATAACAAAGCTTTCTTCAGGTCCAACAATTTTTCTCTGCCCTTAACCTTGTTCTGAACACCTCCAAAACAAAGGTCATGTGGTTTGGTAAGAAGAATGCCCCTCTCCCCACAGGTGTGATTACTACCTCTGAGGGTTTAGCGCTGGAGGGTTTAGAGCTTGAGGTAGTCACCGAATACAAGTACTTGGGAGTATGGCTAGACGGTACACTCTCCTTCTCTCAGCACATATCAAAGCTGCAGGCTAAGGTTACATCTAGACTTGGTTTCCTCTATCACAATCAATGCTATTTCACCCCAGTTGCCAAACTAACCCTGATTCAGATAGCCATCCTACCCATGCTAGATTACTGATACGTAATTCATAGATCAACAGGTAAACATGCTCTCGAGCAGCTAGATGTTCTTTACCATTCGGCCATCAGATTTGCCACCAGTGATCCTTATAGGACACGTCACTGCACTCTATACACCTCTGTAAACTGGTCATCTCTGTATACCTGTCGCAAGACTCACTGGTTGATGCTTATTTATAAATCCCTCTTAGGCCTCACTCCCCCCTATCTGAGATATCTACTGCAGCCCTCATCCTCCACATACAACACCCGTTCACTCCCCCCTATCTGAGATATCTACTGCAGCCCTCATCCTCCACATACCCGTTCTGCCAATCACATTCTGTTGAATGTCCCCAAAGCACACACATCCCTGGATCGCTCCTCTTTTCAGTTCACTGCAGCTAGCGACTGGAACGAGCTGCAACAAACACTCAAACTGGACAGTTTTATCTGTCTTCACTGAAAGACTCAATCATGGACACTCTTACTGAGATTTGTGGCTGCTTTGTGTGATGTATTTTGTGTCTCTACCTTTTTGCCGTTGTGCTGTTGTCTGTGCCTAATGTCTGTACAATGTTTTATGCTGCTACACTGTAGTGCTGCTTGTCATGTTGTGTTGCTACCATGTTGTTGTCTTAGGTCTCTCTTTATGAAGTTATGTGGTGTCTCTCCTGTCGTGATGTGTTTTGTCCTAAACTTTTATTTTTCATACCCTGGTCCCAGCAGGAGGCCTTTTACCTTGTGGTAGGCTGTCATTGTAAATAAGAATGTGTTCTTAACTGACTTGCCTAGTTAAATAAATGTTAAAACCTGTTGGGGCTAGGGGGCAGTATTGACAATTTCGGAAAAAATATGTGTCCATATTAAACTGCCTCCTACTCAAACTCAGAAGCTAGGATATGCATATTATTAGTAGATTTGGATAGAAAACACACTGAAGTTTCTAAAACCGTTTGAATGGTGTCTGTGAGTATAACATAACTCATATGGCAAGCAAAAACCTGAGAGAAATCCTACCAGGAAGTGGAAATCTGGATGCATGGGCTCTCTTCAAGTCGTTTCCTATTGAATACACAGTGACGTAGTAATAATTGTGCACTTCCTACGGCTTCCACTAGATGTCGACAGTCTTTACAAAGTTGTTTGAAGCTTCTACGATGAACAGAGCCCGAATGACAAGGAGGGGAAGTTGTTGAGGCAGGGGGTGACATCACTTCTTGGGGCGCGTTCACGAGGGAGGATCCTCCCGTTCCAAAACCTTTTTCATGACACAGGAACCGTCCGGTTGAAATATTATTGAATCTTCACGTTCTGAAGGCCCTAAAGATTGATGTTTTACAACGTTTGACATGTTTGAACGAACGTAAATACAACTTTTTTTTACTTTTCGTCGCAACATTGTCCGCTCGCTTTCTACACTTGGAGTAGCTTACTGGGCACACGAACAACAAGGAGTTATTTGGACATAAATTATGGACTTTATCGAACAAAACAACATTTGTTTTGTACCTGGGATTCCTGGAAGTGCCTTCTGATGAAGATGATCAAAGGTAAGGGAATATTTCTAATGCAATGTATGATTTTAGATGTCCCCAAGATGGCGGCTATCTGTATAGCCTAGTGTATTTTTCTGAGCTCAGTACTCAGATTATTGCAAAGAGTGCTTTCCTCGTGAAGCTTTTTTGAAATCTTTCATAGCGTTAGCATAAAGGAGATGTTCATCTATAATTCTTTGAATGACAGTTTAATTTTGTATCAATGTTTATGACAAGTATTTTTGTAAATTGTGGCGCTGATTCACCGGCAGTATTTGAGTGAAAATATTTTCAGAATGTCACGCGCCGATGTAAAATGCTGTTTTTATATATAAATATGAACTTTATCGAACAAAAAATACATGTATTGTGTAATATGATGTCCTAGGAGTGTCATCTGATGAAGATCGTCAAAGGTTAGTGCTGCATTTAGCTGTGTTTTGGGTATTTGTGATGCATGCTAGTTGCTTTGAAAATGGCTGTGTGATTATTTTTGGCAGGGTACTCTCCTAACATAATCTAATGTTTTGCTTTCGCTGTAAAGTCTTTTTGAAATCGGACAATGTGGTTCGATTCAGGAGAAGTGTATCTATAAAATTGTGTAAAATAGTCATATGTTTGAGAAATTGAAGTAATAGCATTTATGAGGTATTTGTATTTCGCGAGACGCGATTCCACTGGCTGTTGACCAGGGATTAAATAAATAAATACAAATATATAAATTAACACCATAATAATAAATAGTTGAGTCCATAGTTACACAATAATAGCTAGGTGAGTCAGTAGTTACACAATAATAGCTAGGTGAGTCTGTAGTTACACCATATTAATATATAGTTGAGTCAGTAGTTACATCATAACAATAGATAGTTGAGTCAGTAGTTACACCATAACAATAGATAGTTGAGTCAGTAGTTACAGCATAACAATAGATAGTTGAGTCAGTAGTTACACCATAACAATAGATAGTTGAGTCAGTAGTTACACCATAACAATAGATAGTTGAGTCAGTAGTTACAGCATAACAATAGATAGTTGAGTCAGTAGTTACACCATAATAATAGATAGTTGAGTCAGTAGTTACACCATAACAATAGATAGTTGAGTCAGTAGTTACAGCATAACAATAGATAGTTGAGTCAGTAGTTACACCATAACAATAGATAGTTGAGTCAGTAGTTACACCATAACAATAGATAGTTGAGTCAGTAGTTACAGCATAACAATAGATAGTTGAGTCAGTAGTTACACCATAATAATAGATAGTTGAGTCTGTAGTTACAGCATAACAATAGATAGTTGAGTCAGTAGTTACAGCATAACAATAGATAGTTGAGTCAGTAGTTACAGTATAACAATAGATAGTTGAGTCAGTAGTTACAGCATAACAATAGATAGTTGAGTCTGTAGTTACAGCATAACAATAGATAGTTGAGTCAGTAGTTACACCATAATAATAGATAGTTGAGTCTGTAGTTACAGCATAACAATAGATAGTTGAGTCAGTAGTTACACCATCATAATACATAGTTGAGTCTGTAGTTACAGCATAATAAAGATAGTTGAGTCAGTAGTTACATAATAATAATAGATAGTTGAGTCAGTAGTTACACCATAATAATAGATAGTTGAGTCAGTAGTTACACCGTATTAATAGATAGTTGAGTCAGTAGTTACACCATATTAACCTGTTGGGGATAGGGGGCAGTATTTACACGGCCGGATAAAAAACGTACCCGATTTAACCTGTTAGGGCTAGGGGGCAGCATTGACACGGCTGGATAAAAAACATACCCGATTTAATCTGGTTACCACTCCTACTCAGTAACTAGAATATGCATATACTTATTACATATGGATAGAAAACACCCTAAATTTTCTAAAACTGTTTGAATGGTGTCTGTGAGTATAACTGAACTCAAATGGCAGGTCAAAACCTGAGAGATTCCTTTACAGGAAGTGGCCTGTCTGACCATTTGTTGAACTTCTTTTCCATCTCTATCATTTACTAAGGATCTCTGCTCTAACGTGACACTTCCCACGTCGTCCATAGGCGCTCAGAGCCCGGGAAAAAACAGAATGTCGTCATTCCAGCCCCAGGCTGAAACACATTATCGCCTTTCTCAAGTGGCCGATCAAGAGACACTAGCTTATGCGCATGACCCCGACCGCCCCCGCCTTTGGGATTTTTTCCTCTGTTTGCCGAAAAGGAGATTCCCTGTCGGAATATTATCGCTTTTCTACGAGAAAAATGTCGTAAAAATTGATTTTAAACAGCGGTTGACATGCTTCGAAGTACGGTAATGGAATACTTAGAATTTTATTGTCACGAATTGCGCCAAGCGCGTGACACTTCTTTACTATTTCGGATAGTGTCTGGAACGCACGAACAAAACGCCGCTATTCGGATATAACGATGGATTATTTTGGACCAAACCAACATTTGTTATTGAAGTAGCTGTCCTGGGTGTGTATTCTGACGAAGACAACAAAAGGTAATGACATTTTTATAATAGTAAATATGATTATGGTGAGTGCTAAACTTGCCGGGTGTCTAAATAGCGAGCCCGTGATGCCTGGGCTATGTACTTAGAATATTGCAAAATGTGCTTTCACCAAAAAGCTATTTTAAAATCGGACATATCGAGTGCATAGAGGAGGTCTGTATCTATAATTCTTAAAATAATTGTTATGCTTTTTGTGAACGTTTATCATGAGTAATTTAGTAAAATGTTAGCGAATTCCCCGGAAGTTTGCGGGGGGTATGCTAGTTCTGAACGTCACATGCTAATGTAAAAAGCTGGTTTTTGATATAAATATGAACTTGATTGAACAAAACATGCATGTATTGTATAACATAATGTCCTAGGGTTGTCATCTGATGAAGATCATCAAAGGTGAGTGCTGCATTTAGCTGTCTTCTGGGTTTTGGTGACATTATATGCTGGCTTGAAAAATGGGTGTCTGATTATTTCTGGCTTGGTACTCTGCTGACATAATCTAATGTTTTGCTTTCGTTGTAAAGCCTTTTTGAAATCGGACAGTGTGGTTAGATTAACGAGAGTCTTATCTTTAAATGGCTGTAAAATAGTCATATGTTTGAGAAATTGAAGTAATAGGATTTTTAAGGTTTTGAAAATCGCGCCACAGGATAGCCGTGGCTGTTACGTAGGTGGGACGAATTCGTCCCGCCTAGCCTAGAGAGGTTAATCTGGTTACTACTCCTGCCCAGTAACTAGAATATGCATATAATTATTGGCTTTGGATAGAAAACACCCTAAAGTTTCTAAAACTGTTTGAATGGTGTCTGTGAGTATAACAGAACTCATATGGCAGGCAAAAACCTGAGAAGATTCCATACAGGAAGTGACCTGTCTGACAAGTTCTTGTTCATCTTGACTCTTTTTATTGAAGACTGAGGATATTTGCTGTAACGTGACACTTCCTACAGCTCCCATAGGATCTCAGAGCCCGGGAAAAAGCTGAATGATATCGAGGCAGCCCCAGGCTGAAACACATTATCGCCTTTGGCAAGTGGCCGATCAGAGGACAATGGGCTTAGGCGCGTGCACGAGTCGACCCCATGCTTTATTTTCTTTCGTCTTTTTACCTAAACGCAGATTCCCGGTCGGAATATTATCGCTTTTTTCAGAGAAAAATGGCATAAAAATAGATTTTAAACAGCGGTTGACATGCTTCGAAGTACGGTAATGGAATATTTAGAATTTTTTTGTCACGAAATGCGTCGTGCTCGTCACCCTTCTTTACCATTCGGATAGTGTCTTGAACGCACGAACAAAACAGAGGATATTTGGATATAACTATGGATTATTTGGGACCAAACCAACATTTGTTATTGAAGTAGAAGTCCTGGGAGTGCATTCTGACGAAGAACACCAAAGGTAATAAAAATTTTCTTATAGTAAATCTGACTTTGGTGAGTGCTAAACTTGCTGGGTGTCTAAATAGTTAGCCCTGTGATGCCGGGCTATCTACTCAGAATATTGCAAAATGTGCTTTCACCGAAAAGCTATTTTAAAATCGGACATATCGAGTGCATAGAGGAGTTCTGTATCTATAATTCTTAAAATAATTGTTATGCTTTTTGTGAACGTTTATCGTGAGTAATTTAGTAAATTTTTTGTAAATTCACCGGAGGTTTTATGCTAGTTCTGAACGTCACATGCTAATGTAAAAAGCTGGTTTTTGATATAAATATGAACTTGATTGAACAAAACATGCATGCATTGTATAACATAATGTCCTAGGTGTGTCATCTGATGAAGATCATCAAAGGTTAGTGCTGCATTTAGCTGTGGTTTGAGTTTTTGTGACATTATATGCTAGCTTGAAAAATGGGTGTCTGATTATTTCTGGCTGGGTACTCTGCTGACATAATCTAATGTTTTGCTTTCGTTGTAAAGCCTTTTTGAAATCGGACAGTGTGGTTAGATTAACGAGAGTCTTGTCTTTAAAATGGTGTAAAATAGTCATATGTTTGAGAAATTAAAGTAATAGCATTTCTAAGGTATTTGAATAACGCGCCACAGGATTCCACTGGCTGTTACATAGGTGGGACGATTTCGTCCCGCCGACCCTAGAGAGTGGCAGGGGGGTGTTTGTTTTATGTGGTTCGGGGTTTGTTGTTATATGTGTTTATGTAGAGGGGTGTTTGTTTATAGTATTCCGGGGTTTTGGTCTATGTTCTATGTTAGTCTATTTCTATGTTCAGTCTAGTCTATTTATTTCTATGTTTAGTTTATTGATTTGGCCTTCAATTGGAGGCAGCTGTTCCTCGTTGCCTCTGATTGAAGGTCCTATATAGAGGGGTGGTTTTTGTATGGGTTTTGTGGGAAGTTGTGTTTGCATAGCTGTGTTTTTTGCTGCAATCCTGTTCGTTCGATCGTTTTCTTGTTTTGTTTAATTTTGTGTTCAATAAAAGTCATTATGTGCACTCAACCCGCTGCGCCTTGGTCCACTACGTACGACGACCGTTACAGAACTTCCCACCACCAACGGACCAAGCAGCGGGGAAAGGAACAACAGAGGAATTATGTGGACAATTCGGAAACTTGGACATGGGAGGAGATTCTGGACGGGGCTGGACCATGGCACCAGGCTGGTGAATATCGTCGCCCACCGGAGGAGATAGAGGCAGCCAAGGCGGAGCGACGCCGGTATGAGGCTCTATACACACGGTTGGCATTTAAGCCTGAGAGGCAGCCCCAATAATTTTTTTGGGGGGAGCACACAGGTAGTTTGGCTGGGCCAGGATTAAGCCCCAAGCCAACTCCCAGTGCATATCGGAGGCAGCCTGTTACTGGTCAGGCCCTGTGCTATGGGGTGATGCGCACGGCGTCGAGGCCGAGCATTGACAGGCCGGTGTGCGAGGTGCCAGCGCCCCGCATTTGCCAGGGGGAAGCGGGCATCCAGCCAGTAAGGGTGGTGCCAGTACTGCGCTCGAGACCGCCAGTGCGCCTTCATGGCCCAGTGTATCCTGTTCCCGCTCTCCGCACTGGCCCTGAGGTGCGTGTATCCAGTCTGGCGTCTCCAAAGCCAGCACCATGCACCAGGCCTTCAGTACGTCAGCCCAGTCCAGGATGTCCTGTTCCCGCTCCTCGCACTAGCCTTGGGGTGCGTGTCTCCAGTCTGGTACCTCCACTACCAGCCCCACGCACCAGGCCTCCAGTGTGTCAGCCTAGTCCAGAGCTTCCGACGACAGTACCTCGTCCAGAACTTCCGGCAACAGTGCCCCGTCCAGAGTGTCCGGCAACAGTGCCCCGTCCAGAGTGTCCGGCGACAATGCCCCGTCTAGAGATGGCCCACAGTCTGGAACCGAGTGAGATGGCCCACAGTCTGGAACCGAGTGAGATGGCCCACAGTCTGGAACCGAGTGAGACGGCCTACAGTCCGGAACCGAGTGAGACGGCCCACAATCCGGAACCGAGTGAGACGGTCTACAGTCCGGAACCGAGTGAGACGGCCTACAGTCTGGAACCGAGTGAGACGGTCTACAGTCCGGAACCGAGAGAGACGGCCCACAATCCGGAACCGAGTGAGACGGTCTACAGTCCGGAACCGAGAGAGACGGCCCACAGTTCAGAGCCGAGAGAGTCGCCCTACAGTCTGGAATCGACGCAGCGAGAGTCGCCCGACAGTCTAGAATCGGCGCAGTGAGAGTCGCCCTACAGTCCGGAATCGACGCAGTGAGAGTCGCTCTACAGTCCGGAATCTACGCAGCGAGAGTCGCCCGACAGTCCGGAATCGGCGCAGCCAGAGTCTCCCTTCAGCCCGAGGTCTCTAGCGACGCACATCAGCCCGAGGTCTTCAGCAATGCGCCATAGCACAGAGACTTCTGGAGGGGTAACATTAAATATGTATTCAGCGGGGGTTGACAGGTTAGGTGGGGGACTAAGGCCAGAGCCTGAGCCACCTCCACAGTAGGAGGTTTGGGGAGGGGGTGTAGCATGGGAAGCGTCAGTGACGGCAGCCACCCTCCCTTCCCTCCCTTTAGTTTGGGGGATTTATTTTTGTGTTTTTTATTTTTTTTTAGGTGCATACGGGGTATGCACCTTTGGGGGGGGGGTACTGTCACGTTCTGACCAGTAAAGGGGTCATTTGTTATCGTAGTTTGGTCAGGACGTGGCAGGGGGTGTTTGTTTCATGTGGTTCGGGGTTTGTTGTTATATGTGTTTATGTAGAGGGGTGTTTGTTTAGAGTATTCCGTGGTTTTGGTCTATGTTCTATGTTAGTCTATTTCTATGTTCAGTCTAGTCTATTTATTTCTATGTTTAGTTTATTGATCTGGCCTTCAATTGGAGGCAGCTCTTCCTTGTTGCCCATGATTAAAGGTCCTATATAGAGTGGTGGTTTTTATATGGGTTTTGTGGGAAGTTGTGTTTGCATAGCTGTGTGTTTTAGCCTGCAATCCTGTTCGTTTGATCATTTTCTTGTTTTGTTTAATTTTGTGTTCAATAAAAGTAATTATGAGCACTCAAAGCGCTGCGCCTTGGTCCACTACGTACGACGACCCTTACTGTAACGGCTGTCTTCGGAAGAAGTGGACCAAAATGCAGCGGAGTTAGTGTTCAACATGATTTAATTAAACGAACACTGTACAACTACACAAAACAAGAAAACTGACAGCCAACACAGTCCTGTCAGGTGCAACCACTGTGACAAGAACAATTACCCACGAAACACAAAAGAAACGTAGGCAACTTATGTGTGACTCCCAATCAACCACAACCCTCTACAGCTGTGCCTGATTGGAAGTCACACGGCCAAAATCAACGAAACAATAAAAAACACAAACTCCCTTCTGCCACGTCCTGACCCAACTACACCCTCTACTGGTCAGGACGTGACAGTACCCCCCCTCAAAGGTGCAGACCCCGAAATGCACCTACACAAAACACAGGAAAAAAAAAGAAAAAAAAACTGACAACAAAACAAAAAACAATCCCCTAAACAAAAAGGGAGGGAAGGGAGGGTGGCTGCCGTCAATGACGACACCCTCCCCAACCCACCTATCCTGGAGGTGGCTCAGGTGCGGGACGTAAACCTCGCTCCACCTTTGGCGTCCTCCACTTTGGTGGCGCCGATAGCTGCGCCGGGCAGACGGGCCACTCGGGCTGACCCTGGCAGACGGGCCACTCGGGCTGGGCCGGAGGACAGGCGGGCCACTCGGGCTGGGCCGGAGGACAGGCGGGCCACTCGGGCTGGGCCGGAGGACAGGCGGGCCACTCGGGCTGGGCCAGAGGACAGGCGGGCCACTCGGGCTGAGCCGGAGGACAGGCGGGCCACTCGGGCAGATCCGGCACGGCGGGCCACTCTGGCAGATCCGGCACGGCGGGCCACTCTGGCAGATCCGGCACGGCAGGCCACTCTGGCAGATCCGGCACGGCGGGCCACTCTGGCAGATCCGGCACGGCGGGCCACTCTGGCAGATCCGGCTCAGGATTCACCAGGCTGGGGAGACATGAAGGAGGCCTGGCTCTGGGCGCAGGCCCTGGACTCACCAGTCTGGGTAGACCCGCTGGAGGCCTGGTTTGAGGAGGTGGCACAGGAAAGACCAGGGTGGAGAGACCCACTGGAGAACTGGACCGTGGAGGAGGCACGGGTTTGACCAGGATGGGGAGACACACTGGAGGACTGGTCCGTGGAGGAGGCACGGGCTTGACCAGGATAGGGAGACCCACTGGAGGACTGGTCCATGGAGGAGGCACGGGCTTGACCAGGATGGGAAGACATGCAGGAGGCCTGGTTCTGGGCGTAGGCACAGGACGTGCAGGGCTGGGAAGACATGCAGGAGGCCTGTTTCTGGGCGCAGGCACAGTCTTTACCAGACAACCAGCACGCACCTCAGGACGAGTATGGAGAGCTGCCTCAGGTGACATCATATCCACGACACGCTCCGTAGGGCGAATGCCGTGCCTTACCACACTAGCAGCTCTCTCATCTCTCTCACCCTTAACCTGTTGGGTCTAGGGGGCAGCATTTGCACGTCTGGATAAAAAAAATGTACCCGATTTAATCTGGTTACTAATCCTACCCAGTAACTAGAATATGCATATACTTATTATATATGGATAGAAAACACTCTAAAGTTTCCAAAACTGTTTGAATGGTGTCTGTGAGTATAACAGAACTCATTTGGCAGGCAAAACCCTGAGACATTTTCTGACAGGAAGTGGATACCTGATGTGTTGTATTGACTTTAAACCTCTCCCATTGAAAAACACAGGGGTTTAGGAATATTTTGGCACTTCCTATTGCTTCCACTAGATGTCACCAGCCTTTACAAAGTGTTTTGAGTCTTCTGGAGGGAGATCTGACCGAACAAGAGCCATGGAACGGTGATGTCCCATTAGACACCTGGCGCGCTACTTCATGTTGGGTACCCTCGTTCCAATACGTTATAAAAGGCTATGCATTCGTCCACCTTGAATATTATTCATGTTCTGGTTAAAAAAGGCCCTAATGATTTATGCTATACAACGTTTGACATGTTTGAACGAACGGAAATATATTTTTTCCCCTCGTTCATGACGAGAAGTCCGGCTGGCTTACATCATGTGCTAACGAGACGGAGATTTTTGGACATAAATGATGAGCTTTTTTGAACAAAACTACATTCGTTATGGACCTGTGATACCTGGAAGTGACATCTGATGAAGAGAATCAAAGGTAATGGATTATTTACATAGTATTTTCGATTTTAGATCTCCCCAACATGACGTCTAGTCTGTATCGCAACGCGTATTTTTCTGGGCACAGTGCTCAGATTATTGCAAAGTGTGATTTCCCAGTAAGGTTATTTTTAAATCTGGCAAGTTGATTGCGTTCAAAAGATGTAAATCTATAATTCTTTAAATGACAATATAATATTTTACCAATGTTTTCTAATTTTAATTATTTAATTTGTGACGCTGACTTGACTGCCGGTTATTGGAGGGAAACGATTTCCTCAACATCAATGCCATAGTAAAACGCTGTTTTTGTATATAAATATGAACTTGATAGAACTAAAAATGCATGCATTGTCTAACATAATGTCCTAGGAGTGTCATCTGATGGAGATTGTAAAAGGTTAGTGTATCATTTTAGCTGGTTTTATGGTTTTGGTGACCCTGTCTTTGACTTGACAAAACATTACACACAACTCTTGTAAATGTACTGTCCTAACATACTCTAAATTTATGCTTTCGCCGTAAAACCTTTTTGAAATCGTAAAACGTGGTTAGATTAAGGAGATGTTTATCTTTCAAATGGTGTAACATAGTTGTATTTTTGAAAAATTTGAATTTTGACATTTATTTGGATTCAAATTTGCCGCTCTTGAAATGCACCTGCTGTTGATGGAGTGCACCACAGGTGGCACGCTAGCGTCCCACCTAGCCCCAAGAGGTTAATTTCCCCATTAACCCCGTCACAGTCTCTGCCTCGTACCCCTCGCTCACCTCCAATGTCATCCCGACTGGCTCTGGTTTCGACCTCGGCTCCACCGACTGTCTCGTGTGCCCCCCCATTGGGGCTGCTTCTCGTGCTCGTTACGCTCTCTCTCCTCGTAATAGCGCCTCTCCGCTCTCGCCGCTTCAATCTCTCACTGCGGGAGGCGATAATCTCCAGCCTGAGTCCATGGTCCCTCTCCGTCCAGGATCTGTTCCCAAGTCCATTGGTCCATCACGTTGTACTCCTGCTGCTCCTTCCTCCTCCGCCGCTTGGTCCTGGTTCGGTGGGTAATTCTGTAACGGCTGTCTTCGGAAGAAGTGGACCAAAATGCGGCGGAGTTAGTGTTCAACATGATTTAATTAAACAAACACTGTACAACTACACAAAACAAGAAAACTGACAGCCAACACAGTCCTGTCAGGTGCAACCACTGTGACAAGAACAATTACCCACGAAACACAAAGGAAACGTAGGCAACTTATGTGTGACTCCCAATCAACCACAACCCTCTACAGCTGTGCCTGATTGGAAGTCACACGGCCAAAATCAATGAAACAATAAAAAACACACACTCCCTTCTGCCACGTCCTGACCCAACTACACCCTCTAGTGGTCAGGACGTGACAGTTACACAGTAGTTACACCATATTAATAGATTGAGTCAGTAGTTACAATTATAATAGTTTTATTAAATAGATAGTTGAGTCAGTAGTTACAATTATAATAGTTATATTAAATAGATAGTTGAGTCAGTAGTTACACCATAATAATAGATTGAGTCAGTAGTTACAATTATAATAGTTTTATTAAATAGATAGTTGAGTCAGTAGTTACAATTATAATAGTTATATTAAATAGATAGTTGAGTCAGTAGTTACACCATAATAATAGATTGAGTCAGTAGTTACAATTATAATAGTTTTATTAAATAGATAGTTGAGTCAGTAGTTACAATTATAATAGTTATATTAAATAGATAGTTGAGTCAGTAGTTACACCATATTAATAGATAGTTGAGTCAGTAGTTACACCATATTAATAGATAGTTGAGTCAGTAGTTACACCATATTAATATATACTTTAGTCAGTAGTTACACCATCTTAATATATACTTTAGTCAGTAGGTACACTATAACAATAGATAGTTGAGTCAGTAGTTACACCATATTAATAGATAGTTAAGTCAGTAGTTACACCATATTAATAGATAGTTGAGTCAGTAGTTACACCATATTAATAGATAGTTGAGTCAGTAGTTACACCATATTAATATATACTTTAGTCAGTAGTTACACCATCTTAATATATACTTTAGTCAGTAGGTACACTATAACAATAGATAGTTAAGTCAGTAGTTACACCATATTAATAGATAGTTGAGTCAGTAGTTACACCATATTAATAGATAGTTGAGTCAGTAGTTACACCATATTAATAGATAGTTGAGTCAGTAGTTACACCATAACAATAGATAGTTGAGTCAGTAGTTACACCATATTAATAGATAGTTGAGTCAGTAGTTACACCATCTTAATATATACTTTAGTCAGTAGTTACACTATAACAATAGATAGTTGAGTCAGTAGTTACACCATAATTATACTCCCTAGATTCTACTTAGCCAACATATTTAAATGTTTTAAGAATCCATACCAAGGACCATTTAGTATTTGATTCTGAATTTTAGGACCCCTGTATTATTTATATTTTTTGATGAAACATTGAATTTGGCCTTACTGCTATTAGCCCATAGAAACACATTGAACAACATATTCGTACATGGCAAACATATAGTGAAAAAATGTATCAGAAGGAATATGGTTTTGAAGTGTCTGTCCTATATCTGAGAGATATACTGGAAGAATGCTCAGGAAATTATTATATCTCTTTTTTTTTACCCATAGTTAACAATTTTTTAGTTGTTGACACTAAAGTACTTATATACTTCCATTTATATTTTATTCTGGTACCGGGTTACCTTCAGACAAGCATTGTTCAGTTGGTTAATTAAACTATCAATTGTTTAACTTTCCAGTTCTAGGTTCAGTTACGAAGATGAACAGGCCTACAGAATAAATACAAGTTATCATGAGGCCCACAGACTCCAGCAAAGATGTACTTTCATTCATCTCCAGCCGTTATATTTAGCCTCACACTGAGGTGTTTTACCATGTTATTTTCAGGACAACAGTGCTACAGACAGAGAACAAAGCAAATTGACAGAAAAAAGTTGCATTCATGAAGTTTATGTTCATGTCAAACGCCAATCAAGAAAACAAGATCCTCCAAGCAAAACCTCACAACAATGAATTTATAAGAATTATGTAAGTACAGAATGCTCAGTGGGAAATGAATATCCATCTAGTCGGTGACAACTGTGTGGAGTTTGTAGTTTGTGACAGCAAATATGTGTGCTTATTACAGTATCATAGACACTATTTCCTGGGATATCCTGTGATCTTCTCTGTAGAAGAACCCTTAACAGTATTATAGACACTATGTTCTGGGATTTCCTGTGATCTTCTCTGTAGAAGAACCCTTAACAGTATTATAGACACTATGTTCTGGGATTTCCTGTGATCTTCTCTGTAGAAGAACCCCTTACCTTCTAACAGCTTTTGTATGGCTTGTGAGTAAAGCAGGTTACATGTGCGTGTTCGTGGGAGTCTCAGCTTTTCATAGATGGGTCATAATCGTTCGGACTCTACAGACGTTTTTGTGAGAAGTGTGTTTGTGTGTCATTGGGGGGGCAGGCCCCAGAGAGACAGCAGTACACCCAGCAGCCAGTAACAGCTCTGGACCAGCACACTGTCAGCTGAACATGGCAACAGGTCATCTGGAGACACATAACAACAGCAGGGTTAGACACACACACACCCTCAATATATCACATGCTTTTCATTAATGTGAGTCTCTCTCTCTCTCTCTCTCTCTCTCTCTCTCTCTCTCTCTCTCTCTCTCTCTCTCTCTCTCTCTCTCTCTCTCTCTCTCTCTCTCTCTCTCTCTCAGCCTCACTTTTTTCTATGATGACGGAGGCGATGTTCTTGGAAATCTTGCAAATGAAGGTTGTGTGTGTGTTGGTGAGTGTGTGTGTGTGGGTGTCTGCGTTCAGCGTCAGCCGGTATCCATAGGGCTCCAGGTGTTCCACGTAGCTACGGTCACGGTAATGCACATCAGGGGCGGAGCCAGACACGTTGGTGTTGACCACAGTCTCCACTGTTCCAGTTGACACGGAGAACTCATAACTGTTGATCTGATTGGCTCTGGCAGACAGATAGAACTCATAACTGTTGATCTGATTGGCTCTGGCAGACAGATAGAACTCATAACTGTTGATCTGATTGGCTGTGACGGACAGTATTATTGATAGAATGATATAAACAAGATAAATTATATAGAAAGATCTGTAGATACGATAGATAGATAGATAGATAGATAGATAGATAGATAGATAGATAGATAGATAGATAGATAGATAGATAGATAGATAGATAGATAGATAGATAGATAGATAGATAGATAGATAGATAGATAGATAGATAGATTCACATACATACATACATACATACATACATACATACATACATACAGGGGCGGAAATCCCGGGGGGGACGGGGGGGACACGACCCCCCCATCCTGGGAAAAATATGATTTGTCCCCCCCAATATATCACTGAAACATAACTATGTAATTTAAATAATATTAATAATACGCAATGAAAGCAATTGTGCTGATTATAGACACTTAATAGCTCGTTTTTACGTTTCAAAAGATTGCGACCCCCCCACCCTTTGCCTCACAATGGTTTGATCCACTGCCAGTTCCTTAGTTGGCAAGGTAACAGAGGGGTCGTAGCCACTGTCTGAAAGGCACTCAATGAACGTAACTGACGTGAGGTTAATCCAGTCAATCGCACACACACACTAGCTGAATATGCAGAGCTAGCGCGCAAATATTAACTATTAAGCTAGCTAGTACCTATTCCATTTATGTGGCCTCGTCAAAGATGGAATCTTTGCTATCGTCAATTTATTCCAAGATCAGCATGCAGATGATGTAAATTAGTGTTTCAAAGTCCCTGTGATAAGGTTAGCAATAAACTGAAGTCCAAACTGAACAGAACTACACTCTCTTCTACCATTGTCTTAAATATATTTAATGGTCTCGGTACAAAAGCTAAATTGTCGCAAGGGAACTTTTATTTATTTATTTTATTTCACCTTTATTTAACCCGGGTAGCAAAGATTATAGCAAACACCACTGAAACGGAATTGGTGCTCGCTAGCTTTGCAAATTCAGCTATTGTTGGAAGCCAGCCAATAGGAAACAAACTATGAAAATTACAAAAGGTTGCAGCATATGTTGTGTAAATGGTGAACTCATACAGCTGTCAACTCTTGTCATTTTAATCTGTTTCACATTTGCTAGCTACCTTTTAGATCGAAGCCCAAATAGAATGATAAAAGATAAGATGATAGAAGCCCATCTCCTACTGTAAATAACCTACACACTGTGTGTGTGTGTAGCCAGCCAGGTAGAAAAATGGCAGAAAAATAAAAGACGGACATCAGAGTATTTTTCAGTACACCAAAACACAAAGTAAGAACCCTAGTAGCCTAATATCTCAAAGACTAGTTGATAAAATGTTCATAAGAAAGAAATGAAATTCTAATGGAAATGTTTCACAATGATGTCATTAGGCAGAGCAGGCAACAGATGGCACACAGACAGCAGAGTTGGGGACAGATATGCAGGGACAGACTGGCAGAGACTGGGAGTCTCAGGTAAGTTTGTTGAGTCTTTGTTTGGCAACATTATGAAAGGTTCTCAATTTTTTTAACTTGTAAAATAGGAACATAATTGGAAAATGCCATGGATACCCCCACTCTCAACTTAAACTGGTGACTGAACTAAGATTTGTTAAAGGCAATGGTATTGCTGTTGTGATTAGTTGTGTAGTTTTGGGTACCGGTAGTTAGGAGTACGGCAAATACCTTATTTCTTTGGTTCCTCAATATACATTTACCATATTACAATGTAGGCTGTGTGTTACAGCACTACTTTTGGTGTCCCCCTCAGGAATTGCTCTTGAGAAAATTTCATGTAATTGTCCCCTCCAAAGTTGATATCAGATTTTCGCCCCTGCATACATACATACATACATACATACATACATACATACATACATACATACATACATACATACATACATACATACATACATACATACATACATACATACACTTGCATACATACATACACTTGCATACATACATACATACATACATACATACATACATACATACATACATACATACATACATACATACATACATACATACATACCTGGGTTCCACATGACAGTCTACTCTCAGATCTCCATCCTCTTCCTCACACACTGAGACCAGCTCACAATGGACCACATTCCACAGCACTGTGTGTGAGAGAAAGATAGAGAGAGACACAGAGAAAATTATAGATTAAATATACATATTTACATACAGTGCCAGAAAGTACTCCTACCCCTTGACTTATTCCACATGTTGTTGTGTTACAGCCTGAATTCAAAATGGATTCAATAGATGTTTTTCTCACCCATCTACACACAATACGCCATAATGACATAGTGAAAATATGTTTTTCTCACCCATCTACACACAATACCCAATAATGACAAAGTGAAAATATGTTTTTTGACATTTTTGCAAATGTATTGAAAATTAAATACATAAATATCTAATTTACATAAGTATTCACACCCCTGATTCAAAATGTGTTAGGATCACCTTTGGCAGCAATTACAGAGTCTTTTTGGGTAAGTCTCTAAGAGCTTTGCACACCTGGATTGCAAAATATTAGCATATTTTTTTTTTTTTTAAATCAAACTGTGAAGATGGCTGTTGGTCATTGCTAGACAGCTATTTTCAAGTCTTGCCATAGATTTTCAAGCCAATTTACACTACTGTTCAAAAGTTTGGGGTCACTTAGAAATGTAAGTTTTTGAAAGAAAAGCACATTTTTTTGTCCATTAAAATTGATCAGAAATACAGAGTAGACATTGTTAATGTTGTAAATTGATTTTGTAGCTGGAAATGGCAGATTTTTTATGGAATATAGGCTTTTAGAGGCCCATTATCAGCAACCATCACTCCTGTCGGTTAACTGCCTTGTTCAAGGGCAGAACAACAGATTCATACCTTGTCAGCTCTGGGATTCGATCTAGCAACCTTTCGGTTACTGGTCCAGTGCTCTAACCATTAGGCTACCTACCGCCCCTATTATTCTGTACAGGCTTCCTTCTTTTCACTCTGTCATTTATGATAGTATTGTGGAGTAACTACAATGTTGTTTATTCATCCTCAGTAATCTCCTATCACAGCCATTCAACTCTGTAACTGTTTTAAAATCACCATTAGCTCATGGTGAAATCCCTGAGTGATTTCATTCCTCTCCAGTAACTGAGTTAGGAAGGACGTCTGTATCTTTGTGGTGACTGGATCTATTGATACACCATCCAAAGTGTAATACATATAATTTGCGGGCGACACAACAGTGGTAGGCTGATCACTGATGAAGATGATACAGCCTACAGGGTGGAGGTCAGAGACCTGGCAGTGTGGTGCCATGACCACAACCTCTCCCTAAATATCAGCAAGACAAAGGAGCTGATTGTGGACTACAGAAAACGGAGGGCGAAGCACACCCCCTTCCACATCGATGGGGCTGTAGTGGAGCGGGCCGAGAGATTCAAGTTCCTCTGTGTCCACATAACTAAAGATCTATCATGGTCCAAACACACCAACACAGTCATGAAGAGGGCACGAGAATCCCTTCAGGAGGATGAAAATACTTGGCATGGGCCCTCAGATCCTCAAAAAGTTCTACAGCTGCACCATTCAGAGCATCTTGACTGACTGCATCACCACTTGGTAGGGCAATTGCTTGGTATCCGACCGCAAGGTACTACAGAGGGTGATATGGACGGGCCAGTACATCACTGGGGCTGAGCTCCATGTCATCCAGGACTTCAATACCAGGCAGTGTCAGAGGAAGGAATATTGTCAAAGACCCCAGCCCCCCAAGCCATAAGGCTGCTGAACATTTAATCAAATGGCTACCTGGACTATTTGCATTGACCCTTTTTTGCACTGACGCTTTTGCACTGAGTCTATGCACCCTGACTCTACCCACACATTCATATATACTACATTGACAATCCAACATAGATTGCATTCGTAAAGTATTCAGACCCCTTGACTTTTTCCACATTTTGTTAAGTTACAATATTATTCTAAAAGGGATTAAATAAATAAAAATCCTCATCAATCTATACCCCGTAATGACAAAGCGAAAATAGTTTTTTCTTAATGTTTATATATATATTATATATATATTATTGGGGGAAATACCTTATTTACATAAGTATTCAGAACCTGTGCTCTCAGTATCAAAATTGAGATCAAGTGGATCCTGTTTCCATTGATCATCTTCGAGATGTTTCTACAACTTGATTGGAGTCCACTTGTGGTAAATTCAATTGATTGAACATGATTTGGGAAGGCGCAAATCTGTCTACATAAGGTCCCACAAATGACAGTGCATGTAAGAGCAAAAAACAAGCCATGAGATCGAAGGAATTGTCCATAGAGCTCCGAGACAAGATTGTGAGGAGGCACAGATCTGGGGAAGGGTACAAAAAATGTCTGCATAATTGATGGTCCCCAAGGACTCAGTGGCCTCCATCGTTCTTAAATGGAAGAAGTTTGGAACCACCAAGACTCTTCCTAGAGCTGGCCACCTGGCCAAACTGAGCAATCAGGGGGAGAAGGGCCTTGGCCAGGGAGGTGACCAAGAACCCGATGGTCACTCTGACAGAGCTCCAGACTTCCTCTGTGGAGATGGGAGAACCTTCCAGAAGGACAACCATCTCTGCAGCACTCCACCAATCAGGCCTTTATGGTAGAGTGGCCACTCCTCAGTAAAAGGCACATGACAGCTCACTTGGAGTTTGCCAAAAGGCACCTAAAGACTCAGACCATGTGAAACAATATTCTCGGGTCTGATGAAACCAAGATTGAACTCTTTGGCCTGAATGCCAAGCGTCACGTCTGGAGGAAACCTGGCACCATCCATACGGTGAAGCATGGTAGTGGCAGTTTTTCAGCGGCAGGGAGTGGGAGACTAGTAAGGATCGAGGAAAGATGAACAGAGCAAAGTACAGAGAGATCCTTGATGAAAACCTGCTCCAGTGCACTCAGAACCTGAGACTGGGTCGAAGGTTCCACTTCCAACATGACAAGGACAATCAGGATAGATAATAAACAGAGTAGCAAAAGCGTATGTGAAGAGGATGCAAAAAACAGGGATCTGATGACGGGCATTCAGTTGTTGGTGGCGGGGACATGGAAGGTATTTGGAAGGCTGTTGCTGCAAAACAGGAAGTGGGAAGCACAACGTTCGAGTTTACATAAATACTCCGCAAGAATCATGCCAATTGGTTGAAAGAAAATAAAGTGATTATTGCACGAGTAAGCCCGTAGGTTAATCAGCGTGGTGGAATTGCCTTGGTGTGCCGTGCTCTTAAGCTGAAGTTAAAAGGTGAATGACATTCCACATACTTGCTAATAGTAAAGGAGGAGGAAAGACATGACGCTATGATGATGAGGTAACATTATAAATACTACCATATAAATACCTAATATGCTGATGAGGTAACCTAATAAACACTACCATATAAATACCTTCTATGCTGATTACACATGGGCTAAACAGACGTACAGCCAATAACACAATAGAAAAATCTATATACAGTGTGTGGAAATGTAGTAAGATTAGGGAGGTAAGGCAATAAATAGGCCATGGTGGCGAAATAATTACAATTTAGCATTAACACTGGAGTGATAGATGTGCAGAAGATGATGTGCAAGTAGAGATACTGGGGTGCAAAAGAGCAAAAATAAATAACAATATGGGGATGAGGTAGTTGGGTGGGCTATTTACAGATGGGCTGTGTACAGGTGCAGTGATCTGTAAGCTGCTCTGACAGCTGATGCTTAAAGTTAGTGAGGGAGATAGAAGTCTCCAGCTTCAGTGATTTTTGCAATTCGTTCCAGTCATTGGCTGCAGAGAACTGGAAGGAAAGGCGACCAAAGGAAGTGTTGGCTTTGGGGATGACAAGCTAAATATACCTGCTGGAGCGTGTGCTACAGGTGGGTGTTGCTATGGTGACCAGTGAGCTGAGATAAGGCAGGGCTTTACCTAGCAAAAACGTATAGATGACCTGGAGCCAGTGGGTTTGGCGACGAATATGTAGTGAGGACCAACCAACGAGAGCATACAGGTCGCAGTGGTGGGTAGTATATGGGGCATTGGTGACAAAACTAATGGCACTGTGATAGACTGCATCCAATTTGCTGAGTAGAGTGTTGGAGGCTATTTTTTAAGTGACATCGCCGAAGTCCAGGATCGGTAGGATAATCAGTTTTACGAGGGTATGTTTGGCTGCATGAGTTAAGGAGGCTTTGTTGCGGAATAAGAAGCCGATTCTAGATTTAATTTTGGATTGGAGATGCTTAATGTGAGTCTGGAAGGAGAGTTTACAGTCTAACCAGACACCTAGGTATTTGTAGTTGTCCACATATTCTAAGTCAGAACCGTCCAGAGTAGTGATGCTAGTCGGGCGGGCGGGTGCGGGCAGCAATCGGTTGAAGAGCATGCACTTAGTTTTTACTAGCATTTCAAAGCAGTTGGGAGGCCACGGAAGGAGTGTTGTATGGCATTGAAGCTCGTTTGGAGGTTTGTTAGCACAGTGTCCAAAGAAGGGCCAGATGTACACAGAATGGTGTCATCTGCGTAGAGGTGGATCAGAGAATAACCAGCAGCAAGAGCGACAACATTGATATATACAGAGAAAAGAGTCGGCCCGAGAATTGAACCCTGTGGCACCCCCATAGAGACTGCCAGCCCAGCTGATTTGTAGGGATCCAGATTTTGCAGCTCTTTCAGAAATCAGCTGTCTGGATTTGGGTGAAGGAGAAGAGGGGGGGGGGCTTGGGCAAGTTGCTGCAGGGGGTGCTGAGCTGTTGGCCGAGTTAGGGGTAGCCAGGTGGAAAGCATGGCCAGCCATAGAAAAATGCTTATTGAAAATCTCAATTATAGTGGATTTATCGGTAGTGACAGTGTTTCCTAGCCTCAGTGCAGTGGGCAGCTGGGAGGAGGTGCTCTTATTCTCCATGGACTTTACAGTGTCCCAAAACTTTTTGGAATTAGTGCTACAGGATGCACATTTCAGTTTAAAAAGCTAGCCTTAGCTTTCCTAACTGGCTGAGTATATTGGTTCCTGACTTCCCTGAAAAGTTGCATATCGCGGGGACTATTCGATGCTTATACAGAACGCCACAGGGTGTTTTTGTGCTGGTCAAGGGCAGTGAAGTCTGGGGTGAAGCAAGGGCTATATCTGTTCTTAGTTCTACATTTTTTGAATGGGGCCATGCTTATTTAAGATGGAGAGGAAATAACTTTTGAAGAGCAATCAGGCATCCTCTACTGACGGGATGAGGTCAATATCCTTCCAGGATACCCGAGCCAGGTCGATTAGAAAGGCCTGCTCACTGAAGTGTATTAGGGAGCATTTGACAGTTTGACATCAGCATAGCAGGTATTTATATAGTAGTGTTTATTAGGTTACCTCGTCAGCATAACAGGTATTTATATAGTGGTGTTATAATGTTATCTCATCAGCATAGCAGGTATTTATATAGTAGTGTTTATTAGGTTACCTCGTCAGCATAGCAGGTATTTATATAGTGGTGTTATAATGTTACCTCATCAGCATAGCAGGTATTTATATAGTAGTGTTTATAATGTTATCTCATCATCAGAGCAGGTGTTTATATAGTAGTGTTTATTAGGTTACCTCATCAGCATAGCATGTATTTATATAGTGGTGTTATAATGTTATCTCATCATCAGAGCAGGTATTTATATAGTAGTGTTTATAATGTTACCTCATCATCAGAGCAGGTATTTATATAGTGGTGTTATAATGTTATCTCATCATCAGAGCAGGTATTTATATAGTAGTGTTTATAATGTTACCTCATCATCAGAGCAGGTGTTTATATAGTAGTGTTTATTAGGTTACCTCGTCAGCATAACAGGTATTTATATAGTGGTGTTATAATGTTATCTCATCATCAGAGCAGGTATTTATATAGTAGTGTTTATAATGTTACCTCATCATCAGAGCAGGTATTTATATAGTAGTGTTTATTAGGTTACCTCGTCAGCATAACAGGTATTTATATAGTGGTGTTATAATGTTACCTCATCATCAGAGCAGGTATTTATATAGTAGTGTTTATTAGGTTACCTCGTCAGCATAACAGGTATTTATATAGTGGTGTTATAATGTTATCTCATCATCAGAGCAGGTATTTATATAGTAGTGTTTATAATGTTATCTCATCATCAGAGCAGGTATTTATATAGTAGTGTTTATAATGTTATCTCATCATCAGAGCAGGTATTTATATAGTAGTGTTTATAATGTTACCTCATCATCAGAGCAGGTATTTATATAGTAGTGTTTATAATGTTACCTCATCATTAGAGCAGGTATTTATATAGTAGTGTTTATAATGTTACCTCATCATCAGAGCAGGTGTTTATATAGTAGTGTTTATTAGGTTACCTCATCAGCATAGCATGTATTTATATAGTAGTGTTTATAATGTTATCTCATCATCAGAGCAGGTATTTATATAGTAGTGTTTATTAGGTTACCTCGTCAGCATAACAGGTATTTATATAGTAGTGTTTATAATGTTATCTCATCATCAGAGCAGGTGTTTATATAGTAGTGTTTATTAGGTTACCTCATCAGCATAGCATGTATTTATATAGTGGTGTTATAATGTTATCTCATCATCAGAGCAGGTATTTATATAGTAGTGTTTATAATGTTACCTCATCATCAGAGCAGGTGTTTATATAGTAGTGTTTATTAGGTTACCTCGTCAGCATAGCAGGTATTTATATAGTAGTGTTTATAATGTTACCTCATCATCAGAGCAGGTGTTTATATAGTAGTGTTTATTAGGTTACCTCATCAGCATAGCATGTATTTATATAGTGGTGTTATAATGTTATCTCATCATCAGAGCAGGTATTTATATAGTAATAATTTACGAAGCGCACCTACACTGATACCCGTTATAATATCAGGAGATTCACATGAGGATACACATGTCTCACCTCCTAGAACTACTCCACAGACCAACAGAGACCTCATGATGGAACTGGTACACCTAGAGAGACAGAGACACAGAGAGAGAGAGACAGAGACACAGAGAGAGAGCGACACAGAGAGAGAGAGAGAGAGAGAGAGAGAGAGAGAGAGAGAGAGAGGACAGAGAGACACAGAGAGAGAGAGACAGAGACACAGAGAGAGAGCGACACAGAGAGAGAGAGAGAGAGAGAGAGAGAGAGAGAGAGAGAGAGAGAGAGACAGAGAGAGAGAGAGAGAGAGAGAGACACAGAGACACAGAGAGAGAGAGAGAGAGAGAGAGAGAGAGAGACAGAGAGACACAGAGAGAGAGAGAGAGAGAGAGAGAGAGAGAGAGAGAGAGAGAGAGAGAGAGAGAGAGAGAGACAGAGACACAGAGAGAGAGAGACAGAGACACAGAGAGAGAGCGACACAGAGAGAGAGAGAGAGAGAGAGAGAGAGAGAGAGAGAGAGAGAGAGACAGAGAGACACAGAGAGAGAGAGACAGAGACACAGAGAGAGAGCGACACAGAGAGAGAGAGAGAGAGAGAGAGAGAGAGAGAGAGAGACAGAGAGAGAGAGAGAGAGAGAGACACAGAGACACAGAGAGAGAGAGAGAGAGAGAGAGAGAGAGACAGAGAGACACAGAGAGAGAGAGAGAGAGAGAGAGAGAGAGAGAGAGAGAGAGAGAGGAGAGAGAGAGAGAGAGAGACACAGAGAGACACAGAGAGAGAGAGAGAGACACAGAGAGAGAGAGACACAGAGAGAGAGAGACAGAGAGAGAGAGAGACAGAGAGAGAGAGACACAGAGACACAGAGAGAGAGAGAGAGAGAGAGAGAGAGAGAGAGAGAGAGAGAGAGAGAGAGAGAGAGAGAAGGATGTTATTTCTTCTTAGCCCATCAGGGTCATTCCCTCTTGTGTTGCTATAGTAACAGCTACAGGGTCACTTTGAAAATGAACCACACTCACCAGTCTGGTACAAATGTAAGGGCGCCGGAAGAGATGGCTGCCGTTTTACGAACCAATTGTGCTGTTGTGTGTGTTTTTTTGCGTTATTTGTAACTTATATTGAACATAATGTTTCTGCCACCGTGTCTTATGACTGAAAAGAGCTTCTGGATATCAGGACAGCGATTACTCACCTCGTACTGGAGGAATACCTTTTCTTCAATGAGTCGGAAGGGAAGGATTTATTTCAGACACCCGACAAGGCCCTCATCCCTATCATTCGTAAGAGAAAGAGACGAAGATCGAGGTGCCTTGTCAGGCTCCAACGCCGAGCGGGTAATCTCCCTTTACCATCGGTCCTATTAGCAAACGTACAATCAATGGAAAATAAAATAGACAAACGACGATCACGTATATTCTACCAATGAGACATTAAAAACGGTAATATCTTATGTTTCACTGAGTCGTGGGTGAACGGCGACATGAATAACATACAGCTAGCGGGTTTTACGCTGTTTCGGCAGGATAGAACAGCGGCCTCTGGAAAGACAGGGGGTGTTTTTTTGTAAACAACAGCTGGTGCACGAAGTCTAAGGAAGTCTCAAGGTTTTGCTCGCCTGAGGTAGAGTATCTCATGATAAGCTGTTGACCACACTATTTACCAAGAGTTTTCATCTATATTTTTCGTAGCTGTCTATTAACCACCACAATCCGATGTTGGCACTAAGACCACACTCCATGAGCTGTATATGGCCATAAGCAAACAAGAAAACGCTCATCCAGAGACGGCGCTCCTAGTGGCCGGGGACTTTAATGCAGGGAAACTTGAGTCTGTTTTACCTAATTTCTACCAGCGTGTTAAATGTGCAACCAGAGGGAAAAAAATCTCTAGACCACCTTTACTCCACACACAGAGACGCATACAGAGCTCTCCCTCGCCCTAAATTTGGCAAATCTGACCATAATTCTATCCCCCTGATTCCTGATTTCAAGCAAAAACTAAAGCAGGAAGCACCAGTGACTAGGTCAATAAGAAAGTGGTCAGATGAAGCAGATGCTAAACTACAGGACTGTTTTGGTGCACAGACTGGAATATGTTCAGGGATTCTTCTGATGGCATTGAGGAGTACACCACATCAGTCACTGGTTTCATTAATAAGTGCATCGATGATGTCATCCCCATGGTGACCGTACTTACATACCCCAACCCGAAGCCATGGATTACAGGTAATATTCGCACTGAGCTAAAGGCTAGAGCTGCCAAATTTCAAGGAGCGGGACTCTAACCCGGAAGCTTATAAGAAATCCCTCTATGCCCTCCGACTAATCATCAAGCAAGCAAAGCATCAATACAGGACTAAGATTGAATCGTACTACAGCGGCTCTGGGGCTCGTCGGATGTGGAAGGGCTTGCTAACTGTTACAGACTACAAAGGGAAGCACAGCCGCGAGCTGCCTAGTTACATTTACATTTTAGTCATTTAGCAGACGCTCTTATCCAGAGCGACTTACAGTAGTGAATGCATACATTTCATTTCATACATTTTTTTTTTTTTTTCTGTGCTGGCCCCCCGTGGGAATCGAACCCACAACCCTGGCGTTGCAAACACCATGCTCTACCAACTGAGCTACAGGGAAGGCCTAGTGACACGAACCTACCGGTCAACTGCCCGGCACCCTCCACAGCAACCCGCCAATGCCCCCACCTCTTCTCCTCCACCCAAATCCAGATAGCTGATGTTCTGAAAGAGCTGCAAAATCTGGATCCATACAAATCAGCCGGGCTAGACAATCTGGACCCTCTCTTCCTAAAATGATCTGCCGAAATTGTTGCAAACCCTATTACTAGCCTGTTCAACCACTCTTTCGTATCGCCTGAGATTCCCAAAGATTGGAAAGCTGCTGCGGTCATCCCCCTCTTCAAAGGGGGTGACACTCTAGACCCAAACTGCTACAGATCTATATCTATCCTACCCTGCCGTTCTAAGGTCTTCGAAAGCCAAGTCAATAAACAGATTACCGACCATTTCGAATCCCACCGTACCTTCTCCGCTATGTAATCTGGTTTCAGAGCTGGTCATGGGTGCACCTCAGCCACGCTCAAGGTCCTAAACGATATCGTAACCGCCATCGATAAGAAACAATACTGTGCTGCCATATTCATTGACCTGGCAAAGGCTTTTGACTCTGTCAATCACCACATCCTCATCGGCAGACTCAATAGCCTTGGTTTCTCAAATGATTGCCTCGTCTGGTTCACCAAATACTTCTCTGATAGAGTTCAATGTGTCAAATCGGATGGCCTGTTGTCCGGGCCTCTGGTAGTCTCTATGGGGGTGCCACAGGGTTCAATTCTTGGGACAACTCTTTTCTCTGTGTACATCAATGATGTCGCTCCTGCTGCTGGTGAGTCTCTGATCCACCTCTATGCAGACGACACCATTCTGTATACTTCTGGCCCTTCTTTGGACACTGTGTTAACAACCCTCCAGACGAGCTTCAATGCCATACAACTCTCCTTCCATGGTCTCCAACTGCTCTTAAATACAAGTAAAAATAAATGCATGCTCTTCAACCGATCGCTGCCTACACCTGCCCACCCGTCCAGCATCACTACTCTGGACGGTTCTGACTTAGAATATGTGGACAACTACAAATACCTAGGTGTCTGGTTAGACTGTAAACTCTCCTTCCAGACTCACATCAAACATCTCCAATCCAAAGTTAAATCTAGAATTGGCTTCCTATTTCGCAACAAAGCACCCTTCACTCATGCTGCCAAACATACCCTCGTAAAACTGACCATCCTACCGATCCTCGACTTCGGCGATGTCATTTACAAAATAGCCTCCAATACCCTACTCAATAAACTGGATGCAATCTATCACAGTGCCATCCGTTTTGTCACCACAGCCCCATATACTACCCACCACTGCAACCTGTATGCTCTCGTTGGATGGCCCTCGCTTCATACTCGTCGCCAAACCCACAGGCTCCAGGTCATCTACAAGACCCTGCTAGGTAAAGTCCCCCCTTATCTCCGCTCACTGGTCACCATAGCAGCCCCCACCTGTAGCACGCGCTCCAGCAGGTATACCTCTCTGGTCACCCCCAAAGCCAATTCCTCCTTTGGCCGTCACTCCTTCCAGTTCTCTGCTGCCAATGACTGGAACGCACTACAAAAATCTCTGAAACTGGAAACACTGATCTCCCTCACTAGCTTTAAGCACCAGCTATCAGAGCAGTCCCAGATCACTGCACCTGTACATAGCCCATCTATAATTTATCCCAAACAACTACCTCTTCCCCTACTGTATTTATTTATTTAGCTCCTTTGCACCCCATTATTTCTATTTCTACATTGTACTTTCTTCCACTGCAAATCTACCATTCCAGTGTTTTACTTGCTATATTGTATTTACTTTGCCACCATGGCCTTTTTTGCCTTTACCTCCCTTATCTCACCTCATTTGCTCTCATTGTATATAGACTTATTTTTCTACTGTATCATTGACTGTATGTTTGTTTTACTCCATGTGTAACTCTGTGTTGTTGTGTGTGTCGAACTGCTTTGTGTCACAAGTTTCTTCATCTTCCGATGATATAGAGAAATCGTCGTCTGAGAACGTGGACTAATACGCAGTAGAGTTGGTGCTCATCATCTTAATTTATTAAATGACGTTGAACACGAGAAAACAAGAAAACAACAAGAACGACGAATGACAGTTTTGCAGGCTATATAAAACGCAGTGCAAAATCAATCTCCCACAAAAGACAAACACAAACACACCCTCATATATGGGACTCTCAATCAAAGGCAAATAGACAACACCTGCCTTCAATTGAGAGTCACAACCCCAATGAACCCAAACATAGAAACAGACACACTAGACTCAACATAGAATACATGAAAATCAAACAGTGCCCAAAAACCCCGGAATACCTAAATCAACTGCCCTACAACAAACACACCACCCCTAACCACATAAAACAAATACCCTCTGCCACGTCCTGACCAAACTACAATACCAATTAACCCTTAGACTGGCCAGGACGTGACACTTTGCTTTATCTTGGCCAGGTCGCAATTGTAAATGAGAACTTGTTCTCAACTTTCTACCTGATTAAATAAAGGTGAAATAAATAAAAATAAAGAGTTCCAATGTGGCAATAGTTTGCTTGCCGAGGATTATAGGCTTGAGGTGGCTTTCTTGATCACGTCGGTTGCCAGCCTACGTAAGATTCTGCTGAAAACGCAGAGTAGAATGTTTACCTTTTCTACGCCAGTGGCTGGACAGCGTTCGCACTTGTAGGATGCATCTCCACCATGTCATTTTTCATTACTATGGGGATCCATAATAAATACAAATACTGTTTTACTGTCAAAGAATACAGCAAAGAGCTGCTGTTTTTACGAGTTCATGTTTAAGTTTCTATTCAGCACTTTCAACAGTGTTTTTATTTAACACTTCTATAAAACATAAAAAGTGATTCTCCTTACCTCCCTTTCGCGCTGCAGCTGCAAGGGATTAGTAGCCAAGTGTCTCAATCCACTTGCGTTTTATTATTAGCAGTTTGTCATGCATATTTTAATATCTATGTCACGACTTCCACCGAAGTCGGTTCCTTGTTCGGGCAGTGTTCGGCGATTGACGTCACCGGCTTTCTAGCCATCGCCGCTCCATTTTTCATGTCTATTTGTTTTGTCTTGTTTCCATACACACCTGGTTTTCATTATCTAATCACATTGCATGTATTTAGTTCTCTGTTCCCCTCCATGTCTTTGTGTGTAATTTTTTATTGTTATGTGAGATGTTCACGCGCCATACTTTTGTACATGTTCCGTGTTTTCTTTTGGGCACTTTGATGTCATTTTATGCCTATTTCTTGACCGGAATAAAAGTGTGCCTGTTAAATCTACTCTGCTCTCCTGCACCTGACTTCGCCTCCCGTACACAGCCGTAACAATCTAAGGCTGGGTCGTCTGGGTTTGGCCGGTGTAGGCCGTCATTGTAAATAAGAATTTATTCTTAAATGACTTGCCTAGATAAAAAAAAGGTTAAATAAAACATTTAATGAAATTAAAATTTCTCTGGTCATAGGAACCACATGAATTTGTGCATGAGGCAGAAATAATGTAGTGCGACTCGAGTTTTGCCATCAGGTGGAAGACGGTGTTACCTCTCTCTGGTCAGTCTCACTGGAGGAAAGGAGAGATCAGGGACTGTGTGCTGCTCTCTCCCTCCCTCTGCTGAGACTGACCATCAGATAAAGGTACCATCAGTCCCGTAAAATAAAACAAATGATTTCAATATATGCTCAGCTGTGTCTCGCAAGTGATATAACATCTGATCTATTTTGTTATGAAATAAAATATGGTCTGAGAAGAACAATATTGGCAGGCCAAGCATATAGCCAATATGCAGAGGAAAATACCCCTGCTAGTGGGTATTTCTGCTTGCCAAGATAATCCATCCACCTAATCCATCCACCATATCAAGAAGCTGATTAAAAAGCATGATCATTGCACAGGTGCAACTTGTGCTGGGGACAATAAAAGGCCACTCTTAAATGTGCAGTTTTGTCACACAACACAATGCCACAGATGTCTGAAGTTTTAAGGGAGCGTGCTTTTGGCATGCTGACTCCAGGAATGCCCACTAGAGCTGTTGACAGAGAATTGAATCTTCACTTCTCTACCATAAACCGCCGCCAACATTCTTTTAGAGAATTTGGTTGTACATCCAACAGGCCTCACAACCACAGACCAAATGTAACCCCATGGTGGTGGTGAGCTTATGGTATGGCCAGGCATAAGCTATTGACAACAAACACAATTGTATTTTATCGATGGTCTGCACAGAGATAGCGTGACAAGATCCTTTGTCCCATTGTCATGCCATTCATTCACCCCCATCACCTCATGTTTCTGCATGATAATGCACATCCCCATGTAGCAATGATCTGTACACAATTCCTAGAAGCTGATAATGTCCCAGTTCTTCCATGGCCTCACCAGACATGTCACCCATTGAGCATGTTTGGGATGCTCTGGATCGATGTGTACAACAGTGTGTTCCAGTTCCCACCAATATCCAGCATCTTCGCACAGCCATTGAAGATGAGTGGGACAATATTCCACAGGTCACAATCAACAGCCTGATCAACTCTATGCGAAGGAGATGTGTCATGTTGCTTGAGGCAAATGGTGGTCACGCCAGATACTGACTGGTTTTCTGATCCACGCCCCTACTTTTTTTTAAGGTATCTGTGACCAACAGATGCATATATGTATTCCCAGTCATGTGAAATCCATAGATTAGGTCTAATTAATTTATTTCAATTGACTGATTTCCTTATATGAACTGTAACAGTAAAATCCCTGAAATTGTTGTGTTTATCATTTTGTTCAGTGTATTAGGCCTACTGCACAAACTTCATTCCTAATTAACTGTATTTATTAATGTTGCATAGGCTTACATTTTTGTCAATAGTTTCTTCAAGTGTTCTTCAAGTGAGGAAAAGTTCATTAGAGTTACCAGCCTCAGAAATTGCAGCTCAAAAGAATTCTTTACAGAGTTCAAGTAACAGACACATCTCATCATCAACTGTTCAGAGGAGAATGCGTGCATCAGGCCTTCATGGTCGATTTGCTGCAAAATAAACACTACTAAAGGACACCAATAAGGACACCAATAAGAAGAAGAGACTTGCTTGGGCCAAGAAACACAAGCAATGAACATTAGACTGGTGGAAATCTGTCCTCTGGCCTGATGAGTACAAATGTGAGACTTTTGGTTGCAACCACCGTGTCTTTGTGAGACCCAGAGTAGCTAAATGGATGATCTCCCCATGTGTGGTTCCCACCGTGAAGCATGGAGGAGGTGGTGTGATGTGTGGGTGATTTGCTGGTGACACTGTCGGTGATTTATTTAGAATTCAAGGCACACTTAACCAGCATGGCTACCAGAGCATTCTGCAGCGATTCGCCATCCCATCTGGTTGCGCTTAGTGGGACTATTATTTGTTTTTCAACCGGACAATGACCCAACACACCTCCAGGCTGTGTAAGGGCTATTTGAAAGACACTGCATCAGATGACCTGGCCTCACCTGACCTCAACCCAATTGAGATAGTTTGGGATGAGTTGGACCACTGGTCAAGGAAAAGCAGCCAACAAGTGCTCAGCATATGTCAAATCAAATTTTATTTGTCACATACACGTGTTTAGCAGTTGTTATTACGGCGCTAAATGCTTGTGTTTCTAGCTCTAAGAGTGCAGTAATATCTAACAGTAATATCTAACAATTTCACAACAATACACACAAATCTAAAGAAAAGGAATGGAATTCACTTCTTCAGGCTAGGGTCTATTTTTCTCCATTTCCGCCTGATTGACATGCCCAGAGTAAACTGCCTATTGCTCAGGCCCTGAAGCCAGGATATGCATATAATTGGTACCATTGGAAAGAAAACACTCTCAAGTTGTAGAAATTTAAAAATAATGTAGGAGACTAACACAATAGATATGGTACGAGAAAATCCAAAGAAAAACCAACCTGATTTCTTTTTTTGAGCACGCTCTTCCATTAGAACATATAGGGAAAAAATGTAATCTAGCGCCCAGTACGCAATTCCTATGGCCCAGCGTGCCTCCACTAGATGTCAACAGTCTTTGTTCAAGGTTTCAGGCTTGTTTATTCCCAAACGAGGAAGAATTATGAGTTTTAGAACTGGGACTCAGAGTTGGAAATCAGTCTATGCGAGCGCGACGAAGAGCACCTGCTAATATTGTTATCCTATTGAACATACTTCTTGCTGTATTAAATATTATAGTTTAATTACATTTTAGGGTACCTGAGGATTACATTGACTTGTTTTAATCTGTTATGGCTAGGGGGCAGTATTTTCACGGCTGGATAAAAAACGTACCCGATTTAATCTGGTTACTACTCCTGCCCAGTAACTAGAATATGCATATAATTATTGGCTTTGGATAGAAAACACTCCAAAGTTTCTAAAACTGTTTGAATGGTGTCTGTGAGTATAACAGAACTCATATGGCAGGCCAAAACCTGAGAAGATTCCATACAGGAAGTGCCCTGTCTGACAATTTGTTGTCCTTCTGTTGCATCTCTATCAACATTACAGCATCTGTGCTGTAACGTGACACTTTCTAAGGCTTCCATTGGCTCTCTAAAGCCGACAGAAAGTGGAATGGGGTGTTTGCTGTCTCTGGGCAAAGTACAGCAGCAGAGTTTGTAAGTGGTCAGCCTGGGGACAGTGAGACTGAGATGCGCATTCACGAGACTTCTCCATTTTTTTCTTTCAGCCTTTGAATGAATACAACGTTGCCCGGTTGGAATATTATCGCTATTTTACGAGAAAAATAGCATAAAAATGTATTTTAAACAGCGTTTGACATGCTTCTAAGTACGGTAATGGAATATTTAGAATTTTTTTGTCACGAAATGCGCTTGCGCGTTACCCTTCGGATAGTGACCTGAACGCACAAACAAAATGGAGGTATTTGGATATAACTATGGATTATTTGGAACCAAAACAACATTTGTTGTTGAAGTATAAGTCCTGGGAGTGCATTCTGACGAAGAACAGCAAAGGGTATCCAATTTTTAGGTGTTTAGGAGTTTAGGTGACCCCGAAGTTGGCGGGTGTCAAATTAGCTAGCCGTGATGGCTGAGCTATGTACTCAGAATATTGCAAAATGTGCTTTCGCCGAAAAGCTATTTTAAAATCGGACATAGCGATTGCATAAAGGAGTTCTGTATCTATAATTCTTAAAATAATTGTTATGTATTTGTCAATGTTTATCATGAGTAATTTAGTAAATTCACCGGAAGTTTTCGGTGGGTTTGCTAGTTCTGAACATCACATGCTAATGTAAAAAGCTGGTTTTTGATATAAATATGAACTTGATTGAACAAAACATGCATGTATTGTTTAACATAATGTCCTAGGAGTGTCATCTGATGAAGATCATCAAAGGTTAGTGCTGCATTTAGCTGTGGTTTTGGTTTTTGTGACATTTTTGGCTATGAACTCTCCTAACATAATCTAATGTTTTTCTTACGCTGTAAAGCCTTTTTGAAATCGGACAATGTGGTTAGATTAACGAGAGTCTTGTCTTTCAAATGGTTTAAAATAGTCATATGTTTGAGAAATTGAAGTTATAGCATTTGAGGTATTTGTATTTCGCGCCACGCGATTCCACTGGCTGTTGAATAGGGTGGGACGCTATCATCCCACCTAGCCCAGAGAGGTTTTTAAGTAGGACCATCCGGTTATTCTCTTCAAATCATCATCAACTACACTGCTCTTATCAGCCCACTGAGGATCATTGACACGGTTGATTAGCTGTCTTCAGAGGACCCCTCTTCCTGGGAGCGAAAGTAAACACCACCATGTTAGTCTGCTTCAGACCACAGAACAAGGTATTGAAGCCACAGACAACTAAGAAGGACATTGTGACCTCTTGTGGACAATCAGTTAACCTGTTGGGTCTAGGGGGCAGCATTTGCACGTCTGGATAAAAAAAATGTACCCGATTTAATCTGGTTACTAATCCTACCCAGTAACTAGAATATGCATATACTTATTATATATGGATAGAAAACACTCTAAAGTTTCTAAAACTGTTTGAATGGTGTCTGTGAGTATAACAGAACTCATTTGGCAGGCAAAACCCTGAGACATTTTCTGACAGGAAGTGGATACCTGATGTGTTGTATTGACTTTAAACCTATCCCATTAAAAAACACAGGGGCTTAGGAATATTTTGGCACTTCCTATTGCTTCCACTAGATGTCACCAGCCTTTACAAAGTGTTTTGAGTCTTCTGGAGGGAGATCTGACCGAACAAGAGCCATGGAACGATGATGTCCCATTAGACACCTGGCGCGCGAGTTCATGTTGGGTACCCTCGTTCCAATACGTTATAAAAGAGTATGCATTCGTCCACCTTGAATATTATTCATGTTCTGGTTAAAAAAGGCCCTAATGATTTATGCTATACAACGTTTGACATGTTTGAACGAACGGAAATATATTTTTTCCCCTCGTTCATGACGAGAAGTCCGGCTGGCTTACATCATGTGCTAACGAGACGGAGATTTTTGGACATAAATGATGAGCTTTTTTGAACAAAACTACATTCGTTATGGACCTGTGATACCTGGAAGTGACATCTGATGAAGAGAATCAAAGGTAATGGATTATTTACATAGTATTTTCGATTTTAGATCTCCCCAACATGACGTCTAGTCTGTATCGCAACGCGTATTTTTCTGGGCGCAGTGCTCAGATTATTGCAAAGTGTGATTTCCCAGTAAGGTTATTTTTAAATCTGGCAAGTTGATTGAGTTCAAGAGATGTAAATCTATAATTCTTTAAATGACAATATAATATTTTACCAATGTTTTCTAATTTTAATTATTTAATTTGTGACGCTGACTTGACTGCCGGTTATTGGAGGGAAACGATTTCCTCAACATCAATGCCATAGTAAAACGCTGTTTTTGGATATAAATATGAACTTGATAGAAGTAAAAATGCATGCATTGTCTAACATAATGTCCTAGGAGTGTCATCTGATGGAGATTGTAAAAGGTTAGTGCATCATTTTAGCTGGTTTTATGGTTTTGGTGACCCTGTCTTTGACTTGACAAAACATTACACACAACTCTCGTAAATGTACTGTCCTAACATACTCTAAATTTATGCTTTCGCCGTAAAACCTTTTTGAAATCGTAAAACGTGGTTAGATTAAGGAGATGTTTATCTTTCAAATGGTGTAAAATAGTTGTATTTTTGAAAAATTTGAATTTTGACATTTATTTGGATTCAAATTTGCCGCTCTTGAAATGCACCTGCTGTTGATGGAGTGCACCACGGGTGGCACGCTAGCGTCCCACCTAGCCCCAAGAGGTTAAGAGCTCAGGAGAAGGCCAACAGAACCCTTTCCACGAAGGCCTGGGTCCAACAGAGATAAATGACGAAGGAAGACATCCAAACACGTAAATAGATTCATTATTTTTTTCCCCTTAATGGGCAGCGGTTCAGGACAAAGTATTATGATTACTGTGAGCGTAGTTCCAAGTATATAAGTCTCTCTAGTCTCTCTTTCTTTCTCCCTTTTCCCCTTTTTCTACTCATCCCTCTTTTGATAAACAAGCAGTCATCATGTCGTTACTCCGCTAGGGACCTGTTTCCATCGTATTAAGTTTCTAATCAATAACCTATACCGTGTGTGTATCCTGTGTTATCATTTAGTTAGTAAATAAACAATTAAATCTGTTATATGGAATGATACGAAAAGCTGGGGTTTGTGTAGATGCAAGGAATTTGTGACATTCAGAATGATGAGACTGATATGAGGGAACGATTAATACATGAATGATGAGACTGATATGAGGGAATGATTAATACATGAATGATGAGACTGATATGAGGGAATGATTAATACATGAATGATGAGACTGATATGAGGGAATGATTAATAACTGACTGTTATCGACATATAACTTATATATCATCTAGAGTTTAATTCGGGAGATGGTAACTCATTAAACAACTTCTTCCGTGTTGCCCCAAATCGTAATGAGTTAATTGTTACATGATTAATTTAATAGAGTAACAATTAAACCTAGTTAGTTGATTCAATACATAACAGTCATCAGATTTATGTTAAGTCATGTCCCGACAGCTGCCATCTATCCACTGTTTCTAGTTAGGGTTTTAATAGTCACAGTGTGTACAACATCTCTTATACACTTCCTGATAAACTCAGTCACCGGATCAGCATATATGTAAATATTATTCTCTGATGCTACCAAGAACATATCCCAGTCCGCGAGATCAAAACAATCTTGAAGCGTGGATTCCGATTGGTCAAACCAGCGTCGAATAGTCCTTAGCACTGGTACTTCCTGTTTGAGTTACTACCTATAGGAAGGGAGGAGCAAAATGGAGTCGCGATCAGATTTGCCGAAAGGAGTACTACAGTCAATGTGTTGATAGAATTTCGGCATTCTTTTCCTCATATTCTCTTTGATAAAATCCCAGCTACAATAAATACTGCCTCAGGATATGTGGTTTCCAGTTTGCATAAAGTCCAGTGAAGTTCTTTGAGGGCCGCCATGGTATCGGCTCGATATACACGGCTGTGAATATAACCAAAGAGAATTCTCTTGGGAGGTGATACGGTTGACATTTGATTATGAGGTATTCTAGTTTGGGTGAACAAAAGGATTTGAGTTCCTGTATGTTATCACAATCACACCATGAGTCGTTAAACATTAAACATACACCCTCCTTCCGGGAGAGGTATTTATTCCTGTCTGCGCGATGAACTGAGAACCCAACTGGCTGGAAGGACTCAGTTAGTACATCCCGAGAGAGCCATGTTTCCGTGAAACAGAGTATGTTACAATCCCTGATGTCTCTCTGGAAAGAAATCCTTGCCCTGAGCTCGTCAGTATTACTATCCAGAGACTGAACATTAGCGAGTAATATACTCGGAAGCGGTGGGTGGTGTGCGCGCTTCCTAAGTCGGACTAGAAGACCACTCCGAGTAGCTCTCCTCCGCCGGCGTTGTTTTGGTTCGGCCACTGGAATCAGTTCAATTGTCCTGGGGAGACACGAACAAAGGATCCGTTTCGGGAAAGTCGTATTCCTGGTCGTAATGCTGGTAGTGCTGGCGAGTGACTGTCGCTCTGATACCCAATAGTTCTTCCCGGCTGTCGGAACTCCTTCAAGACTGTTGGAAAATAATTCCAGGTGAAGCTGGTTGAGAGACTGCCAAGAGGGTGCAAAACTGTCATCAAGGCAAAGGCTGGCTACTTTGAAGAATATCAAATATATTTTGATTTGTTTAACACTTTTTTGGTTACTACATGTTTCCGGATGTGTTATTTCATAGGTTTGATGTCTTCACTATTATTTTACAATTTAGAAAATAGTAAAAATAAAGAAAAACCCTGGAATGAGTAGGTGTGTCCAAACTTTTGACTGGTACTGTATATATTTTTGATATTCAAATTATTATTACATTCTTAAATATGTGACTCACCACCTGGATTCGGTCTTATGTAGCAAAATTTGAAATTGTGTTTTTTTAGATTAGATAAAGGTAGAGACTCAGAGGTACACAATTGTATATCATACACTGCATTTGAGGAACAATGGGAAAGTAATTCTGCTTTGAAAGTTGATCAACTTGTAAATTCACTTTTGAGAAAATCACCTTTGAATGTTTTGCTATCTAGTGAAGAGCTCTTCTTTGTCTACACTCATTCAGCATCATTCACACACTCTTAAGCTTTAGCCCCACCCATCTCATTTCACTCTCAGAGCTCACTCTTGACGTTCTGGACAATGATTTGTTTACCTCTGGATAACATGAAAACAGCCTAACCAGCTCTGCTGGCAACAATTTCATTACACTTTATTTTGCAGAGGTTTACTGGCACTGGCCATATTCAACGGGTGTGGTATACACGTCACGTAATGTTAGCTAATGAGCCAGCCAGCTAACGTTAGCGGGTTAAACAACAATGAACAGTGCCAACAATGCCACAGTGCTGGGAGCTAACCAACCATGTTCAATGTTAGCTAGCTAACATTAGGCTCTAACTAGAACAGCACACGGCTCTGGGATACGAATAATACCATCAGCTAGGGAGCCAGCCAGCTAATGTTAGCTAGCTAGCTAACAGTACACTTTGGCTTGAAAATTTAATTATTTTTTACATTTACATTACATTTACATTTAAGTCATTTAGCAGACGCTCTTATCCAGAGCGACTTACAAATTGGTGCATTCACCTTATGATATCCAGTGGAACAACCACTTTACAATAGTGCATCTAAATCTTTTAAGGGGGGGGGGTGTTAGAAGGATTACTTTATCCTATCCTAGGTATTCCTTAAAGAGGTGGGGTTTCAGGTGTCTCCGGAAGGTGGTGATTGACTCCGCTGTCCTGGCGTCGTGAGGGAGCTTGTTCCACCATTGGGGTGCCAGAGCAGCGAACAGTTTTGACTGGGCTGAGCGGGAACTGTGCTTCCTCAGAGGTAGGGGGGCCAGCAGGCCAGAGGTGGATGAACGCAGTGCCCTTGTTTGGGTGTAGGGCCTGATCAGAGCCTGAAGGTATGGAGGTGCCGTTCCCTTCACAGCTCCGTAGGCAATCACCATGGTCTTGTAGCGGATGCGAGCTTCAACTGGAAGCCAGTGGAGAGAGCGGAGGAGCGGGGTGACGTGAGAGAACTTGGGAAGGTTGAACACCAGACGGGCTGCGGCGTTCTGGTTATCAGAAGGGGGAAAGGAGAAGATTAATTGTGTGTCGTCAGCATAGCAATGATAGGAGAGACCATGTGAGGATATGACAGAGCCAAGTGACTTGGTGTATAGCGAGAATAGGAGAGGGCCTAGAACAGAGCCCTGGGGGACACCAGTGGTGAGAGCGCATGGTGCGGAGACAGATTCTCGCCACGCCACCTGGTAGGAGCGACCTGTCAGGTAGGACGCAATCCAAGCGTGGGCCGCGCCGGAGATGCCCAACTCGGAGAGGGTGGAGAGGAGGATCTGATGGTTCACAGTATCAAAGGCAGCAGATAGGTCTAGAAGGATGAGAGCAGAGGAGAGAGAGTTTGCTCTTCTCTGTGTCACGGAGGCTCTCCGCACTGCTAAAGCTGTCTCAGTTGAATGCCCAGTCTTGAAACCTGACTGATTAGGATCAAGAAGGTCATTCGGAGAGAGATAGCAGGAGAGCTGGCCAAGGACGGCACGTTCAAGAGTTTTGGAGAGAAAAGCAAGAAGGGATACTGGTCTGTAGTTGTTGACATCGGAGGGATCGAGTGTAGGTTTTTTCAGAAGGGGTGCAACTCTCGCTCTCTTGAAGACGGAAGGGACGTAGCCAGCGGTCAAGGATGAGTTGATGAGCGAGGTGAGGAAGGGGAGAAGGTCTCCGGAATGGTCTGGAGAAGAGAGGAGGGGATAGGGTCAAGTGGGCAGGTTGTTGGGCGGCCGGCCGTCACAAGACGCGAGATTTCATCTGGAGAGAGAGGGGAGAAAGAGGTCAAAGCACAGGGTAGGGCAGTGTGAGCAGGACCAGCGGTGTCGTTTGACTTAGCAAACGAGGATCGGATATCGTCAACCTTCTTTTCAAAATGGTTGACGAAGTCATCCGCAGAGAGGGAGGAGGGGGGGAGGGGGAGGAGGATTCAGGAGGGAGGAGAAGGTAGCAAAGAGGTTCCTAGGGTTAGAGGCAGATGCTTGGAATTTAGAGTGGTAGAAAGTGGCTTTAGCAGCAGATACAGAAGAGGAGAATGTAGAGAGGAGGGAGTGAAAGGATGCCAGGTCCGCAGGGAGGCGAGTTTTCCTCCATTTCCGCTCGGCTGCCCGGAGCCCTGTTCTGTGAGCTCGTAGTGAGTCGTCGAGCCACGGAGCAGGAGGGGAGGACCGAGCCGGCCTGGAGGATAGGGGACAGAGAAAATCAAAGGATGCAGAAAGGGAGGAGAGGAGGGTTGAGGAGGCAGAATCAGGAGATAGGTTGGAGAAGGTTTGAGCAGAGGGAAGAGATGATAGGATGGAAGAGGAGAGAGTAGCGGGAGAGAGAGAGCGAAGGTTGGGACGGCGCAATACCATCCGAGTAGGGGCAGAGTGAGAAGTGTTGGATGAGAGCAAGAGGGAAAAGGATACAAGGTAGTGGTCGGAGACTTGGAGGGGAGTTGCAATGAGATTAGTGGAAGAACAGCATCTAGTAAAGATGAGGTCAAGCGTATTGCCTGCCTTGTGAGTAGGGGGGGAAGGTGAGAGGGTGAGGTCAAAAGAGGAGAGGTGTGGAAAGAAGGAGGCAGAGAGGAATGAGTCAAAGGTAGACGTGGGGAGGTTAAAGTCACCCAGAACTGTGAGAGGTGAGCCATCCTCAGGAAAGGAACTTATCAAGGCGTCAAGCTCATTGATGAACTCTCCAAGGGAACCTGGAGGGCGATAAATGATAAGGATGTTAAGCTTGAAAGGGCTGGTAACTGTGACAGCATGGAATTCAAATGAGGAGATAGACAGATGGGTCAGGGGAGAAAGAGAGAATGTCCACTTGGGAGAGATGAGGATTCCAGTGCCACCACCCCGCTGGCTCGATGCTCTAGGGGTATGCGAGAACACGTGCCAGACGAAGAGAGAGCAGTAGGAGTAGCAGTGTTCTCTGTGGTAATCCATGTTTCCGTCAGCGCCAGGAAGTCTAGGGACTGGAGGGTAGCATAGGCTGAGATGAACTCAGCCTTGTTGGCTGCAGACCGGCAGTTCCAGAGGCTGCCGGAGACCTGGAACTCCACGTGGGTCGTGCGCGCTGGGACCACCAGGTTAGAGTGGCAGCGGCCACACGGTGTGAAGCGTTTGTATGGCCTGTGCAGAGAGGAGAATTTTTTTTAATTAAACCATTTTCTGTCAAAATTAGAAAACGTGTAATATCTGAAAATGTAGCTAGCTAATGCTAGACTATAATGCATGATGGACGCGTCTCCCTGTCAGGAAAGCCATGCCATGGTTGCCCTTAGTTTGAAGATGAAATCTGAATACAGGTGTTTTCTCCATCTCTTTAGCTATCATACTCTAATTCCACTGACTACAAAAATTGATCCTCCAGAAAGTGGAGAGCAACACTTATGCAGCTCCACTACACAATATATTTTTTAAAAAGCTCAGTTCGACAGGATTACCAACACAGACTGACGAGCTCAATTAGACAGAAGCCTTCTATGCATGTCCAGCCCACTCATTATCTCTGCCAATCAGGGCTAGTGGGAAGGTTGACAGTTTTTTCTTTGGCTTAACCAATAAGGCTCGTAATTTAACAATTGTAATCGTATTTACAGATCACACACAAGTTTGTTATTATGGCACATGAAACTTCACATGTTCGAGAAGCCAACAAAAAAAACTCATTCTGATTAAAAACAATGTTACGTTCAAACGGCTCTCCTGTGAAGTCGTGACTTGCCTAGTTTCCTGAATCGGGTCACATATGTGAAAATAAGATGGACATTGCCTGACTAAATAGATTGGATGCATGCATGGCGAGTTTTATGTACTTACTTGGCCAACGCAGGCCCACATAATTAAGCCATGAATAGCGGTATCATTAATCTCAGCATTTGAATTGCACCATAAACATTTTTATCATGAGAAAGTGACCAAAAACAGGTTCCTTTTGTAATGGAAGGATTTGTATGTATGCCAAGTTGAAGCCAACATTAGATGTTGTCATCCTCATAATTCACCACAAAAGATTAACGCAACACCCTTCAATTGAAGCAGTGGGAAGCAAATGAAAGTGGCCACATCGCTCACCAAAAAAGTATCAAAATCTCAGATCTTTATTTTACTAGGCAAGTCAGTTAAGAACAAATTCTTATTTACAATGACGGCCTAGGAACAGTGGGTTAACTGCCTTGTTCAGGGGCAGAGTTTTACCTGGGGCGGCAGGGTAGCCTAGAGTGTTGGACTCGCAACCAAAAGGTTGCAAGTTCAAATCCCCGAGCTGACAAGGTACAAATCTGTTGTTCTGCCCCTGAACAGGCAGTTAACCCACTGTTCCTAGGCTGTCATTGAAAATAAGAATTTGTTCTTAACTGACTTGCCTAGTTAAATGAAGGTAAAAAATGTAATAAATAAAAAACCTTTCAGTTACTAGTCCAACGCTCTAACCACTAGGCTACCTGCCACCCCAATAAGTGTAAGGGAGCAGGAAAATGTATAAATTGGCTACAATAATTACAATATCTTTTCAATCACCAAACTGAGGGAACGTCTGAATTTCAATGGAAACCTTGCAATGAAACATTTATGTTTATGCTTTTCTATTAACCAAATGCAAGTGACTGACTGAACGAATCCTCACTAGCAGTATCTACAATTTGGCAGTACGCCCAGACCCTTGTTTTGAGAATGAAAGATATCTCAGTTTCAAGGTCTCAGCTTAGAGAGGAAAAGCCTCACATGCATGACCCAGTAATGGTCCGTCACACGAATGAAGAAAACGTTAATGATGAATTACTTATGAACGATGAATAAGCTAAATCATGCAAATATAACTTGTCTGTATATAAGAGAACTAACAGGACTGCCCCGGGAGAGCTCCTGATTGACATGTGTACTTGGTGCATTGAGATGGTTGGAACCTCCTCAGCGCTCTGAAAATAAAGAATGACTTTGAGTGTCCCTGTGTAGAATCTCCAAGACAGCCTATTCAAATACTTGATTTTTTTTGCTACAAATTCAAGGAGGCTACTTCAAGCTACTTGTATTGTTTAAGATTGCAGGTGTAACATGGACAACAACATGTATTGTCATGTTATTTCATTACGAGGTCATATTGTAAATAACCCACAAAGCTATGTCATTTATTGTCATTATATCCAGAATAATTTATAGGAATAGTGATGGGTCTTGCACACAGTAGACTCAGTGTCCAATCCAAGGCACCAAAAACATGAAAACATAAACTCATTACCTTGATGCTTTCTCTGTTAAAACTAACGAGACCCTACTGTAAATCAAGCACTCCAGAATCAGAATCACGTTATTGTCCTTCAGGAGTAAAATCTTGGCACAGCTCATTCATGAAAATAAATATTGGCACACTAATTCAGGGCTCCTGAGTGGCACAGCGGTCTAAGGCACTGCATCTCAGTGCTAGATGTGTCACTACAGACCCTGGTTCGATTTCAGGCTGTCTCACAACTGGATGTGATTGGGAGTCCCATAGGGTGTCGCACAATTGGCCCAGTGTCGTCCAGGTTAGGGTTTGGTTGGAGTGAACGGTGGGATGTTAAGAACCAATCTTTCAAAGTATTTCATGATCAGTGAAATGAGAGCAACAGGTTGGTAATGGTTGAACTCAGTCAGGGGAGATTTGTGGGACTATGGTAGATGTTTTCCATAGGGCGGAGATAGCAATACTAACAGTCAGCCCCATAGGGCGGAGATAGCAATAGGTCTAACAGTCAGCCCTATAGGGCGGAGATAGCAATAGGTCTAACAGTCAGCCCCATAGGGCGGAGATAGCAATACTAACAGTCAGCCCTATAGGGCGGAGATAGCAATAGGTCTAACAGTCAGCCCCATAGGGCGGAGATAGCAATAGGTCTAACAGTCAGCCCTATAGGGCGGAGATAGCAATACTAACAGTCAGCCCCATAGGGCGGAGATAGCAATAGGTCTAACAGTCAGCCCCATAGGGCGGAGATAGCAATAGGTCTAACAGTCAGCCCTATAGGGCGGAGATAGCAATACTAACAGTCAGCCCTATAGGGCAGAGATAGCAATACTAACAGTCAGCCCTATAGGGCGGAGATAGCAATACTAACAGTCAGCCCCATAGGGCGGAGATAGCAATAGGTCTAACAGTCAGCCCCATAGGGCGGAGATAGCAATAGGTCTAACAGTCAGCCCCATAGGGCGGAGATAGCAATAGGTCTAACAGTCAGCCCTATAGGGCGGAGATAGCAATAGGTCTAACAATCAGCCCTATAGGGCGGAGATAGCAATAGGTCTAACAGTCAGCCCCATAGGGCGGGGATAGCAATAGGTCTAACAGTCAGCCCCATAGGGCGGGGATAGCAATAGGTCTAACAGTCAGCCCCATAGGGCGGAGATAGCAATAGGTCTAACAGTCAGCCCTATAGGGCGGGGATAGCAATAGGTCTAACAGTCAGCCCTATAGGGCGGAGATAGCAATAGGTCTAACAGTCAGCCCCATAGGGCGGAGATAGCAATAGGTCTAACAGTCAGCCCCATAGGGCGGAGATAGCAATAGGTCTAACAGTCAGCCCTATAGGGCGGGGATAGCAATAGGTCTAACAGTCAGCCCCATAGGGCGGAGATAGCAATAGGTCTAACAGTCAGCCCCATAGGGCGGAGATAGCAATAGGTCTAACAGTCAGCCCTATAGGGCGGAGATAGCAATAGGTCTAACAGTCAGCCCTATAGGGCGGAGATAGCAATAGGTCTAACAGTCAGCCCTATAGGGCGGAGATAGCAATAGGTCTAACAGTCAGCCCCATAGGGCGGAGATAGCAATAGGTCTAACAGTCAGCCCTATAGGGCGGAGATAGCAATAGGTCTAACAGTCAGCCCCATAGGGCGGAGATAGCAATAGGTCTAACAGTCAGCCCCATAGGGCGGAGATAGCAATAGGTCTAACAGTCAGCCCCATAGGGCGGAGATAGCAATAGGTCTAACAGTCAGCCCTATAGGGCGGAGATAGCAATAGGTCTAACAGTCAGCCCTATAGGGCGGAGATAGCAATAGGTCTAACAGTCAGCCCCATAGGGCGGAGATAGCAATAGGTCTAACAGTCAGCCCTATAGGGCGGAGATAGCAATAGGTCTAACAGTCAGCCCTATAGGGCGGAGATAGCAATAGGTCTAACAGTCAGCCCCATAGGGCGGAGATAGCAATAGGTCTAACAGTCAGCCCCATAGGGCGGAGATAGCAATAGGTCTAACAGTCAGCCCCATAGGGCGGGGATAGCAATAGGTCTAACAGTCAGCCCCATAGGGCGGAGATAGCAATAGGTCTAACAGTCAGCCCCATAGGGCGGGGATAGCAATAGGTCTAACAGTCAGCCCTATAGGGCGGAGATAGCAATAGGTCTAACAGTCAGCCCTATAGGGCGGGGATAGCAATAGGTCTAACAGTCAGCCCTATAGGGCGGAGATAGCAATAGGTCTAACAGTCAGCCCCATAGGGCGGAGATAGCAATAGGTCTAACAGTCAGCCCTATAGGGCGGAGATAGCAATAGGTCTAACAGTCAGCCCCATAGGGCGGGGATAGCAATAGGTCTAACAGTCAGCCCTATAGGGCGGAGATAGCAATAGGTCTAACAGTCAGCCCTATAGGGCGGAGATAGCAATAGGTCTAACAGTCAGCCCTATAGGGCGGAGATAGCAATACTAACAGTCAGCCCTATAGGGCGGAGATAGCAATAGGTCTAACAGTCAGCCCCATAGGGCGGAGATAGCAATAGGTCTAACAGTCAGCCCTATAGGGCGGAGATAGCAATAGGTCTAACAGTCAGCCCTATAGGGCGGAGATAGCAATAGGTCTAACAGTCAGCCCCATAGGGCGGAGATAGCAATAGGTCTAACAGTCAGCCCCATAGGGCGGAGATAGCAATAGGTCTAACAGTCAGCCCCATAGGGCGGGGATAGCAATAGGTCTAACAGTCAGCCCCATAGGGCGGGGATAGCAATAGGTCTAACAGTCAGCCCCATAGGGCGGAGATAGCAATAGGTCTAACAGTCAGCCCTATAGGGCGGAGATAGCAATAGGTCTAACAGTCAGCCCTATAGGGCGGGGATAGCAATAGGTCTAACAGTCAGCCCTATAGGGCGGAGATAGCAATAGGTCTAACAGTCAGCCCCATAGGGCGGAGATAGCAATAGGTCTAACAGTCAGCCCTATAGGGCGGAGATAGCAATAGGTCTAACAGTCAGCCCCATAGGGCGGAGATAGCAATAGGTCTAACAGTCAGCCCTATAGGGCGGAGATAGCAATAGGTCTAACAGTCAGCCCCATAGGGCGGAGATAGCAATAGGTCTAACAGTCAGCCCTATAGGGCGGAGATAGCAATAGGTCTAACAGTCAGCCCTATAGGGCGGAGATAGCAATAGGTCTAACAGTCAGCCCTATAGGGCGGAGATAGCAATAGGTCTAACAGTCAGCCCCATAGGGCGGAGATAGCAATAGGTCTAACAGTCAGCCCCATAGGGCGGAGATAGCAATAGGTCTAACAGTCAGCCCCATAGGGCGGAGATAGCAATAGGTCTAACAGTCAGCCCTATAGGGCGGAGATAGCAATAGGTCTAACAGTCAGCCCCATAGGGCGGAGATAGCAATAGGTCTAACAGTCAGCCCCATAGGGCGGGGATAGCAATAGGTCTAACAGTCAGCCCCATAGGGCGGAGATAGCAATAGGTCTAACAGTCAGCCCCATAGGGCGGGGATAGCAATAGGTCTAACAGTCAGCCCCATAGGGCGGAGATAGCAATAGGTCTAACAGTCAGCCCTATAGGGCGGAGATAGCAATAGGTCTAACAGTCAGCCCCATAGGGCGGAGATAGCAATAGGTCTAACAGTCAGCCCTATAGGGCGGAGATAGCAATAGGTCTAACAGTCAGCCCCATAGGGCGGAGATAGCAATAGGTCTAACAGTCAGCCCTATAGGGCGGAGATAGCAATACTAACAGTCAGCCCCATAGGGCGGAGATAGCAATAGGTCTAACAGTCAGCCCCATAGGGCGGAGATAGCAATAGGTCTAACAGTCAGCCCTATAGGGCGGAGATAGCAATACTAACAGTCAGCCCTATAGGGCAGAGATAGCAATACTAACAGTCAGCCCTATAGGGCGGAGATAGCAATACTAACAGTCAGCCCCATAGGGCGGAGATAGCAATAGGTCTAACAGTCAGCCCCATAGGGCGGAGATAGCAATAGGTCTAACAGTCAGCCCCATAGGGCGGAGATAGCAATAGGTCTAACAGTCAGCCCTATAGGGCGGAGATAGCAATAGGTCTAACAATCAGCCCTATAGGGCGGAGATAGCAATAGGTCTAACAGTCAGCCCCATAGGGCGGGGATAGCAATAGGTCTAACAGTCAGCCCCATAGGGCGGGGATAGCAATAGGTCTAACAGTCAGCCCCATAGGGCGGAGATAGCAATAGGTCTAACAGTCAGCCCTATAGGGCGGGGATAGCAATAGGTCTAACAGTCAGCCCTATAGGGCGGAGATAGCAATAGGTCTAACAGTCAGCCCCATAGGGCGGAGATAGCAATAGGTCTAACAGTCAGCCCCATAGGGCGGAGATAGCAATAGGTCTAACAGTCAGCCCTATAGGGCGGGGATAGCAATAGGTCTAACAGTCAGCCCCATAGGGCGGAGATAGCAATAGGTCTAACAGTCAGCCCCATAGGGCGGAGATAGCAATAGGTCTAACAGTCAGCCCTATAGGGCGGAGATAGCAATAGGTCTAACAGTCAGCCCTATAGGGCGGAGATAGCAATAGGTCTAACAGTCAGCCCTATAGGGCGGAGATAGCAATAGGTCTAACAGTCAGCCCTATAGGGCGGAGATAGCAATAGGTCTAACAGTCAGCCCTATAGGGCGGAGATAGCAATAGGTCTAACAGTCAGCCCCATAGGGCGGAGATAGCAATAGGTCTAACAGTCAGCCCTATAGGGCGGAGATAGCAATAGGTCTAACAGTCAGCCCCATAGGGCGGAGATAGCTATAGGTCTAACAGTCAGCCCCATAGGGCGGAGATAGCAATAGGTCTAACAGTCAGCCCTATAGGGCGGAGATAGCAATAGGTCTAACAGTCAGCCCTATAGGGCGGAGATAGCAATAGGTCTAACAGTCAGCCCTATAGGGCGGAGATAGCAATAGGTCTAACAGTCAGCCCTATAGGGCGGAGATAGCAATAGGTCTAACAGTCAGCCCTATAGGGCGGAGATAGCAATAGGTCTAACAGTCAGCCCCATAGGGCGGAGATAGCAATAGGTCTAACAGTCAGCCCTATAGGGCGGAGATAGCAATAGGTCTAACAGTCAGCCCCATAGGGCGGGGATAGCAATAGGTCTAACAGTCAGCCCCATAGGGCGGAGATAGCAATAGGTCTAACAGTCAGCCCCATAGGGCGGGGATAGCAATAGGTCTAACAGTCAGCCCCATAGGGCGGAGATAGCAATAGGTCTAACAGTCAGCCCTATAGGGCGGAGATAGCAATAGGTCTAACAGTCAGCCCCATAGGGCGGAGATAGCAATACTAACAGTCAGCCCTATAGGGCGGAGATAGCAATAGGTCTAACAGTCAGCCCCATAGGGCGGAGATAGCAATAGGTCTAACAGTCAGCCCTATAGGGCGGAGATAGCAATACTAACAGTCAGCCCCATAGGGCGGAGATAGCAATAGGTCTAACAGTCAGCCCCATAGGGCGGAGATAGCAATAGGTCTAACAGTCAGCCCTATAGGGCGGAGATAGCAATACTAACAGTCAGCCCTATAGGGCAGAGATAGCAATACTAACAGTCAGCCCTATAGGGCGGAGATAGCAATACTAACAGTCAGCCCCATAGGGCGGAGATAGCAATAGGTCTAACAGTCAGCCCCATAGGGCGGAGATAGCAATAGGTCTAACAGTCAGCCCCATAGGGCGGAGATAGCAATAGGTCTAACAGTCAGCCCTATAGGGCGGAGATAGCAATAGGTCTAACAGTCAGCCCTATAGGGCGGAGATAGCAATAGGTCTAACAGTCAGCCCCATAGGGCGGGGATAGCAATAGGTCTAACAGTCAGCCCCATAGGGCGGGGATAGCAATAGGTCTAACAGTCAGCCCCATAGGGCGGAGATAGCAATAGGTCTAACAGTCAGCCCTATAGGGCGGGGATAGCAATAGGTCTAACAGTCAGCCCTATAGGGCGGAGATAGCAATAGGTCTAACAGTCAGCCCCATAGGGCGGAGATAGCAATAGGTCTAACAGTCAGCCCCATAGGGCGGAGATAGCAATAGGTCTAACAGTCAGCCCTATAGGGCGGGGATAGCAATAGGTCTAACAGTCAGCCCCATAGGGCGGAGATAGCAATAGGTCTAACAGTCAGCCCCATAGGGCGGAGATAGCAATAGGTCTAACAGTCAGCCCTATAGGGCGGAGATAGCAATAGGTCTAACAGTCAGCCCTATAGGGCGGAGATAGCAATAGGTCTAACAGTCAGCCCTATAGGGCGGAGATAGCAATAGGTCTAACAGTCAGCCCTATAGGGCGGAGATAGCAATAGGTCTAACAGTCAGCCCTATAGGGCGGAGATAGCAATAGGTCTAACAGTCAGCCCCATAGGGCGGAGATAGCAATAGGTCTAACAGTCAGCCCTATAGGGCGGAGATAGCAATAGGTCTAACAGTCAGCCCCATAGGGCGGAGATAGCAATAGGTCTAACAGTCAGCCCCATAGGGCGGAGATAGCAATAGGTCTAACAGTCAGCCCTATAGGGCGGAGATAGCAATAGGTCTAACAGTCAGCCCTATAGGGCGGGGATAGCAATAGGTCTAACAGTCAGCCCCATAGGGCGGAGATAGCAATAGGTCTAACAGTCAGCCCTATAGGGCGGAGATAGCAATAGGTCTAACAGTCAGCCCTATAGGGCGGAGATAGCAATAGGTCTAACAGTCAGCCCCATAGGGCGGGGATAGCAATAGGTCTAACAGTCAGCCCCATAGGGCGGGGATAGCAATAGGTCTAACAGTCAGCCCTATAGGGCGGGGATAGCAATAGGTCTAACAGTCAGCCACATTAACATAAGGAGACATGAAATGTTACGTACTTATACTGCATTTCTGAGATCTTTATACAAAATGCTGTCTGACAGCTAGATCCAGGATTCATACAGGTTCAAGTTCAATGTCTAATTTAACTGAGTCATGCTTCATATATGTTATAATGATAACTTACACTGCCATAAATGCAAAGACAGAAAAGTCATGTTTTATGTCACACGATTTTCAACAAATCTGTCAAGACACCAAGATAAAGGGTTAAACCTAGGTTTTAAATAAACTTGTGAATTTGATTGAATATAGCTATGATCCTCCTTATATCTTAAAGGTAATGACATGAAAAGAATTGGCAGATAATTGTCAACAGTGTAGGAAATCCTCACTGGTACCCTAGTTTATAGAAAGACCCTGATACAAATACCAGTCATTGAAATTATCAAATCATTTGTGAGTCACAACATGCAAGAGATCAGTCATTCATTCATTGCTAAGATCATTGATCAAGATATCCCTTTAACATTCTTTCTGAGCCCCCAAATGGTTGGATACAGTGGTAAAGTCTTGTTAGCTAGCTAACTGAACAAAGTGCAAACAAATGGTTGGCGGACCACGATTAGTTTTAGAACGGCCCGCGACATGGTTTATGAAGACAAACATGTGGCCCGCCAATGCGCGATAGGAAGATAAAAACATAGCATTATATCTTTTGAATGGTTTTTGATAGAAACAATCCGTTTTCTCTGTAGTATTGGTGAAACCATGGCAGTCACAAATCTGCAACGCTTTTTGTCGGAGGCAGCGATACAGCAAAGCATAATCATTAAAACAATGACTCTGTTTTTTTCTGTGCTCCCAAATGAAACTTCCAGGTTGCACAGCAAAATATTTAGAAGCATGTGCAACCAAAATGGTCGCAGTTTAGAGCCCTGTCCCCATATGCCACACACACACCCTACCAGCGTGAAACAGCAGGCCTCCCGTCAGCAATACATTATTGATACAATACTAGAATATTGTACAGCACACACCCTGTTACCCTCTCCCCCCTCTCCCCCTCTCCCTCCTCCTCTCACTCCCTCCTCCTCTCCCCACACCCTGTCTCCCTCTCCCCTCTCTCACTCCCTCCTCCTCTCCCACACCCTGTCTCCCTCTCCCTCTCTCTCACTCCCTCCTCCTCTCCCACACCCTGTCTCCCTCCCCCTCTCTCTCACTCCCTCCTCCTCTCTCACACACCCTGTCTCCCTCTCCCCCTCTCTCTCACTCCCTCCTCCTCCCCCCTCTCCTCTCACTCCCTCCTCCTCTCCCCCCTCTCTCTCACTCCCTCCTCCTCTCCCCCTCTCTCTCACTCCCTCCTCCTCTCCCACACCCCCCCTGTCTCCCTCTCCCCCCTCTCTTTCACTCCCTCCTCCTCTCCCCCCTCTCTCTCACTCCCTCCTCCTCTCTCACCCCTGTCTCCCTCTCCCCCCTTTATCTCACTCCCTCCCTCCCTCTCCTCCCCTCTCTCTCACTCCCTCCTCCCTCTCCCCCTCTCTCTCACTCCCTCCTCCTCTCCCACACCCTGTCTCCCTCTCCCCCCTCTCTCACACTCCCTCCTCCCTCTCCCCCCTCTCTCACTCCCTCCTCCTCTCCCACACCCTGTCTCCCTCTCCCTCTCTCTCACTCCCTTCTCCTCTCCCACACCCTGTCTCCCTCTCCCCCCTCTCTCTCACTCCCTTCTCCTCTCCCACACCCTGTCTCCCTCTCCCCCTCTCTCTCACTCCCTCCTCCTCTCCCCACACACCCCCCTGTCTCCCTCCCCCCTCTCTCACTCCCTCCTCCTCTCCCACACCCTGTCTCCCTCTCCCCCTCTCTCTCACTCCCTCCTCCCTCTCCCACACCCCCTCTGTCTCCATCTTCTCTAGATTTAGCCTGTAACTGCTTTAGCTAAACTAGCCTGTCTCTCTCCTGATTCAGCCTTTAACTGCTTTAGTTAAACTAGCCTGTATCTCTCTCCTGATTTAGCATGGCCATCTAGCATACAGTATTTGTTCTCTCTAGCATGGCCATCTAGCATACAGTATTTGTTCTCTCTAGCATGGCCATCTAGCATCATGCCTGTCCTGTCTAGTTCCGCCTTTTAGCACATTCCATACTCTACACCAGTTCTGCACTGTCCAAAACAGGGTTTCACAGGACAGAGTTTAGGAAACCCTGGTCTTAGACAGGAGAGGCAAGGAACATACCTGAACTGTTGTTGTGTCCTCTGGAACCCAAACATCCCGTCCCGTGCTCGACAGGCTTCCTGTTTTTCTCGTCTCTGGACTGTGTTCTGTGGCGCTGGCTGATGGTGAATCTCAGTGTGTTGGTAGAGCTGTGATAGTAGTGGTGGTGACGTTATATGCTTAGTTTTTTATAGCTGCAGCCTGGGCTGGAGCACTGCAGGACTGCTCAGGAGGGAGGAGGGAGGGGAGGGAGGGAGGGGAGGGAGGGAGGGAGGGAGGGCTGGAGCACTGCAGACTGCCTCAGGAGGGAGGGAGGGAGGGAGGGAGGGAGCACTGCAGACTGCTCAGGAGAGATGGAGGGAGGGAGGGAGGGAGGGAGGGAGGGAGGGAGGGAGGGAGGGAGGGAGGGAGGGAGGGAGGGAGGGAGGGAGGGAGGGAGGGAGGGAGGGAGGGAAGGAAGGAGGGAGGGAGGGAGGGAGGGAGGGCTGGAGCACTGCAGACTGCTCAGGAGGGAGGGAGGGAGGGAGGGAGGGAGGGAGGGAGGGAGGGAGGGAGGGAGGGAGGGGAGGGAGGGAGGGAGGGAGCACTGCAGACTGCTCAGGAGGGAGGGAGGGAGGGAGGGAGGGCTGGAGCACTGCAGACTGCTCGGGAGGGAGGGAGGGGAGGGAGGGAGGGAGGGAGGGAGGGAGGGAGGGAGGGAGGGAGGGAGGGAGGGAGGGAGGGAGGGAGGGAGGGAGGGAGGGAGAGCGCTGATTCGTCTCTCTCCTCTGCAGTGACTCAGCCAAGGACACCAGCCAGTACAGAACATGATCGGCTCCTCTCCCTCCTTTTCCTATCCTCGCTTCATCTCAATCTCCTCGAGGTGAGAGGAGTGAGGATGCGAGGATTATGCAATTGAGATTGTCCCCTAGTCCCCTCCCCGCTAACACCAACCAGAAAGAAATTGCCATTGAGATGTGTCCTTTCTCTACCGTCTTTGGGAAACCCTCTCCACGGGGCAGGGGTGATAAGCAGGCTAGAGCGGCCCCACCCCTAACCCTAAATGAGGGAGTGGGATGCCTCACTTTCTCTATCGTCTCTGACATTAACTATTATGTTTTGATTCAGCAGCCACCTTTGATTCTAAACTGCAGTTTCAGCTCAGCCACTAGATGGCAGCATATCATCACAACAACAATACACTCTCACAACAGTCTCTCTTAAATTGTGTCCGCTGCCCAGTATTCATGGATGTCCCTACCCCATTGCAGTTGACATTTAAAGAGGTTAAGGTTACATTAGGGGTTAGGGTAAGGGTTAAGGTTAGGGTTATGGTTTAGGGTAGGGACGTCCCAAGGATTCCCGTTACCACTGACCATCATGGCAAGATAAGCAATCTTAGGGATGACATGCCAGTAACAAACACTGACACTACACATCCAAGTATATCTGACCAAATTATGAAAGACAAGAATTGTACTTTTGAATTCTGTAAAGTCAGTGTGGAAGAGGTGAAAATAGTATTGTTGTCTATCAACAATGACAAGTTACCGGGGTCTGACAATCTGGATAGAAAATGACTGAGGATAATGGCAGACGATATTGCCACTCCTATTTGCCACATCTTCAATTAAAGCCTACTAGAGATCGTGTTCCCTCAGGCCTGGAGGGAAGCTAAAGTCATTCCGCTTCCCAAGAATAATAAATAGCACAGCGACTGAAATAACTGCAACACTTAACAAAGGGATGCAGTTAGTTTCGGAATGGGTAGCAAGGAATAAGTTAAACCTAAATATTTAAATTCAAATCAAATTTTATTAGGTCACATGCGCCGAATACAACAGGTGTAGAACTTACAGTGAAATGCTGAATACAACAGGTGTAGTAGACCTCACAGTGAAATGCTGAATACAACAGGTGTAGTAGACCTCACAGTGAAATGCTGAATACAACAGGTGTAGTAGACCTCACAGTGAAATGCTGAATACAACAGGTGTAGTAGACCTCACAGTGAAATGCTGAATACAACAGGTGTAGTAGACCTCACAGTGAAATGCTGAATACAACAGGTGTAGTAGACCTCACAGTGAAATGCTGAATACAACAGGTGTAGTAGACCTCACAGTGAAATGCTGAATACAACAGGTGTAGTAGACCTCACAGTGAAATGCTGAATACAACAGGTGTAGTAGACCTCACAGTGAAATGCTGAATACAACAGGTGTAGTAGACCTCACAGTGAAATGCTGAATACAACAGGTGTAGTAGACCTCACAGTGAAATGCTGAATACAACAGGTGTAGTAGACCTCACAGTGAAATGCTGAATACAACAGGTGTAGTAGACCTCACAGTGAAATGCTGAATACAACAGGTGTAGTAGACCTCACAGTGAAATGCTGAATACAACAGGTGTAGTAGACCTCACAGGGAAATGCTGAATACAACAGGTGTAGTAGACCTCACAGTGAAATGCTGAATACAACAGGTGTAGTAGACCTCACAGTGAAATGCTGAATACAACAGGTGTAGTAGACCTCACAGTGAAATGCTGAATACAACAGGTGTAGTAGACCTCACAGTGAAATGCTGAATACAACAGGTGTAGTAGACCTCACAGTGAAATGCTGAATACAACAGGTGTAGTAGACCTCACAGTGAAATGCTGAATACAACAGGTGTAGTAGACCTCACAGTGAAATGCTGAATACAACAGGTGTAGTAGACCTCACAGTGAAATGCTGAATACAACAGGTGTAGTAGACCTCACAGTGAAATGCTGAATACAACAGGTGTAGTAGACCTCACAGTGAAATGCTGAATACAACAGGTGTAGTAGACCTCACAGTGAAATGCTGAATACAACAGGTGTAGTAGACCTCACAGTGAAAAGCCCCTAACCAACAATGCAGTTTAAAAAATACGAATAAGAATAAGAAACAAAAAAAGCAAGTAGTTAAAGAGCAGTAAAATAACAATAGCGAGACTATATACATATATATACATATACAGTTGAAGTCGAAAGTTTACATACAGTTAGTTTGGAGTCATTAAAAGTCATTTTTTTAAACACTCCACAAATTTCTTGTTAACAAACTATAGTTTTGGCAAGTCAGTTAGGACATCTACTTTGTGCATGACACAAGTCATTTTTCCAACAATTGTTTACAGACAGATTATTTCACTTATAATTCACTGTATCACAATTCCAGTGGGTCAGAAGTTTATATACACTAAGTTGACTGTGCCTTTAAACCGCTTGGAAAATTTCAGAAAAGTATGTCATGGCTTTAGAAGCTTCTGATAGGCTAATTGACATAATTTGAGTCAATTGGAGGTGTACCTGTGGATGTATTTCAAGGCCTACCTTCAAACTCAGTGCGTCTTTGCTTGACATCATGGGAAAATGTAAAGAAATCAGCCAAGACCTCAGAAAAAATTCATGCCTGAGCAATTTCCAAATGCCTGAAGGTACCACGTTCATCTGTAAAGACAATAGTTCGCAAGTATAAACACCATGGGACCATTCAGCTGTCATACTGCTCAGGAAGGAGACGTGCTCTGTCTCCTAGAGATGAACATACTTTTGTGCGAAAAGTACAAATCAATCCCAGAACAACAGCAAAGGACCTTGTGAAGATGCTGGAGGAAACAGGTACAAAAGTATCCACATCCACAGTAAAACGAGTCCTATATCGACATAACCTGAAAGGCCGCTCAGCAAGGAAGAAGCCACTACTCCAAAAAAGCCATAAAAAAAGCCAGACTACGGTTTGCAACTGCACATGGGGAAAAAGACCGTACTTTTTGGAGAAATGTCCTCTGGTCTGATGAAACAAAAATACAACTGTTTGGTCATAACGACCATCATTATGTTTGGAGGAAAAAGGGGGAGGATGGCAAGCCGAAGAACACCATCCCAACCGTGAAGCACGGGGGTGGCAGCATCATGTTGTGGGGGTGCTTTGCTGCAGGAGGGACTGGTGCACTTCACAAAATAGATGGAATCATGAGGGAGGAAAATGATGTGCATATATTGAAGCAACATCTCAAGACATCAGTCAGGAAGTTAAAGCTTGGTCCCAAATGGGTCTTCCAAATGGACAATGACCCCAAGCATACTGTGACGGCCCTGAATTTTCCTGAACCGTCTCAGCGCTTCTCCTTCCAATAGGGCGCTTTCCCTTTAATTCCGAATTAAATAGCCAGCATCAGCTGCGCAAAAGTGGGGTTGTGATGGAAACGTGAATGAGGATGTGTTCAACCCTCAGTTCTGAAGCGTCCCTCTTCCGTTTGTTGTGTTGCCTATAAAAGTGTGATTTGTAGCCTAATAACAAGTTTACCCAGGACCGGATCCACTCTTTGCGTCCGTGGACGACACCTCTCCATTGTTCTTCATGGCCTTTCTCCGCTGGAGATCTGTCGGCGGATTGGCTTCTCTGACTGACCGACTGACTACAACTTTTTTGTATACGGTATTTCATTTGTTTTGGGGTGATGTATACCGTGATGATTTATGTAGTTAGTTGTAGTTGAGGATTTACTAAGATGTGATACGCTTTATAGTTGTGGTAGAATATTTGTAATTTTGATTGTATGAATGATACTGGGGTTTACGCTACACTGGTATAAACGGACAAACATTGCGTGACTAAGGTCACTTGAGTTCTCTGAACTTGTTTACCGGGCTGGACTCTTTTTAGGCCCCAGGACATTTCTGGAGGAACTAGAGCTGTTTAAAGCTCATTATTGTATATTGTTATATGTGTGTGTGATCATTTGTTAGTAATACAACCACGCAAAAGAATACCGTTGTTTTGTAAGTTCTTTCCAATGTTTTAAGGGTTTATGAAAAGTGTATTTCCATCCTGACTTTTACATGAGTCCTTTGTATTGGTGTAGACTTGACGGACCAGATGGGACTCATTCCTTCCCAAACCAAAAGGAGAAACCAATATTTTCTCTGGTAGGCACAACCTACCTGGCACCCCTATAAATGATAACCTCAAGTCAAAACCGTTACAATACTTCCAAAGTTGTGGCAAAATGGCTTAAGGACAACAAAGTCAAGGTATTGGAGTGGCCATCACAAAGCCCTGACCTCAATCCTATAGACAATTTGTGGGCAGAATTGAAAAGGTGTGTGCGAGCAAGGAGGCCTACAAACCTGACTCAGTTACACCAACTCTGTCAGGAGGAATGGGCCAAAATTCTCCCAATTTATTGTGGGAAGCTTGTGGAAGGCTACCCGAAACGTTTGACTCAAGTTAAGCAATTTAAAGGCAATGGTACCAAATACTAATTGAGTGTATGTAAACTTCTGACCCACTGGGAATGTGATGAAAGAAATAAAAGCTGAAATAAATCATTCTCTCTACTATTATTCTGACATTTCACATTCTTAAAATAAAGTGGTGATCCTAACTGACGTAAGACAGGGAATTTTTACTGGGATTAAATGTCAGGAATTGTGAAAAACTGAGTTTAAATGTATTTGGCTAAGGTGTATGTAAACTTCCGACTTCAACTGTACAGGGGATACCAATACAGAGTCAATGTGCGGGGGCACCGGTTAGTTGAGGTAATATGTACATGTAGGTAGAGTTATTAAAGTGACTATGCATAGATAATAACAGAGAGTAGTAGCGGCGTAAAAGGGGGGGGGGGGGGAATGCTAATAGCCAATTGATTAGATGTTCAGGCGTCTGATTTTTATCTTATTTTTTACCTTTATTCAACTAGTCCGTTAAATAGGCTGGGTTTCTGTACAGCACTTTGTGACATCAGCTGATGTAAGAAGTGCTTTATAAATGCATTTGATTGAGTTAAGAACAAATTCTTATTTACAATGACGGCCTACCAAAAGGCAAAAGGCCTCCTGCTGGGACAGGGGCTGGAGCTGGGATTAAAATTTTTAATAAATACTATATAAATATTGAACAAAACACACATTACGACAAGAGAGACAACACTACATAAAGAGACCTAAGACAACAACATAGCAAGGCAGCAACACATGACAACACAGCATTATAACAACACAACATGGTAGCAGCACAAAACATGGTACAAACATTATCGGGCACAGACAACAGCACAAAGGGCAAGAAGGTAGAGACAACAACACATCACACAAAGCAGCCACAACTGTCAGTAAGAGTGTCCATGATTGAGTCTTTGAATGAAGAGCTGGAAATAAAACTGTCCAGTTTGAGTGTTTGTTGCAGCTCGTTCCAGTCGCTACCTGCAGCGAACTGAAAAATCAAATCAAATGTTATTGGTCATATACACATGGTTAGCAGATGTTAATGCGAGTGTAGCGAAATGCAGGGATGTGTGTGCTTTGGGGACCTTTAACAGAATGTGATTGGCAGAACGGGTGTTGTACTCAGCAAATTGGATGCAGTCTATCACAGTGCCATCCGTTTTGTCACCAAAGCCCCATATACTAATCAAATCAAATCAAATGTATTTGTCACATACACATGGTTAGCAGATGTTAATGTGAGTGTAGCGAAATGCTTGTGCTTCTAGTTCAGACTGTGCAGTAATATCTAACAAGTAATCTAACAATTCCACAACAACTACCTTAAACACACACAAGTGTAAAGGAATGAATAAGAATATGTACATATAAATATATAAATGAGTGATGGCCGAACGGCATAGGCAAGATGCAGTAGATGGTATAGAGTACAGTATATACATATGAGATGAATAATGTAGGTTATGTAAACATTATCTAATATAAATAATATAAACTGGCAAGTGATAAATTGATTACATAAATTTTCCCATTATTAAAGTGGCTAGAGATGAGTCAGTATGTTGGCAGCAGCCACTCAATGTTAGTGATGGCTGTTTAACAGTCTGATGGCCTTGAGATAGGAGCTGTTTTTCAGTCTCTCGGTCCCAGCTTTGATCCACCTGTACTGACCTCTCCTTCTGGATGATAGCGGGGTGAACAGACAGTGGATCGGGTGGTTGTTGTCCTTGATGATCTTTTTGGCCTTCCTGTGACATCGGGTGGTGTAGGTGTCCTGGAGGGCAGGTAGTTTGCCCCTGGTGATGCGTTGTGCAGACCTCACTACCCTCTGGAGAGCCTTGCGGTTGTGGGCGGAGCAGCTGCCGTACCAGGCGGTGATACAGCCCGACAGGATGCTCTCGATTGTGCATCTGTAAAAGTTTGTGAGTGTTTTTGGTGACAAGCTGAATTTCTTCAGCCTCCTGAGGTTGAAGAGGCGCTGCTACGCCTTCTTCACCACATTGTCTGTGTGGGTGGACCATTTCAGTTTGTCCGTGATGTGTATGCCGAGGAACTTAAACTCTCCCCCCTTCTCCACTACTGTCCAGTCAATGTGGATAGGAGGCTGCTCCCTCTGCTGTTTCCTGAAGTCCACGATCATCTCCTTTGTTTTGTTGACGTTGAGTGTGAGGTTATTTTCCTGACACCACACTCCGTGGGCCCTCACCTCCTCCCTGTAGGTCGTCTAGTCGTTGTTGGTTATCAAGCCTACCACTGTAGTGTCGTCTGCAAACTTGATGATTCAGTTGGAGGCGTGCATGGCCACGCAGTCGTGGGTGAACAGGCAGTACAGGAGAGGGCTGAGAACGCACCCATCTGTTTTGTCACCAAAGCCCCATATACTACCCACCACTGTGACCTGTATGCTCTCGTTGGCTGGCCCTTGCTTCATATTCGTCGCCAAACCCACTGGCTCCAGGTGATCTAAGTCTTTGCTAGGTAAAGCCCCGCCTTATCTTAGCTCACTGGTCACCATAGCAGCACCCACCCGTAGCACGCGCTCCAGCAGGTATATTTCACTGGTCATCCCCAAAGCCAATTCCTTCTTTGGCCGGCTTTCCTTCCAGTTCTCTGCTGCCAATGACTGGAACGAATTGCAAAACTCACTGAAGCTGGAGACTCATATCTCCCTCACTAACTTTAAGCACCAGCTGTCAGAGCAGCTCACAGATCACTGCACCTGTACATAGCCCATCTGTAAATAGCCCATCCAACTACCTCATCCCCATATTGTTATTTTGTTTTGCTCCTTTGCACCACAGTATCTCTACTTGCACATTCACCTTCTGCACATCTATCACTCCAGTTTTTAAATGCTGAATTGTAATTACTTCGCCACTACGGCCTATTTATTGCCTTACCTCCCTAATCTTACCTCATTTGCACACACTGTATATAGTTTTTTCTATTGTGTTATTGACTGTACGTTTGTTTATTCCATGTGTAACTCTGTGTTGTTGTTTGTGTCGCACTGCTTTGCTTTATCTTGGCCAGGTCGCAGTTGTAAATGAGAACTTGTTCTCAACTAGCCTACCTGGTTAAATAAAGGTGAAATAAAAAAAATAAAAAATGTGGAGGATGAGGGCTGCAGTAGATATCTCAGATAGGTTGGAGTGAGGCCTAAGAGTGTTTTATAAATAAGCATCAACCAGTGGGTCTTGCGACGGGTAAACAGAGATGACCAGTTTACAGAGGAGTATAGAGTGCAGTGATGTGTCCTATAAGGAGCATTGGTGGCAAATCTGATGGCCGAATGGTAAAGAACATCTAGCCGCTCGAGAGCACCCTTACCTGCCGATCTATAAATTACGTCTCCGTAATCTAGCATGGGTAGGATGGTCATCTGAATCAGGGTTAGTTTGGCAACTGGGGTGAAAGAGGAGTGATTACTATAGAGAAAACCAAGTCTAGATTTAACTTTAGCCTGCAGCTTTGATATGTGCTGAGAGAAGGACAGTGTTCTGTCTAGCCATACTCCCAAGTACTTGTATGAGGTGACTACCTCAAGCTCTAAACCCTCAGAGGTAGTAATAGCACCTGTGGGAAGAGGGGCATTCTTCTTACCAAACCACATGACCTTTGTTTTGGAGGTGTTTAGAACAAGGTGTTGGACACTAAGAAAGTTTTGTTGCATTTAAAACGTATTCAGGATTGGTGGGTCACCTTCGGGATGGTTGAGCTAACTGTTAGGTTCTTATTTTTCAGAGTAAACAACTCAAGGTCACAAGAGAAGCTTTAACCAAATTTAATTCTTCCCAAAGGTTCTGTACAGCTGTAATTCAGACAACCCAACATTTCTCCCATCCAGATATATATATCCCACTTAAGACACTCCTCCTTCTCTCCAATCCTTACATCTTATGGTTTAACAGGAAAAGAGTAACAAGATACGAAACCCTTATTACCCCCTTCAGGTGACCTCCTGACCTCATCCATCTAATCCACAGATGTCCATCAACACGTTGCTCTCCTCTTGTCCACCATTTTGTCTTTCTACAGAGACCCAGTCTCGTTCACTCCTTAATATATTATGCATCTGATCTATCATGTTAATATCTCAATGTTCAAAATGTCGAATCCAACATAATGTAGGCTAATGCGACTAGCATAAGTTTGTAAGCAATAAGAACATATTTTACCTTTATTTAACTAGGCAAGTCAGTTAAGAACAAATTCATATTTTCAATGATGGCCTAGGAACAGTGGGTTAACTGCCTTGTTCAGGGGTAGAACAACAAATTTTTATCTTGTCAGCTCGGGATTTGATCTTGCAACCTTTCGGTTACAAGTCCAATGCTCTAACCACTAGGCTACCTCCCGCCCTATAGATATATCTGATATTGGCTGAAAGCTTAAATTCTTGTTAATCTAACTGCACGGTCCAGTTTACAGTGGCTTTTACAGTGAACAAATACCATGCTATTGTCTGAGGAGAGTGCACAGTTTTGAACATGAAAAGTTATTAATTAACAAATTAGGCACATTTGGGCAGTCTTGATTTTTTTTTTACAGAAATGCAATGGTTCATTGGATCAGACTAAAACTTTGCACATACACTGCTGTCATCTAGTGGCCAATATCTAAATTGCATCTGGGCTGGAATAATACATTATGGCCTTTCTCTTGCATTTCACAGATGATGGTACAAAAAAAAGTTTTTTTTCTTCTTCGTATTACCTTTTACCAGATCTATTGTGTTATATTCTCCTACATTCCTTTCACATTTCCACAAAATGTAAAGTGTTTCCTTTCAAATGGTACAAAGAATATGCATATCCTTGCTTCAGGGCCTGAGCTACAGGCAGTTAGATTTGTGTATTTCATTTTAGGTGAAAATTGAAAGGCAGTGATGCAACCAGTCAGGAAGCTCTCGATGGTGCAGCGGTAGAACCTTTTGAGGATCTGAGGACCCATGCCAAATCTTTTCAGTCCCCTGAGGGGGAATAAGTTTTGTCGTGCCCTCTTCATGACTGTCGTGGGGTGCTTGGACCATGTTAGTTTGTTATTGATGTGGACACCAAGGAACTTGAAGCTCTCAACCTGCTCCACTACAGCCCCGTCGATGAGAATGGGGACGTGCTCGGTCCTCCTTTTCCTGTAGTCCACAATCATCTCCTTTGTCTTGATCACGTTGAGGGAGATGTTGTCCTGGCACCACACAGCCAGGTCTCTGACCTCCTCCCTATAGGCTGTTTCATCGTTGTCTGTGATCAGACCTACCACTGTTGTGTCATCAGCAAACTTAATGATGGTGTTGGAGTCGTGCCTGGCCGTGCAGTCATGAGTGAACCGGCAGTACTGGAGGGGACTGAGCACGCACCCCTGAGGGGCCCCGTGTTGAAGATCAATGTGGCAGATGTTTTGTTACTTACCCTTACCACCTGGGGGGCGGACCATCAGGAAGTCCAGGATCCAGTTGCAGAGGGAGGTGTTTAGTCCCAGGGTCCTTATCTTATTGATGAGCTTTGAGGGCAGTATGGTGTTGAACACTGAGCTGTAGTCAATGAATAGCATTCATTCACCTTTTGTCCAAGTGGGAAAGGGCAGTGTGGAGTGCAATAGAGATTGCATCATCTGTGGATCTGTTTGGGCGGTATGCAAATTGGAGTGGGTCTAGGGTTTCTAGGATAATGGTGTTGATGTTAGCCATGACCAGCCTTTCAAAGCACTTCGTGGCTACAGATGTGAGTGCTACGGGTCGGTTGTCATTTAGGCAGGTTACCTTAGTGTTGTTGGGCACAGGCACTATGGTGGTCTGCTTGAATCATGTTGGTATTACAGACTCGGACAGGGAGAGGTTGAAAATGTAATTGAAGACACTTGCCAGTTGGTCAGCGCATGCTTGCAGTACACATCCTGGTAATCCGTCTGGCCCATGCAGCCTTGTGAATGCTGACCTATTTAAAGGTCTTACTCACATCGGCTAGAGAGCGTGATCACACAGTCGTCCAGAATGACTAGTGCTGTCATGCATGTGTCAGTGTGATTTGCCTCGAAGCGAACATAGAAGTAGTTTAGCTCATCTGGTAGGCTTGTGTCACTGGGCAGCTCTCGGCTTTGCTTTCCTTTGTAGTCTGTAAGGGTTTGCAAGCCCTGCCACATCCGACGAGCGTCGGAGCAGGTGTAGTACAATTCCATCTTAGTCTTGTGTTGACGCTATTCCTTTTTGATGGTTCGCCGGAATGCATAGCGGGATTTCTTATTAGCTTCTGGGTTAGAGTACTTAGTAGTTAGAGAGGCTCCTTGAAAGCAGCTGCTCTACCCTCCCGTTGGTAGTTTAATCTTCCTCGTAGGTTGTCAATTTTATTTTTCAATGATTGCATGTTAACTTGTAGAATGGAAGGCAGTGGGGGTTTATTTGATCGCCTACGAACTCTCAAAAGGCAGCCCAACCTCCACCCTCTTCTTCTCCATCTTCTCTTCACGCAAATTATGGGGATTTGGGCCTATTCCCTTTAAAAGTTGCAGCGTACTGCGGCACAGCATGCATGGTGCTGCAGAATTCTGTGGCACGTTATTTAAGTGCCAACCATTGGTACCATTAATGCTTGTTAGTGCTAATTTGGCCACCAAATGGCATCTTTGAGAAGCATTTAACTGCCTTCAATAGTGGATGTACTAGAGAATTTAAAATCTTTTTTTTTGTAAAAACATAGTATATGGGACTGATTTTAAGAAATGTTGCTTAATTAATTTGATTAATATTGTGGTGTTTCTATTCCAAGAAAAACGAAAAACCCTCTGGGTTTCTGTTAGGATGGAACGGAAAATATGGCGCTGTACAACATGATGGTCGGGAGTAGGCTACAGTACTTGGCTATTTAGCTAAAGAATCCCCATGTCGTGCGGGCACGCGGGAGACCGGGGTTTAACTCCCCGATGGGGAGGAAGGAGTAGGCTGTCCTTGTAAATAAGAATTTGTTCTTAACTGACTTGCCTAGTTAAATAAAGGTTACACTAAGAGCATAATGTAATGCAGGTCAACTAATGTTGAATACTTATCGTTACTAGTGAGATTCCACTAACCAATCATATTAAATTGTGGTATGTTTAAGTTGACAGCTATTACAAATCATCTGTCAGAAGCTGCATGATGAGCAGCTTATTTTGAGCCAATCAAAACTCAATTATCTTAGTCCCTCTCCTAACCAACATGCTGAAAAAGAGCTAGAACAGAACGTGAATAGCTACCACCATTCCATGGAAGAATAACTAAGTTCTATAAAACTGAACTAAAAAGAGAGAACTGGATATTAACGCTCACTGATCTATACGAAAGTGCTGTGAAGGGATTGAGGGAAAGATTGACGCCGGGATTTGGTCAGGGTTTTTGAGTATGGATTCAGTTCCACCAAGGATGGCGAGCCGCCCGAACCCAGGCATCGATAATTTTTTTACTTTTTCCCTCACTCAACTTTTTTCATTCAACTTTTTCACCCCGGAGGTTTTATCTGGACATGGTTCGTCAGGACTTCAAACAGCCGAAGCTAAGTAACATTAACATGATGCCTTCTAATTGCAGTCGTTGTACTTATAATATACAGGAGAACGATCGCCATACGGCAAGGATAGCTGTGCTGCAAGCCCAGCTTCAGACGCGATCGTTAGGCAAGGGTAATTTCAGTGTAGGAAAGGATGAAACAGCGTCTGTGCCACCAGTAAGTACAGATAGTAACGTTAGTATAAACCCCCTCGCACGGTCCCCGCAGCCGGACATCTTTCTCATGGCTTCTGGAGGGAAACGCTGTAGGAATGCTCAACCGGTGTCGCTTATTCAGCCGACAGAAACTTTCAACCGGTTCTCCCCATTAAGCGAGTCGGAGTCGGAGGCCGAGACTTCTCTGGTCTCTACTCCTCCCGTTGTGGGGTCTGAGACGCCGACGGCTCCCACCATTAGCTCTGACAAATTGAAAACCCTAGTCATTGGCGACTCCATTACCCGCAGTATTAGACTTAAAACGAATCATCCAGCGATCATACACTGTTTACCAGGGGGCAGGGCTACCGACGTTAACCTCTTGGGGCTAGGTGGGACGCTAGCGTGCCACCCGTGGTGCACTCCATCAACAGCAGGTGCATTTCAAGAGCGGCAAATTTGAATCCAAATAAATGTCAAAATTCAAATTTTTCAAAAATACAACTATGTTACACCATTTGAAAGATAAACATCTCCTTAATCTAACCACGTTTTACGATTTCAAAAAGGTTTTACGGCGAAAGCATAAATTTAGAGTATGTTAGGACAGTACATTTACAAGAGTTGTGTGTAATGTTTTGTCAAGTCAAAGACAGGGTCACCAAAACCATAAAACCAGCTAAAATGATACACTAACCTTTTACAATCTCCATCAGATGACACTCCTAGGACATTATGTTAGACAATGCATGCATTTTTAGTTCTATCAAGTTGATATTTATATCCAAAAACAGCGTTTTACTATGGCATTGATGTTGAGGAAATCGTTTCCCTCCAATAACCGGCAGTCAAGTCAGCGTCACAAATTAAATAATTAAAATTAGAAAACATTGGTAAAATATTATATTGTCATTTAAAGAATTATAGATTTACATCTTTTGAACGCAATCAACTTGCCAGATTTAAAAATAACCTTACTGGGAAATCACACTTTGCAATAATCTGAGCACTGTGCCCAGAAAAATACGCGTTGCGATACAGACTAGACGTCATGTTGGGGAGATCTAAAATCGAAAATACTATGTAAATAATCCATTACCTTTGATTCTCTTCATCAGATGTCACTTCCAGGTATCACAGGTCCATAACGAATGTAGTTTTGTTCAAAAAAGCTCATCATTTATGTCCAAAAATCTCCGTCTCGTTAGCACATGATGTAAGCCAGCCGGACTTCTCGTCATGAACGAGGGGAAAAAATATATTTCCGTTCGTTCAAACATGTCAAACGTTGTATAGCATAAATCATTAGGGCCTTTTTTAACCAGAACATGAATAATATTCAAGGTGGACGAATGCATACTCTTTTATAACGTATTGGAACGAGGGTACCCAACATGAAGTAGCGCGCCAGGTGTCTAATGGGACATCACCGTTCCATGGCTCTTGTTCGGTCAGATCTCCCTCCAGAAGACTCAAAACACTTTGTAAAGGCTGGTGACATCTAGTGGAAGCAATAGGAAGTGCCAAAATATTCCTAAACCCCTGTGTTTTTCAATGGGATAGGTTTAAAGTCAATACAACACATCAGGTATCCACTTCCTGTCAGAAAATGTCTCAGGGTTTTGCCTGCCAAATGAGTTCTGTTATACTCACAGACACCATTCAAACAGTTTTGGAAACTTTAGAGTGTTTTCTATCCATATATAATAAGTATATGCATATTCTAGTTACTGGGTAGGATTAGTAACCAGATTAAATCTGGTACATTTTTTTTATCCAGACGTGCAAATGCTGCCCCCTAGACCCAACAGGTTAAGGCTAATCTAAAGACGGTGCTGGCTAAAGCTAAAACTGACGAGTGTAGAGAGTATAGAGATATTGTTATCCACGTCGGCACCAACGATGTTAGGATGAAACAGTCAGAGGTCACCAAGCGCAACATAGCTTCAGCGTGTAAATCAGCTAGAAAGATGTGTCGGCATCGATTAATTGTCTCTGGCCCCCTCCCAGTTAGGGGGAGTGATGAGCTCTACAGCAGAGTCTCACAACTCAATCGCTGGTTGAAAACTGTTTTCTGCCCCCCCAAAAGATAGAATTTGTAGATAATTGGCCCTCTTTCTGGGACTCACCCACAAACAGGACCAAGCCTGGCCTGTTGAGGAGTGACGGACTCCATCCTAGCTGGAGGGGTGCTCTCATCTTATCTACGAACATAGACAGGGCTCTAACTCCTCTAGCTCCACAATGAAATAGGGTGCAGGCCAGGCAGCAGGCTGTTAGCCACCCTGCCAGCTTAGTGGAGTCTGCCACTAGCACAGTCAGTGTAGTCAGCTCAGCTTTCCCCATTGAGACCCGTGTCTGTGCCTCGATCTAGGTTGGGCAAAATTAAAAATGGCGGTGTTCGCTTTAGCAATCTCACTAGTATAAAGACCTCCTCCATTCCTGCCATTATTGAAAGAGATTGTGATACCTCACATCTCAAAATTGGGTTACTTAATGTTAGATCCCTCACTTCCAAGGCAGTTATAGTCAATGAACTAATCACTGATAATAATCTTGATGTGATTGGCCTGACTGAAACATGGCTTAAGCCTGATGAATTTACTGTGTTAAATGAGGCCTCACCCCCTGGTTACACTAGTGACCATACCCCCCGTGCATCCGGCAAAGGCGGAGGTGTTGCTAACATTTACGATAGCAAATTTCAATTTACAAAAAAAAAAACAATGACGTTTTCGTCTTTTGAGCTTCTAGTCATGAAATCTATGCAGCCTACTCACTCACTTTTTATAGCTACTGTTTACAGGCCTCCTGGGCCATATGCAGTGTTCCTCACCGAGTTCACTAAATTCCTATCGGATCTTGTGGTCATAGCAGATAATATTCTAATTTTTGGTGACTTTAACATTCACATGGAAAAGTCCACAGACCCACTCCAAAAGGCTTTCGGAGCCATCATCGACTCAGTGGGTTTTGTCCAACATGTCTCTGGACCTACTCACTGCCACAGTCATACTCTGGACCTAGTTTTGTCCCATGGAATAAATGTTGTGGATCTTAATGTTTTTCCTCATAATCCTGGACTATCGGACCACCATTTTATTACATTTGCAATTGCAACAAATAATCTGCTCAGACCCCAACCAAGGAGCATTAAAAGTCGTGCTATAAATTCTCAGACAACCCAAAGATTCCTTGATGCCCTTCCAGACTGCCTCTGCCTACCCAAGGACGTCAGAGGACAAAAATCAGTTAACCACCTAACCGAGGAACTCAATTTAACCTTGCGCAATACCCTAGATGCAGTTGCACCCCTAAAAATTAAAAACATCTGTCATAAGAAACTAGCTCCCTGGTATACAGAAAATACACGAGCTCTGAAGCAAGCTTCCAGAAAATTGGAACGGAAATGGCGCCACACCAAACTGGAAGTCTTCCAATTAGCTTGGAAAGACAGTACCGTGCAGTATCGAAGAGCCCTCACTGCTGCTCGATCATCCTATTTTTCCAACTTAATTGAGGAAAATAAGAACAATCCGAAATTTCTTTTTGATACTGTCGCAAAGCTAACTAAAAAGCAGCCTTCGCAAATGGAGGATGGCTTTCACTTCAGCAGTAATAAATTTATGAACTTCTTTGAGGAAAAGATCATGATCATTAGAAAGCAAATTACAGACTCCTCTTTAAATCTGGGTATTCCTCCAAAGCTCCATTGTCCTGAGTCTGCACAACTCTGCCAGGACCTAGGATCAAGGGAGATACTAAAGTGTTTTAGTACTATATCTCTTGACACAATGATGAAAATAATAATGGCCTCCAAACCCTCAAGCTGCATACTGGACCCTATTCCAACTAAACTACTGAAAGAGCTGCTTCCTGTGCTTGGCCCTCCTATGTTGAACATAATAAACGGCTCTCTATCCACCGGATGTGTACCAAGCTCACTAAAAGTGGCAGTAATAAAGCCTCTCTTGAAAAAGTCGAATCTTGATCCAGAAATTATAAAAAACTATCGGCCTATATCGAATCTTCCATTCCTCTCAAAAATTTTAGAAAAAGCTGTTGCACAGCAACTCACTGCCTTCCTGAAGACAAACAATGTATACGAAACGCTTCAGTCTGGTTTTAGACCCCATCATAGCACTGAGACTGCACTTGTGAAGGTGGTAAATGACCTTTTAATGACGTCAGACCAAGGCTCTGCATCTGTCCTCGTGCTCCTAGATCTTAGTGCCGCTTTTGATACCATCGATCACCACATTCTTTTGGAGAGATTGGAAACCCGAATTGGTCTACATGGACAAGTTCTGGCCTGGTTTAGATCTTATCTGTCGGAAAGATATCAGTTTGTCTCTGTGAATGGTTTGTCCTCTGACAAATCAATTGTAAATTTCGGTGTTCCTCAAGGTTCCGTTTTAGGACCACTATTTTTTTCACTATATATTTTACCTCTTGGGGATGTCATTCGAAAACATAATGTTAAATTTCACTGCTATGCGGACGACACACAGCTGTACATTTCAATGAAACATGGTGAAGCCCCAAAATTGCCCTCGCTAGAAGCCTGTTTTTCAGACATAAAGAAGTGGATGGCTGCAAACTTTGTACTTTTAAACTCGGACAAAACAGAGATGCTTGTTCTAGGTCCCAAGAAACAAAGAGATCTTCTGTTGAATCTGACAATTAATCTGGATGGTTGTACAGTCGTCTCAAATAAAACTGTGAAGGACCTCGGCGTTACTCTGGACCCTGATCTCTCTTTTGAAGAACATATCAAGACTGTTTCAAGGACAGCTTTTTTCCATCTACGTAACATTGCAAAAATCTGAAACTTTCTGTCCAAAAATGACGCAGAAAAATTAATCCATGCTTTTGTTACTTCTAGGCTGGACTACTGCAATGCTCTACTTTCCGGCTACCCGGATAAAGCACTAAATAAACTTCAGTTAGTGCTAAATACGGCTGCTAGAATCCTGACTAGAACCAAAAAATTTGATCATATTACTCCAGTGCTAGCCTCCCTACACTGGCTTCCTGTTAAGGCAAGGGCTGATTTCAAGGTTTTACTGCTAACCTACAAAGAATTACATGGGCTTGCTCCTACCTATCTTTCCGATTTGGTCCTGCCGTACATACCTACACGTACGCTACGGTCACAAGACGCAGGCCTCCTAATTGTCCCTAGAATTTCTAAGCAAACGGCTGGAGGTAGGGCTTTCTCCTATAGAGCTCCATTTTTATGGAATGGTCTGCCTACCAATGTGAGAGACGCAGACTCAGTCTCAACCTTTAAGTCTTTACTGAAGACTTATCTCTTCAGTAGGTCCTATGATTAAGTATAGTCTGGCCCAGGAGTGTGAAGGTGAACGGAAAGGCTGGAGCAACGACCCGCCCTTGCTGTCTCTGCCTTACCGGTTCCCCTCTTTCCACTGGGATTCTCTGCCTCTAACCCTTTTACAGGGGCTGAGTCACTGGCTTACTGGTGTTCTTCCATGCCGTCCATGGGAGGGGTGCGTCACTTGAGTGGGTTGAGTCACTGACGTGGTCTTCCTGTCTGGGTTGGCGCCCGCCCTTGGGTTGTGCCATGGCGGAGATCGTTGTGGGCTATACTCGGCCTTGTCTTAGGACGGTAAGTTGGTGGTTGGAGACATCCCTCTAGTGGTGTGGGGGCTGTGCTTTGGCAAAGTGGGTGGGGTTATATCCTGCCTGTTTGGCCCTGTCCGGGGGTATCATCGGATGGGGCCACAGTATCTTCTGATCCCTCCTGTCTCAGCCTCCAGTATTTATGCTGCAGTAGTTTATGTGTCGGGGGGCTAGGGTCAGTCTGTTACATCTGGAGTATTTCTCTTGTCTTATCCGGTGTCCTGTGTGAATTTAAATATGCTCTCTCTAATTCTCTCTTTCTCTCTTTCTTTCTTTCTCTCGGAGGACCTGAGCCCTAGGACCATGCCTCAGGACTACCTGGTATGATGACTCCTTGCTGTCCCCAGTCCACCTGGCCGTGCTGCTGCTCCAGTTTCAACTGTTCTGCCTGCGGCTATGGAACCCTGACCTGTTCACCGGACGTGCTTGTTGCACCCTCGACAACTACTATGATTATTATTATTTGACCATGCTGGTCATTTATGAACATTTTAACATTTTAACATCTTGACCATGTTCTGTTATAATATCCACCCTGCACAGCCAGAAGAGGACTGGCCACCCCTCATAGCCTGGTTCCTCTCTAGGTTTCTTCCTAGGTTTTTGGCCTTTCTAGGGAGTTTTTCCTAGGGAGTTTTTCCTAGCCACCGTGCTTCTTTCACATGCTTTGCTTGCTGTTTGGGGTTTTAGGCTGGGTTTCTGTACAGCACTTTGAGATATCAGCTGATGTACGAAGGGCTATATAAAAATAAATTTGATTTGATTTGATAAGAAGATTTGCCTGCGAAAATGTATTTTCCTTGGAGAATGCTGAATTTGCACTGCCATGCTACAGTGTGGTAGGATTTTTCTTGCAAGACATCATTGCATCATACATTGCAGTGGGATTCAGTGAAAATTAAAATCTCATTGATTTATCAAGAACTGTCCCCATGCTTCTCAGAGCAGAGCAAAACAGTGCTAAAATAGTTGTAGGCTATTGCTTCAAATCCTATTGCTTCTAACTTCAATATGCTCTTTAAATAAATAAGACCTACACCACTTTTAACAGCACATTACTCAACACTAGTGAGACTCATGTCGCCTACGGTAGTCCTACAGTATATCACAAAATATGATGTGACTCTCCACCAATAATTACATATAGAGGATTGGAGGACTGGAGGATTCTAAATTAAAACCAAAAGCTGCCTCAAAATAATCTTAACAAAATAAAATAATAAAAACCTTAGTGTAACAACAGTTTAAGTAAGTTATACTAAAGTCGTGCACAATTATCAGTTTATATTTAGGTTTATGTCACCCATTCATTGTTAGTTAAAAACACAGTGCTGGTTAAAAACACAATTAGTGCTCTAACTCCCCCTTGAGCTGGTCTGGAGCAATGAAGTGTTGACGCAGGGTACCATACTAAACCACAAATTACCTTTAAGTCCCACAGCATAATCGCAAAACTTTTAGTGGAGCAACCACTGTATGTCCTTCACGTAGGGCTCGTCGGACTCGTTAAAGGGAAAAAAAGCTTCTGCTAGTTTGTGGTGAGTAATCGCTGTTCTGATGTCCAGAAGTTATTTTCGGTCATAAGGGACGGTAGCAGCAACATTACAGTGGCTTGCGAAAGTATTCACCCCCATTGGTATGTTTCCTATTTTGTTGCCATACAACCTGGAATTAAAATGGATTTTGGGGGGGTTTGTATAATTTTATTCGCACAACATGCCTACCATTTTGAAGATGCAAAATATTTTTTATTGTGAAACAAACAAGAAATAAGACAAAAAAACGGAGAACTTGAGCGTGCATAACTATTCACCCCCCAAAATCAATACATTGTAGAGCCAACTTTTGCAGCAATTACAGCTGCAAGTCTCTTGGGATATAAGCTTGGCATATCTAGCCACTGGGATTTTTGGCTAGTTATAGCCAGATGATATCTAGCTAACATTGCACCTGGTTGGTTAGCTACCTGCAGATTCATGCAGGGTAGTAACGTCATGAGTTGGGATTATGGTTCATTGTTTAGCTAACTAGCTAGCAACATGTCTTGACAAAAGACTCCACTCTGCAAAAATCAATTTCAATAGAATGTCACTGCAATAACTGTTGATAGACGTAACTTAGCTGGTAAATTCGCTCTGGCTATCTATGATTTCAGACCACGGGTAAGATAGTCTAGCTAGCTACATGTTCAGATATTACATGTTTCTAATTTTGACATAAAGTATTTTAATTTCAAGTTAAAGTGTAATGTTAGCTAGCTAGCTAACGTTAGCTGGCTGGCTCGCTAGCTAACATTACATATATCATCTTATTATTTGCATCTCAGAGCCATTTGCTTGGCTAGTCATAGCCTAATATTAGCTAGATAACATTGAACCTGGTTGGTTAGCTTTTCCAGCAGATTCATGCAGGGTAGTAACATCATGAGGTGGGATTATAGTTAGCTAGCTAGATACATGTCTTAATAAAAGACTCCACTACGCAAGTAACCATTTCGGGTGCGTTCGTAAATTCAGTCTGGCCATCTACTCTGATTTCAGAGCACTCTCGTCTGAGTGTGCCAGAGTGCAGAAAATCTGATGAATTATACGAATGCTCAACACCCGTTGAATATGGCCGGTGTCAGTAAACGTTGGCAAAAAAGCGTAATTCAATTGTTGCCGGCAGCACAGTTACATTCACCAAAGCTCTGGATAACATGAAAACAGCCTATCAAGCTCTGCTAGGGCGAGTAAAATGGTCAGATTGGGGTGTTCTCTCATTTGTGTCTGGAAGCGAAGAAGAGGTACTCGGAGCGGTCTTCTAGTCCAACTTTGAAGGTGCGCACACCACCCACCGCTTCCAAGTATATTACTCACTAATGTTCAGTCTCTGGATAATAAAGTTGACGAGCTCAGGGCGAGGGTCTCTTTCCAGAGAGATATCAGGGATTGTAACATACTCTGTTTCACGGAAACATGGCTCTCTCGGGATATACTGTCTGAGTCGGTCCAACCAGCTGGGTTCTCAGTTCATCGCGCAGACAGGAATAAATATCTCTCCGGGAAGAAGAAGGGTGGAGGTATGTTTCATGATTAACGACTCATGGTGTAATTGTGATAACATTCAGGAACTCAAGTCCTTCTGTTCACCCGACTAGAAAACCTCACAATCAAATGCCGACCAAATTCTCTTCGGTTTAAGTCACGGCCGTGTATATCCCCCCTCAAGCTGATACCACGACGGCCCTCAAAGCATTTCACTGGACTTTATGCAAACTGGAGACCACATATCCTGAGGCCGCATTTATTGTAGCTGGGGATTTTAACTAAGCAAATATGAGAAAAAGGCTGCCAAAGTTCTATCAACACATTGACTCGCGCTGCCAAAACACTCAACCATTGCTACTCCAACTTCCGGGATGCTTACAAGGCCCTTCTTTCGGACAAATCTGACCACGACTCCATTTTGCTCTTCCCTTCCTATAGGCAAAAACTCAAACATGAAGTACCCATGCTAAGGACTAGTCAACGCTGGTGTGACCAATCGGAATCCACACTTCAAGATTGTTTTAATCACGTGGACTGGGAAATATTCCAGGTAGCTTCTGAGAATAATATTGATGAATATACTGATACGGTGACTGAGTTAATCAGGAAGTGCACAAGGGATGTTGTACCCACTGTGACAATTAAAACGCTAACCAGAAACCGTGGATAGATGGCGGCATTCGCACAAAACTGAAAGCGCAAACCACAGCATTTAACCATGGCAAGGAGACTGGAAATATGGCAGAATACAAACAGTGTAGCTATTCCCTCTGCAATTCAATCAAACAGGCAAAACAGGCTTTCAGTACAGAGAAAAAGTGGAATAGCAATTCAACGGCTCAGACACGAGACTTATGTGGCAGGGTCTATAGACAATCACGGACTACAAAAGGAAAACCAGCCACGTCGCGGACACCGACGTCTTGCTCCCGGATAAGCAAAATACATTATTCGCACGCTTTGAGGATAAGACAGTGTCAATGACGTGGCCCGGTACCAAGGACTGTGGGCTCTCCTTCTCCATGGCTGACGTGAGTAAGACATCTAAGCGTGTTAAACCTCGCAAGGTTGCCGTCCCAGACGGCATCCCTAGTCATGTCCTCAGAGCATGCGCAGACCAGCTGGATGATGTGTTTATGGATATATTCAATCTCTCACTATCCCAGTCTGCAGTCCCCACATGCTTCAAGATGGCTACCATTGTACCTGTAGCCAAGAAAGCAAAAGGTAACTTAACTAAATGACTATTGCCCCATAGCACTCACTTCTGTCATCATGAAATGCTTTGAGAGACTAGTCAAGGATCATATCACCTCTACCTTACCTGTCAACCTAGACCCACCTCAGTTTGCATACCGCCCCAATAGATCCACAAACGATGCAATCGCCATACCACTGTGCACTGCCCTAACCCATCTGGACAAGAGGAATACCTATGTAAGAATGCTGTTACATTTACATTTACGTCATTTAGCAGACGCTCTTATCCAGAGCGACTTACAAATTGGTGCATTCACCTTATGATATCCAGTGGAAAAACCACTTTACAATAGTACATCTATATATTTTTTGGGGGGGGAAGGGTGGGGGGGGGGGGTTTAGAAGGATTACTTAATCCTATCCCAGGTATTCCTTAAAGAGGTGGGATTTCAGGTGTCTCCGGAAGGTGGTGATTGACTCCGCTGTCCTGGCGTGGTGAGGGAGCTTGTTCCACCATTGGGGTGCCAGAGCAGCAAACAGTTTTGACTGGGCTGAGCGGGAACTGTGCTTCCGCAGAGGTAGGGAGGCGAGCAGGCCAGAGGTGGATGAACGCAGTGCCCTTGTTTGGGTGTAGGGCCTGATCAGAGCCTGAAGGTACGGAGGTGCCGTTCCCCTCACAGCTCCGTAGGCAAGCACCATGGTCTTGTAGCAGATGCGAGCTTCAACTGGAAGCCAGTGGAGTGTGCGGAGGAGCGGGGTGACGTGAGAGAACTTGGGAAGGTTGAACACCAGACGGGCTGCGGCGTTCTGGATGAGTTGTAGGGGTTTGATGGCACAGGCAGGGAGCCCCGCCAACAGCGAGTTGCAGTAATCCAGACGGGAGATGACAAGTGCCTGGATTAGGACCTGCGCCGCTTCCTGTGTGAGGCAGGGTCGTACTCTGCGAATGTTGTAGAGCATGAACCTACAGGATCGAGTCACTGCCTTGATGTTAGCAGAGAACGACAGGGTGTTGTCCAGGGTCACGCCAAGGCTCTTAGCACTCTGGGAGGAGGACACAATGGAGTTGTCAACCGTGATGGCGAGATCATGGAACGGGCAGTCCTTCCCGGGGAGGAAGAGCAGCTCCGTCTTGCCGAGGTTCAGCTTGAGGTGGTGATCCGTCATCCACACTGATATGTCTGCCAGACATGCAGAGATGCGATTCGCCACCTGGTTATCAGAAGGGGGAAAGGAGAAGATTAATTGTGTGTCGTCTGCGTAGCAATGATAGGAGAGACCATGTGAGTATATGACAGAGCCAAGTGACTTGGTGTATAGCGAGAATAGGAGAGGGCCTAGAACTGAGCCCTGGGGGACACCAGTGGTGAGAGCACATGGTGCGGAGACGGATTCTCGCCATGTCACCTGGTATGAGCGACCTGTCAGGTAGGACGCAATCCAAGAGTGAGCCGCACCGGAGATGCCCAACTCGGAGAGGGTGGAGAGGAGGATCTGATGGTTCACAGTATCAAAGGCAGCAGATAGGTCTAGAAGGATGAGAGCAGAGGAGAGAGAGTTAGCTTTAGCAGTGCGGAGAGCCTCCGTAACACAGAGAAGAGCAGTCTCAGTTGAATGACCAGTCTTGAAACCTGACTGATTTGGATCAAGAAGGTCATTCTGAGAGAGATAGCAAGAGAGCTGGCCAAGGACGGCACGCTCAAGAGTTTTGGAGAGGAAAGAAAGAAGGGATACTGGTCTGTAGTTGTTGACATCAGAGGGATCGAGTGTAGGTTTTTTGAGAAGGGGTGCAACTCTCGCTCTCTTGAAAACAGAAGGGACGTAGCCAGTGGTCAAGGATGAGTTGATGAGCGAGGTGAGGTAAGGGAGAAGGTCTCCGGAAATGGTCTGGAGAAGAGAGGAGGGTATAGGTTCAAGCAGGCAGGTTGTTGGGCGGCCGGCCGTCACAAGTCGCGAGATTTCATCTGGAGAGAGAGGGGACAAAGAGGTCAAAGCATAGGGTAGGGCAATGTGAGCAGGACCAGCGGTGTTGTTTGACTTAACAAACGAGGATCGGATGTCGTCAACCTTCTTTTCAAAATGGTTGACAAAGTCGTCCGTAGAGAGGGAGGAGGGGGGGGAGGAGGATTCAGGAGGGAGGAGAAGGTGGCAAAGAGCTTCCTAGGGTTAGAGGCAGATGCTTGGAATTTAGAGTGGTAGAAAGTGGCTTTAGCAGCAGAAACAGAAGAGGAAAATGTAGAGAGAAGGGAGTGAAAGGATGCCAGGTCCGCAGGGAGGCTAGTTTTCCTCCATTTCCGCTCGGCTGCCCGGAGCCCTGTTCTGTAAGCTCGCAATGAGTCGTCGAGCCATGGAGCAGGAGGGGAGGACCGAGCCGGGCCGGGAGGATAGGGGACATAAAGAGTCAAAGGATGCAGAAAGGGAGGAGAGGAGGGTTGAGAAGGCAGAATCAGGAGATTGGTTGGAGAAAGATTGAGCAGAGGGAAGAGATGATAGGATGGAAGAGGAGAGAGTAGCAGGAGAGAGAGAGCGAAGGTTGCGACGCCGCAATACCATCTGAGTAGGGGCAGAGTGAGTAGTGTTGGAGGAGAGCGAGAGGGAAAAGGATACAAGGTAGTGATCGGAGACTTGGAGGGGAGTTGCAATGAGATTGGTAGAAGAACAGCATCTAGTAAAGATGAGGTCAAGCGTATTGCCTGCCTTGTGAGTAGGGGGGGACGGTGAGAGGGTGAGGCCAAAAGAGGAGAGGAGTGGAAAGAAGGAGGCAGAAAGAAATGAGTCAAAGGTAGACATAGGGAGGTTAAAGTCACCCAGAATTGTGAGGGGTGAGCCATCCTCAGGAAAGGAACTTATCAAGGCGTCAAGCTCATTGATGAACTCTCCAAGGGAACCTGGAGCGTGATAAATGATAAGGATGTTAAGCTTGAATGGGCTAGTGATTGTGACAGCATGGAATTCAAAGGAGGAGATAGACAGATGGGTCAGGGGAGAAAGAGAGAATGTCCACTTGGGAGAGATGAGGATTCCAGTCCCGCCACCCCGCTGACCAGAAGCTCTCGGGGTGTGCGAGAACACGTGGTCAGACGAGGAGAGAGCAGTAGGACTACTGTTCATTGACTATAGCTCTGTATTCAACACCATAGTACCCTCCAAGCTCATCATTAAGCTCAAGGACCTGGGTCTGAACCCTGCCCTGTGCAACTGGGTCCTGGACTTCCTGGCGGGCCGCCCCCAGGTGGTGAAGGTAGGAAACAACACCTCCACTTCGCTGATCCTCAACACTGGGGCCCCATAAGGGTGCATGCTCAGCCCCTTCCTGTACTCCCTGTTCACCCATAACTGCATGGCCAAGCATGCCTCCAACTCAATCATCAAGTTTGCAGATGACACAACAGTAGTAGGCTTGATTAGACAGCCTACAGGGAGGAGGTGAGGGCTCTGGGAGTGTAGTGCCAGGAAAATAACCTCTCACTCAACGTCAACTAGACAAAGGAGATGATCGTGGACTCCAGGAAACAGCAGGGGGAGCACCCCCCTATCCACATCGACAGGACCGCAGTGGAGAAGGTGGAAAGCTTCAAGTTCCTCAGCATACACATCACAAACAAACTGAAATGGTCCACCCACACAGACAGTGTTGTGAAGAAGGCGCAACAGCGCCTCTTCAACCTCAGCAGGCTGAAGAAATTTGGCTTGGCACCTAAAACCCTCACAAATGTTTACAGATGCACAATCGAGAGCATCCTGTCGGGCTGTATCATTACCTCCTGGTACGGCAACTGCACCATCCGCAAATGCAGGGTTCTCCAGAGGGTGGAGCGGTCTGCCCAACTCATCGGGGGCAAACTACCTGCCTTCCAAGACACCTACATCTCCCGATGTCACAGGAAGGCCAAAAAGATCATCAAGGACAACAACCACCCGAGCCACTGCCTGTTCACTCTGCTATTATTCAGAAGGCGAGGTCAGTACAGGTGCATCAAAGCTAGAGACCTGGTCCAATAGCAGCAGGGGGAACAATGTTTCAGACAAAACAACTTACATACACTAACACAACATTAAACAAAACTATTAACACACATACAGTACAATTTTTTTACATTAAAAACACGAAAGTCTTGACTAAAAACAGCTGGCCTAAAAACAATTACACTCTTCTATGATATATACATCGATCAAGTGTTTAAACTCCACCAACAAAACTAGATCATCAAATGTTTAAATGTTCAGGAGAGAATTCCAGGGTCACGGAACTAAGTAACTAAAACTATTTCTACCATGACCTGCTCTAATTTTTGGTACTGTTAGAAGCAAATGAGAACGGGAACGTAATTGATAATTATTTACCGACCTGATTAAAAAAGAACAGAGATAAAATGACATCTTACCCAATATGGCCTTATAAATCAGTGTATACCAGTGTTTTAGCCTTCGCAAGGTCAATGACGACCAGCCAACAGCGCTGTAGAGATCACAATGATGTGTTAGACGTGTTGGATTTGTAATGAACCTGAGGGCTGCATGATACATGAACCATTTATATTCCCTACTTGGTCAATTGATTTGATAGCATGTTTAATCTGTGCAGGTAAACTATGAATTGATAGTTTACCCCTCTGTTTTCTGTTATTCTGTAATAGGGTATATTGTAACCATGTGTTATTCTGTAATAGGGTATATTGTAACCATGTGTTATTCTGTAATAGGGTATATTGTAACCATGTGTTATTCTGTAATAGGGTATATTGTAACCATGTGTTATTCTGTAATAGGGTATATTGTAACCATGTGTTAAAGCTAATCAAATGTTTATTTATTTTCCTTTAAGAACCACGGAGTTCGCTCCAATTGTTTAAAATAACCCTGATCAAGATCTGTTACCTAATAGTCCCCCTCAGCACTTATTATTATTACTGCAAATAGAAGATTATCGCTTCTCACTGCTGGTTTAGTAAAGTTAGATCAAAGATGGATCAATGTCTTGCAAGATCACATACTGATTCATGAGTATTTTACATAACAGAACTGAATATAATAGCATAGTAGGCCTGCAATGTTACTGTTACACCAACAACTCATTTCAGGATAGTTAGCTGAATCTGAGTAGTCCCCCAAAAATGATTATGCGCCAAGACTCAACAGAGCCACTAAGCAGGATATCTGCTTTGATTGGAACAAAATACAAGAAAGTCTAATAGTTGGTTAACACCATCTGCTCTAATTTGCTCACGAAACAGTAATTCAATTGCAAGAAGATCGAAATGTATATTCCCATGATTGGCATTCAGATGCAGTTTGGACGTTTCACAGGTTAAATGTGAAGACTTACATTCACTATTAAAAATGAAGGCCTATTTTGAAATATGTGTTTGAGGGTATTAAAAACAACATTTTCTTGAGACAATATGTGTGGGCACAGGCAGATGTTGCAATTGGAGGATGCATTTTACGCTTATTCTATAACAGGGCTCTCCAACTCTGTTCTTGGAGAGCTACCATCCCACCCCTAATCTAGCACACCTTTTCTAATAATTATCTAGTTTATAAGATGAAGCAGTTTATTTACAACTAGTTGCAGTGAAAGCTTACAGGAAGGTAGGGTTAGATTTTAACCCTAACCCCTAACCCTAACCCTATCCCTAACCCCTAACCCCTACCCCTATCCCTAACCCCTAACCCAACCCTATCCCTACCCCTAACCCCTACCCTAACCCCTAAACCTAACCCCTAACCCTATCCCTAACCCCTAACCCCTACCCCTATCCCTAACCCCTAACCCAACCCTATCCCTACCCCTAACCCCTACCCCTAACCCCTAACCCAACCCTATCCCTACCCCTAACCCCTAACCCCTACCCTAACCCCTAAACCTAACCCCTACCCCTAACCCCTAACCCTACCCCTAACCCTATCCCTAACCCCTAACCCCTACCCCTATCCCTAACCCCTAACCCAACCCTATCCCTACCCCTAACCCCTACCCTAACCCCTAAACCTAACCCCTAACCCTAACCCCTAACCCCTAAACCTAACCCCTAACCCTAACCCCTAAACCTAACCCCTAACCCCTAAACCTAACCCCTAACCCTAACCCCTAAACCTAACCCTAACCCCTAACCCTACAGGAAGGTAGCGCTCCAGGAACAGGGTTGGAGAGCCGTATAATGATAGGCTATCCAATAGGCTACATCTGCCGGTACAAACTTTGATTGAGGAAATTATAACTTAGAAATTATAAAAATAGCACTACACCGCTGCCCATAACCTAATGAAACATTTTGGGAACCTTTAAAAGACAGAGAAAATGTGTTCTGGGAACGTTCTTACAACATCAGGTGAATGTTTTTGCTCTAACCTAACGATTGTTCTGAGAACTTTCACAGAACAAATTTTGGTTTGCTGGGTTGGCACTTAAAAAAAAATAAAAAGGTGCACACCACCCACTGTGCTGGCGTGTGTCGCTTCTAGGTTCTGGAGTGTGTCGCTTCTAGGTTCTGGAGTGTGTCTCTTCTAGGTTCTGGAGTGTGTCTCTTCTAGGTTCTGGAGTGTGTCGCTTCTAGGTTCTGGAGTGTGTCTCTTCTAGGTTCTGGAATGTGTCTCTTCTAGGTTCTGGAATGTGTCTCTTCTAGGTTCTGGAATGTGTCTCTTCTAGGTTCTGAGTGTGTCTCTTCTAGGTTCTGGAGTGTGTCTCTTCTAGGTTCTGGAGTGTGTCTCTTCTAGGTTCTGGAGTGTGTCTCTTCTAGGTTCTGGAGTGTGTCTCTTCTAGGTTCTGGAGTGTGTCTCTTCTAGGTTCTGGAATGTGTTGGTTTAGGTTATATCTCATGAAAGCCTCATGAAAGCTAGACACCAGAAGAGACAGCAGTGATAATGAAGGCTAGACACCAGAAGAGACAGCAGTGATAATGAAGGCTAGACACCAGAAGAGACAGCAGTGATAATGAAGGCTAGACACCAGAAGAGACAGCAGTGATAATGAAGGCTAGAAACCAGAAGAGACAGCAGTGATAATGAAGGCTAGATACCAGAAGAGACAGCAGTGATCATGAAGGCTAGAGACCAGAAGAGACAGCAGTGATAATGAAGGCTAGACACCAGAAGAGACAGCAGTGATAATGAAGGCTAGATACCAGAAGAGACAGCAGTGATCATGAAGGCTAGACACCAGAAGAGACAGCAGTGATAATGAAGGCTAGACACCAGAAGAGACAGCAGTGATAATGAAGGCTAGACACCAGAAGAGACAGCAGTGATAATGAAGGCTAGACACCAGAAGAGACAGCAGTGATAATGAAGGCTAGACACCAGAAGAGACAGCAGTGATAATGAAGGCTAGACACCAGAAGAGACAGCAGTGATAATGAAGGCTAGACACCAGAAGAGACAGCAGTGATAATGAAGGCTAGACACCAGAAGAGACAGCAGTGATAATGAAGGCTAGACACCAGAAGAGACAGCAGTGATCAGAGCAGCATAGTATCTTTATTCTTTCAGATTAAAGCCACAGAGATAACAAACAGCTGAGAGGAAGGTTTATTCTAAAGAATATACTGTATATGCATCTAATAAAGCAAAATTATTCAACTATAATGTGTTTTCATCATAGCTTGTAGATAATAGAGATACTGTTTTGATGCTGTAAGGGCTGTCCTCATGTTGCAGTGCGCCAGTCGGGAGATAAAGAATCGGGACACTTCAGTCTTCAGTTACAGTAAAAGTCCCAATTCTGGATAAGAGAAGGGGAGAAGAGGAGGAGAGGAGTGGAGAGGAGAAGGAGAGGAGAGGAGAGGAGAAGAGAGGGGGAGAAGAGGAGGAGAGGAGCGGAGAAGAGGAGGAGAGGAGAAGAGAGGAGGGGAGAGGAGAGGAGAAGAGAGGGGGAGAAGAGGAGAAGAAGAGCGGAGAGGAGGAGAGGAGAAGAGAGGAGGGGAGAGGGTGAGAAGAGGAGGAGGAGAAGGAGGACAGGAGAAGAGAGGGTGAGAAGAGGAGGAGAGAAGGAGAAGGAGGACAGGAGAAGAGAGGGTGAGAAGAGGTGGAGAGGAGCGGAGAGGAGGAGAGGAGGAGGAGGAGAGGAGAGGAGGAGGAGGAGAAGAGAGGAGAAGAGAGGGGGAGAGGAGAGGAGGAGGAGGAGGAGAGGGGGAGAGGAGGAGAGGAGGAGGAGGAGAAGAGAGGAGAAGAGAGGGGGAGAGGAGGAGAGAGAGAGAGAGGAGAGATGCCTAATATTCTATATCAATTGATTTTGCGGAAAAATGATTAATTATGTGTGTGTGCGTGTTTGAACACCTACATCAGTCATGACCTCGTTGGTAGCTGGCATGAGAGCGTGTGTCTCCTCGACGACGCTGCTGGGGAAATGTCCCAGTCTTGCTTCCTGTTCCCCGTAGTACGACCCCTGGACCTGGTTAAAAACAACAAAAAAACACGCACAGAACAAATGTAAGTCTTCAGGTCTCAAGCTTAAACATCACTGATGGTTGAACTGCTCTGTTACAATATCTCAACATAATATATTACAGTCTGATATCAGACCACAGAACAACATAATATATTACAGTCTGATATCAGACCATAGAACAACATAATATATTACAGTCTGATATCAGACCATAGAACAACACAATATATTAATATGTATAAATACTACTATAAATAAATACTACTATAAATAAATACTACGATAAATAAATACTACTACAAATAAATACTACTACAAATAAATACTACGATAAATAAATACGACTACAAATAAATATTACTACAAATAAATACTACTACAAATAAATACTACTATAAATAAATACTACGATAAATAAATACTACTACAAATAAATACTACTACAAATAAATACCACTACAAATAAATACTATGATAAATAAATACTACTACAAATAAATACTACTACAAATAAATACTACGATAAATAAATACTACTACAAATAAATACTACTACAAATAAATACTACTATATATAAATACTACTATATATAAATAATACTGCATATAAATAATACTATATGTAAATACTACTATACATTCACATCTCAAGAAGCACCAACACTTGCACACCACACACGCTCACACACACACACGCTCACCCCCCCACACACACACCCCCCCACACACACACACACACACACACACACACACACACACACACACACACACACACACACACAGACACAGATCCTTACGCTGCCAGCCCAGAACATGTTTCCTCGGTCCTTCAGCAAGGCGTAGACATAGACCACCTGACCCTGACGCAGAGAGATGAACCGGCAGTCTCCAGGGTAGTAGTCCTCTAAGGCACGGGCGATCAGGATGGGGTCTAACACACACACGCACGCACAGGCGCACACGCACACGCACACACACACACACATAAACACACACACGTAGTACAATCAGTATATGATTGTAGTTGTTGAAGAAGCACAGTTATGGTAGTATTATATTAACTTACTATAGTAACAGTAAGGAGGAACAGAGGTTTTAACTTTCCAACGTGCTGCATCCATGGCAACAGCTTCGGTCCCGCACACAAAGGGTACAGAAAAGAGAATCTCTCATTGAAATGCATATATTTTAGTACTGCTTTAAATGGTTTAAAATATATTTTCATATAATCACATATTCTATCTATACTCAAGTAGATCCCTGACTTCTTTGCAACACGGAACCCTACTAATCCATCACGACTGGTCTAGTCGATGTAACCACACGAGGAGGCTATAAAAGACTTCCTCCGTCGCGACGTCCCTCTCAGGCCCTTCTGCTAGCTTGCTAGCCCCGGCCTGTTAGCTGTCTGAATCGCCGTGTCTCTAGCCAGCCTAATTACTCACTGGACCCCATGATCACACGGCTGCCCATGCCTCTCCCTAATGTCAATATGCCTTGTCCATTGCTGTTCTGGTTAGTGATTATTGTCTTATTTCACTGTAGAGCCTCTAGCCCTGCTCAATATGCCTTAGCTAACCCTTTAGTTCCACCTCCCACACATGCAGTGACGTCAGCTGGTTTAAATGTTTCTCGAGGCAATATCTCTGTCATCAACACTCAATGCCTATCCCATCTGGATTACTGCAACTCGGTGTTGGCTGGGCTCCCTCCCTACTATAGACCACCCTCTGCTCCTAGCTGTGCCCTGGACACCATATGTGAACTGATTGCCCCCCATCTATCTTCAGAGCTCGTGCTGCTAGGTGACCTAATCTGAGACATGCTTAGCACCCCGGCCATCCTATAATCTAAGCTTGATGCCCTCAATCTCACACAAATGATCAATGAACCAACGAGGTACAACCCCAAATCCGTAAACACAGGCACCCTCATAGATATAATCCTAACCAACTTGCCCTCCAAATACACCTCTGCTGTCTTCAACCAGGATCTCAGCGATCACTGCCTTATTGCCTGCATCCGTAATGGGTCTGCAGTCAAACGACCACCCCTCATCACTGTCAAACGCTCCCTAAAACACTTCAGCGAGCAGGCCTTTCTAATAGACCTGGCCCGGATATCCTGGAAGGATACTGACCTCATCCCGTCAGTAGAGGATGCCTGGTTATTCTTTAAGAGTGCTTTCCTCTCCATCTTAACCTGTTGGGGCTCGGGGGCAGTATTGAGACATTTTGAAAAAAATATGTGCCCATTTTTAACTGCCTCCTACACCAACTCAGAAGCTAGGATATGCATATTATTAACACATTCGGATAGAAAACACTCTGAATTTTCTAAAACAGTTTGAATGGTGTCTGTAAGTATAACAAAACTCATATTGCAGGCAAAAACCTGTGAAAAATAGATTTAAATTTTTTTTGAATTTTGTGACTGTACTATTTAGTGTCATTGTTTTATAGATACCATAGTGAGAAAGGATTCATTTCGCAACACCTACGGCTTCCACTAGATGTCAACGATCTTTATAAAGTTGTTTGAAGCGTCTATGATAAACAGAGAGCAAATTAGAATCCAAGGAAGTTGACATGTCATCACTTCATTTTTTTGCGCCTGCGCATAAATCTGAGAGACGTGAGTTTGTCATCATTTTTTATCTAGACATAGGATAGGTTGTGTGAAAATATTACTGATGTTTAACGTTAAAAATGGACCAAAAGATTAATGCTAAACAACATTTGACAAGTTTGAACGAACATAAATAGATTATTTACTAGTTTTTTTTAGCTTTTCGGCGTGATTTTACCAGCCCCACACCACGTTTTGTGGGAGCATAATGAACGCTAAGTACTTGGTGTTATTTGGACATAAATTATGAACTTTGTCAAAAGAAACCACATTTGTTCGGGACCTGGAATGCCTTCCGGACCTGGGATCCTGCCTTCTGATGGAGATAATCAAAGGTAAGGGGGTATTTACAATGTTATTATCGATTTTAGATGATGCTAACTGTATAGCATAGCCTGTTGTTCTTAGCATAGCACCCCGTTTATTGCAAAATGTGATTTCCCAGTAAAGTTATTTTGAGATCTGGCCATTCGGTAGCAATTACGAGATGATAATATATTATTCTTTGAATGACAATATTATAATTTACCAATGTTTTCGAATAGTAATTTTGTTATGTTCACCGGAAGCATTTCAGAGAAGAAAAAAAATCTGCATTTCACGCTACTGTAAAATGCTGTTTTTGGATATAAATATGAACTTGATGGAACAAAAAATGCATGTATTGTATAACATAATGTCCTAGGAGTGTCATCTGATGGAGATTGACAAAAGTTAGTGCATAATTCAAGCTGGTTTCTGCTTTTGGTGATGCCTGACCTTGAATTGAAAATGGATGTTTGTACTTTTGTGGCTATGTACTGTCCTAACATAATCTAACTTTATGCTTTTGCCGTAAAGCCTCTTTGAAAATCGAACAATGTGGTTAGATTAAGGAGATGTTTATAATTTAAATTGTGTAAAATAGTTGATTGTTTGAGAAATTGAAATTATTAGATTTTTGATGTTTTGAATTTCCAGCCTTGTTAGCAATCCCGGCTCGGGGTTCATTGCTAACCTGTAGCAATAAGCATGCCCCATAAAATTTTTTTTTAACCAGGAATACATATAGCCCTTGGTTCACTCCAGACCTGACTGCCCTTGACCAGCACAAAAACATCCTGTGGCGAACTGCATTAGCATCGAATAACCCCGTGATATGCAACTTTTCAGGGAAGTCAGGAACCAATATACACAGGCAGTTAGGAAAGCTAAGGCTAGCTTTTTCAAACAAAAACTTCCATCCTGTAGCACTAAATCAAAAAAAGTTCTGGGACACTGTAAAGTCCATGGAGAATAAGAGCACCTCCTCCCAGCTGCCCACTGCACTGAGGCTAGGAAACACTGTCACCACCGATAAATCCACTATAATTGATAATTTCAATAAGCATTTTTCTACGCCTGGCCATGCTTTCCACTTGGCTACCCCTACCCCGGTCAACTGCCCTGCACCCCCTGCAGCAACTCACCCAAGCCTCCCCAATTTCTCCTTCACCCAAATCCAGATAGCTGATGTTCTGAAAGAGCTGCAAAATCTGGACCCCTACAAATCAGCCGGGCTAGACAATCTGGACCCTCTCTTTCTAAAATTATCTGCCGAAATTGTTGCAACCCCTATTACTAGCCTGTTCAACCTCTCTTCGTATTGTCTGAGATTCCCAAAGATTGGAAAGCTGCCGAGATCATCCCCCTCTTCAAAGGGGGAGACACTCTAGACCCAAACTGCTACAGACCTATATCTATCCTACCCTGCCTTTCTAAAGTCTTCGAAAGCCAAGTTAACCTGTTAGGGCTAGGGGGCAGCATTTGCACGTCTGGATAATTTTTTTTTACCTGATTTAATCTGGTTACTAATCCTACCCAGTAACTAGAATATGCATATACTTACTATATATGGATAGAAAACACTCTAAAGTTTCTAAAACTGTTTGAATGGTGTCTGTGAGTATAACAGAACTCATTTGGCAGGCAAAACCCTGAGACATTTTCTGACAGGAAGTGGATACCTGATGTGTTGTATTACCTTTAAACCTATCCCATTGAAAAACACAGGGGCTGAGGAATATTTTGGCACTTCCTATTGCTTCCACTAGATGTCACCAGCCTTTACAAAGTGTTTTGAGTCTTCTGGAGGGAGATCTGACCGAACAAGAGCCATGGAACGATGATGGCCCATTAGACACCTGGCGCGCGAGTTCATGTTGGGTACCCTCGTTCCAATACGTTATAAAAGAGTATGCATTCGTCCACCTTGAATATTATTCATGTTCTGGTTAAAAAAGGCCCTAATGATTTATGCTATACAACGTTTGACATGTTTGAACGAACGTAAATATATTTTTTCCCCTCGTTCATGACGAGAAGTCCGGCTGGCTTAGATCATGTGCTAACAAGACGGAGATTTTTGGACATAAATGATGAGCTTTTTTGAACAAAACTACATTCGTTATGGACCTGTGATACCTGGAAGTGACATCTGATGAAGAGAATCAAAGGTAATGGATTATTTACATAGTATTTTCGATTTTAGATCTCCGCAACATGACGTCTAGTCTGTATCGCAACGCGTATTTTTCTGGGCGCAGTGCTCAGATTATTGCAAAGTGTGATTTCCCAGTAAGGTTATTTTTAAATCTGGCAAGTTGATTGCGTTCAAGAGATGTAAATCTATAATTCTTTAAATGACAATATAATATTTTACCAATGTTTTCTAATTTTAATTATTTAATTTGTGACGCTGACTTGACTGCCGGTTATTGGAGGGAAACGATTTCCTCAACATCAATGCCATAGTAAAACGCTGTTTTTGGATATAAATATGAACTTGATAGAACTAAAAATGCATGCATTGTCTAACATAATGTCCTAGGAGTGTCATCTGATGGAGATTGTAAAAGGTTAGTGCATCATTTTAGCTGGTTTTATGGTTTTGGTGACCCTGTCTTTGACTTGACAAAACATTACACACAACTCTTGTAAATGTACTGTCCTAACATACTCTAAATTTATGCTTTCGCCGTAAAACCTTTTTGAAATCGTAAAACGTGGTTAGATTAAGGAGATGTTTATCTTTCAAAGGGTGTAAAATAGTTGTATGTTTGAAAAATTTGAATTTTGACATTTATTTGGATTCAAATTTGCCGCTCTTGAAATGCACCTGCTGTTGATGGAGTGCACCACGGGTGGCACGCTATCGTCCCACCTAGCCCATAGAGGTTAACAAACAGATTACCGACCATTTCGAATCCCACCGTACCTTCTCCGCTATGCAATCTGGTTTCAGAGCTGGTCATGGGTGCACCTCAGCCACGCTCAAGGTCCTAAATGATATCATAACCGCCATCGATGACAGACATTACAGTGCAGCTGTATTCATCGACCTGGACAAGGCTTTCGACTATGTCAATCACCACATTCTTATCGACAGACTCAACAGCCTTGGTTTGTAAAATGACTGCCTTGCCTGGTTCACCAACTACTTCTCAGACAGAGTTCAGTGTGTCAAATCGGAGGGCCTGTTGTCCGGACCTCTGGCAGTCTCTATGGGGGTGCCACAGGGTTCAATTCTCAGGCCGACTCTCTTCTGTATACATCAATGATGTCGCTCTTGCTGCAGGTGATTCTCTGATCCACCTCTACGCAGATGACACCATTCTGTATACCTCTGGCCCTTCTTTGGACACTGTGTTAACTAACCTCCAGACGAGTTTCAATGCCATACAACACTCCTTTCGTGGCCTCCAACTGCACTTAAACACTAGTAAAACCAAATGCATGCTCTTCAACCGATCGCTGCCCGCACCGACCCGCCCGACTAGCATCACTACTCTGGACAGTTTTGACTTAGAATATGTGGACAACTACAAATACCTGGGTGTCTGGTTAGACTAAACTCTCCTTCCAGACTCACATTAAGCATCTCCAATCCAAAATTAAAACTGGAATCAGCTTCCTATTTTGCAACAAAGCATCCTTCACTCATGCTGCCAAACATACCCTCGTAAAACTGACCATCCTACCGATCCTCGACTTCGGCGATGTCATTTACAAAATAGCCTCCAACACTCTACTCAACAAATTGGATGCAGTCTATCACAGTGCCATCCGTTTTGTCACCAAAGCCCCATATACTACCCACCACTGCGACCTGTACCCTCTCGTTGGCTGGCCCTCGCTTCATACTCATCGCCAAACCCACTGGCTCCAGGTCATCTACAAGTCTTTGCATGGTAAAGCCCCGCCTTATCTCAGCTCACTGGTCACCATAGCAGCACCCACCCGTAGCACTCGCTCCAGCAAGTATATCTCACTGATCAACCCCAAAGCCAATTCCTCCTTTGGCCGCCTTCCCTTCCAGTTCTTTGCTGCCAATGACGGGAATGAATTGCAAAATTCACTGAAGCTGGAAACTCATATCTCCCTCACTAGCTTTAAAGCACCATCTGTCAGAGCAGCTCACAGATCACTGCACCTGTACATAGCCCATCTGTAAACAGCCCATCTATCTCCCTCAACCCCATATTGTATTTATTTATTTTTCTTGCTCCTTTGCACCCCAGTATCTCTACTCGCACATTCATCTTCTGCACATCTATCATTCCAGTGTTTAATTGGTATATTGTAATTACTTTGCCACCATGGCCTATTTATTGCCTTTACCTCCCTTATCTTACCTCATTTGCACACACTGTATATTGACTTTTCTACTGTATTATTGACTGTATGTTTGTTTTACTCCATGTGTAACTTTGTGTTGTTGTATGTGTCGAACTGCTTTGCTTTTTCTTGGCCAGATCACAGGTGTACATGAACTTGTTCTCAACTAGCCTACCTGGTTAAATAAAGGTGAAATAAAAAAATTAAAAATTAAAAGTTGGTGAAATGTCGATTTCAACTGGCTACAACAAGTGCATGCATGCAGGTGTCTCGTGCTGTAAAAAGGCACGAAAAATGGCATGACATTGGCTGCTAAGTAATACTAATAGCAGCTAATATCGACAAGATTTATTTGAGGTACTTTAGCTAGCTAAACTAAAAAGTGGAACTTTTATAATGTCATGTATAGGCTACCACCTAGCAAGCTTAAAACAAATTACGAAATTGGTTTGGTCACAGAAAATGGGAGCAACCTTCCCGCTAGCCTTGATTGGCTAGATGTTCTTTACAATTCGGCCATCAGATTTGCCACCAATGCTCCTTATAGGACACATCACTGCAATTTATACTCCTCTGTAAACTGGTCATCCATGTATACCCGTCGCAAGACCCACTGGTTGATGCTTATTTATAAAACCCTCTTAGGCCTACCTTCCCCCTATCTGAGATATCTACTGCAGCCCTCATCCTCTACATACAACACCCGTTCACTCCCCCCTATCTGAGATATCTACTGCAGCCCTCATCCTCCCCATACAACACCCTTTCTGCCAGTCACATTCTGTTAAAGGTCCCCAAAGCACACACATCCCTGGGTCGCTCCTCTTTTCAGTTCGCTGCAGCTAGCGACTGGAAGAAGCTGCAGCAAACACTCAAACTGGACAGTTTGATCTCCATCTCTTCATTCAAAGACTCAATCATGGACACTCTTACTGACAGTTGTGGCTGCTTTGCGTGATGTATTGTTGTCTCTACCTTCTTGCACTTTGTGCTGTTTTCTGTGCCCAATAATGTTTGTACCATGTTTTGTGCTGCTACCATGTTGTGCTGCTACCATGTTGTGTTGCTACCCTGCTGTGTTGTCATGTGTTTCTGCCTTGCTATGTTGTTGTCTTAGGTCTCTCTTTATGTAGTGTAGTGTTGTCTCTCTTGTCGTGATGTGTGTTTTGTCCTATATTTATATATTTTTTGTGTCTAATCCCAGCCCCTGTCCCCGCAGGAGGCTTTTTGCCTTTTGGTAGGCCATCATTGCCAATAAGAATTTGTTCTTAATTGACTTGCCTAGTTAAATAAATAAAGGTTAAATAAAATACAAATAAATAAATTGTCTGAGATAATGAGTGGGCTGGAAAGTGCCGAGAGATGAGTTCGGAATTGGTCTGCCAAATAGCACGTTTCTGTCTATTTGAGCTGATCCTGTGTAACACGGCTTTTTTAAATGTATCACGTAGTAGAACTGCATAACTGTTGCTCTCCACATTCTGGAGGACCGAGTTTTGAAATAAGTGGAATTAGAGAATAAAAGCTAAGGAGATGGAGAAAACACATGTATCCGGATTACATCTTCAAACTAAGGGCAACCATGGCATCTGTGACAGGGAGAGGCGTCCATCCATGATGTATATGGGTAAGACAGTCTAGCTAGCTACATTTTCAGATATTACACATTTCTAATTTTGAAAGAAAGTCATTTTCATTTCGAGTTAATGTGTACTGTTAACTAGCTAGCTAACGTTAGCTGGCTGGCACTCTAGCTGACGTTACGTGTATGGTCTTATTATTCGTATCTCAGAGCCATTTGCTTGGCTAGCTATAGCCTAATGTTAGCTAGATAACATTAAACCTGGTTGGTTAGCTACCTGCAGATTCATGCAGGGTAGTAACGTCATGAGTTGGGATTGTGGTTCATTGTTTACTTAGCTAGCTAGCTACACGTCTTAATAAAAGACTCCACAAGTAACCATTTCAATAGAATGTCACTGCGACAACCGTTGATAGACGTAGCTGGTAAATTCGCTCTGGCTATCTACTCCAATTTCAAAGCACTCTCGTCTGAGTGTGCCAGAGTGCAGAATAACTGATGAATTTACGAACACTCAACACCCGTTGACTATTGCCGTGTCAGTAAACGATGGCAAAAAAGTGCAAATTGTTGCCAGCAGCACAGCACCCCAAAGTCACCAACGCTCTGGATAACATAAAAACAGCCTAACCAGCTCTGCTAGGGCGAGTAAAATGGTCAGTGAGCTGTTCTCTCATTTGTGTCTGGAAGTAGCTAGCAAGCTAGCCAATGTTAGCTTGGGTGCTTGACTGTTGTTGTTAGGACGAACACTCAGATCAAACCTTAAAGAGATGGCTAAAGCTTAAGAGGGTGTGAACAATGCTGAATGGGTGTAGACAACGAAGAGCTCTCCAGTAGGTACCAAAATATTCATTTTGAACCTCAAAAGTGAGGTTAGAAGTTTATCAACTTTCAAAGCAGAATTACTTTCCCATTGTTCATTGGGGCGGCAGGTAGCCTAGTGGTTAGAGTGTTGGGCCAATAACCGAAAGGTTGCTGGATTGAATCCCCATTTTCAAATTTTGCTACATAAGACTGAATCAAGATGTCACAAATGTTCCGATTCCCCAGAGAGGGAAACAAGCACATATTTCTTAGCGTCATGGTTGCAGCATTACTACATCAAAAACACATATTACCTCCGCAATGTTATTTTATTCCTATAGCGGATCGCCGGGACTGCATTTTACATTCACAAACCGTGTGGGCCATTCTAAAACTACTCGCGGGACGCTAATCATTTGTTTACACTATGTTCAGTCATGCTACCTGAATGGCTAGCTAGCTAACAACCTGGTAACTTTACCAGTATATTCATTTGGGGGCACAGAAAGAAAGGGAAATCTTCAGGAGATGAATGAATGACAGATCTCTTGCATATCATTACCACAAACTTGACGTTCTTAAAGACTTTGAACTGGAACTTTTAAAACTAGTAAGCATTTTTTAAACCTCCCTCTTTGGGCAGGATGTGTCAAAGTGTAGTTCATACATGCATAATCTATTAGCAGATTTACTGTCTTACCTCAATGAAACATAAATCGCTAGTTTGAAAGCAACTATTTTCTGGAAACTGTGCGGTGCCATTTTCCCCACATGGGCCAGCCCTCTATCAATTTGAGTTCTGGCCAAAGAGCTTCAGCTCCTTGCCATTTGAGTGACAGCTAGCAAGATGCACACACAGGGAGGGGGAGGGAGAGGGAGAGAAAGAAACAGAGAGAGAGAGAAAGAGAGAGAGAGAGAGAGAACAATGACGTGGTGCATATATCTGCACAGAGAGTAAAGAGAGACCAAAGTCTTGACAAGTCTCTACCCCAGACCCTTACCATGGTCTCGACATCACAGCAGGACAGATAAATGAAGAACCCCAATCCCAGAGGACCCCCTCCTAGCACCCCCGTCAGCCCCCCTGATAGCCCTCCTGACAACCCCCCACAAGCCACTGATTGTACTCCTTATGGACTTAAATGGTAAATACACTATATATACAAAGCCATGTGGAAACCCCTTCAAATTAGTGGATTCGGCTATTTCAGCCACACCCAATGCTGACAGGTGAATAAAAACGAGCAAAAAGCCATACAATCTCCATCGACAAACATTGGCAGCCACTTTCAACACCGTCATAGGATGCCACCTTTCTAACTTGTAACATTTCTGTCAAACCTGCCAAAAGCCCTGACCTCAATCCCATCGAACACCTTTGGGATGAATTGGAACGCCGACTGCAAGCCAGGCCTAATTGCCCAACATCAGTGCCCGACCTCACTAATACCTCACTAATGCTCGTGGCTGAACAGAAGCAAGTCCCTGCAATGTTCCAACATCTAGTGGAAAGCCTTTCCAGAAGAGTGGAGGCTGTTATAGCAGCAAAGGGGGACCAAATCCCTATTCTTTTTATAGATGTTTTATTGAACCTTTATTTAACTAGGCAAATCATTAATGCCTCTTATTTTGGAATGAGATGTTCGAAGAGCACGTGTCCACATACAAGAAAATCAACTTTTTCCCAAACACACAGTGCCTAAACTCTGGTGTCCAAACACCCAGCGCCCCCTAGACCTTCTGTCTGAGGACCAACTAGGTTCACCCAGCGCCCCCTAGACCTTCTGTCTGAGGACCAACTAGGTTCACCCAGTGCACCCTAGACCTTCTGTCTGAGGACCAATTAGGTTCACCCAGCGCACCCTAGACCTTCTGTCTGAGGACCAACTAGGTTCACCCAGTGCACCCTAGACCTTCTGTCTGAGGACCAACTAGGGTCACCCAGCCACATAATAATACATAGAGGCACAAACAACCTGAGAGCACAGGAGGAAAGGGTGGCCACAGCACTGAAGGGAGTGATTGAAAAAGCTTCTTCTATTTTCCCCAATGCACAAGTGGTTAATCTCCACCCTGCTACCACGAAAATACTTCCACCCTGCTACCATACAGCAGGTAAACGCAAGTATTTCCCGTGACTGTGCCTCAAAACCAAACGTCTACCTGGCCCACCACTCCACCCTGGACTAATGTCTACCTGGCCCACCACTCCACCCTGGACTAATGTCTACCTGGCCCACCACTCCACCCTGGACTAATGTCTACCTGGCCCACCACTCCACCCTGGACTAATGCCTACCTGGCCCACCACTCCACCCTGGACTAATGTCTACCTGGCCCACCACTCCACCAAGGACTTGAACAGCCTTGACAACCAGGTCCACCTATACCAGGCAGCAGTGCCCACCTTTGCCAGAACTGTAAAAGACATTGCCCTCAACACAGGAGCAACAGACCAATAGACACCCCGCCCAGACCTTTTCCTTTATTTAACAAGGCAAGTCAGTTAAGAACAAATTCTTATTTACAATGATGGCCTAGGAACAGTGGGTTAACTGCCTTGTTCATGGGGAGAATGACAGATTTTTACATCGTCAGCTTGGGGATTCGATCTAGCAACCTTTAAGTTACTGGCCCAATGCTCTAACCACTAGGCTACCTGCCGCCCCAAACAGGCGTATAAAATTGAGCAAAAAGCCATACAATCTCAATCGACCTACGAGACACTCTTGCAGACCTGCGGAACCTAGAGGACCCACGCCGAGAGGACCTACATTCCGACCACAGCATCACCAGCCACACCCACACCCCCACCCCAACCAATCAATACCTCCCCAAACCAACCATGTCCACATCCCAAATAGGCCACCCTCAGATGATCAGACCTATGCCCCCCACTCCCGCAAAGAGGGCCTCAACATTCTGACAGTTGTGAATCTGATGCGTCATTTCCGGTCACAACTTAGAGACTTGTTTACATGCTGCTGTGCGGTTTGTTGCTAACGTTACTTTGCTACCTGCCAACTTCACCCCCACCCCAGAGAGAGAGAGGGGAGTCTAGAGAGACAGAGGGGAGTCTAGAGAGACAGAGGGGAGTCTAGAGAGGGGGAGTCTAGAGAGGGGGAGTCTAGAGAGGGGGAGTCTAGAGAGAGAGAGGGGAGTCTAGAGAGAGAGAGGGGAGTCTAGAGAGACAGAGGGGAGTCGAGAGGGGGAGTCTAGAGAGACAGAGGGGGAGTCTAGAGAGACAGAGGGGAGTCTAGAGAGACAGAGGGGGAGTCTAGAGAGACAGAGGGGGAGTCTAGAGAGACAGAGGGGGAGTCTAGAGAGACAGAGGGGAGTCTAGAGAGACAGAGGGGAGACAGAGGGGAGTCTAGAGAGAGAGAGGGGAGTCTAGAGAGAGAGAGGGGAGTCTAGAGAGAGAGAGGGGAGTCTAGAGAGAGAGAGGGGAGTCTAGAGAGAGAGAGGGGAGTCTAGAGAGAGAGAGGGGAGTCTAGAGAGAGAGAGGGGAGTCTAGAGAGAGAGAGGGGAGTCTAGAGAGACAGAGGGGAGTCTAGAGAGACAGAGGGGAGTCTAAAGAGAGAGAGAGGGGAGTCTAGAGAGAGAGAGAGGGGAGTCTAGAGAGAGAGAGAGGGAGTCTAGAGAGACAGAGGGGAGTCTAGAGAGGGGGAGGGGAGTCTAGAGAGGGGGAGGGGAGTCTAGAGAGACGGAGGGGAGTCTAGAGAGACAGAGGGGAGTCTAGAGAGACAGAGGGGAGTCTAGAGAGAGAGAGGGGAGTCTAGAGAGAGAGAGGGGAGTCTAGAGAGAGAGGGGGGAGTCTAGAGAGAGAGAGAGGGAGTCTAGAGAGAGAGAGGGGAGTCTAGAGAGGGGGAGTCTAGAGAGAGAGAGGGGGAGTCTAGAGAGAGAGGGGGGAGTCTAGAGAGACAGAGGGGAGTCTAGAGAGAGAGAGGGGAGTCTAGAGAGAGAGAGGGGGAGTCTAGAGAGAGAGAGGGGAGTCTAGAGAGAGAGAGGGGAGTCTAGAGAGAGAGAGGGGAGTCTAGAGAGACAGAGGGGAGTCTAGAGAGGGGGAGTCTAGAGAGAGAGAGGGGGAGTCTAGAGAGAGAGGGGGGAGTCTAGAGAGACAGAGGGGAGTCTAGAGAGAGAGAGGGGAGTCTAGAGAGAGAGAGGGGAGTCTAGAGAGACAGAGGGGAGTCTAGAGAGACAGAGGGGAGTCTAGAGAGACAGAGGGGAGTCTAGAGAGACAGAGGGGAGTCTAGAGAGAGAGAGGGGAGTCTAGAGAGAGAGAGGGGAGTCTAGAGAGAGAGAGGGGAGTCTAGAGAGACAGAGGGGAGTCTAGAGAGACAGAGGGGAGTCTAGAGAGACAGAGGGGAGTCTAGAGAGACAGAGGGGAGTCTAGAGAGACAGAGGGGAGTCTAGAGAGAGAGAGGGGAGTCTAGAGAGAGAGAGGGGAGTCTAGAGAGGGGGAGTCTAGAGAGAGAGAGGGGAGTCTAGAGAGAGAGAGGGGAGTCTAGAGAGAGAGAGGGGAGTCTAGAGAGACAGAGGGGGAGTCTAGAGAGACAGAGGGGAGTCTAGAGAGACAGAGGGGAGACAGAGGGGAGTCTAGAGAGACAGAGGGGAGTCTAGAGAGAGAGAGGGGAGTCTAGAGAGAGAGAGGGGAGTCTAGAGAGAGAGAGGGGAGTCTAGAGAGAGAGAGGGGAGTCTAGAGAGAGAGAGGGGAGTCGAGTCTAGAGAGAGAGAGGGGAGTCTAGAGAGAGAGAGGGGAGTCTAGAGAGAGAGAGGGGAGTCTAGAGAGAGAGAGGGGAGTCTAGAGAGAGAGAGGGGAGTCTAGAGAGAGAGAGGGGAGTCTAGAGAGAGAGAGGGGTAGAGAGAGAGAGGGGAGTCTAGAGAGAGAGAGGGGAGTCTAGAGAGAGAGAGAGGGGAGTCTAGAGAGACAGAGGGGGAGTCTAGAGAGACAGAGGGGAGTCTAGAGAGAGAGAGAGGGGAGTCTAGAGAGGGGGAGGGGAGTCTAGAGAGACAGAGGGGAGTCTAGAGAGACAGAGGGGAGTCTAGAGAGAGAGAGGGGAGTCTAGAGAGACAGAGGGGAGTCGAGAGGGGGAGTCTAGAGAGACAGAGGGGGAGTCTAGAGAGACAGAGGGGAGTCTAGAGAGACAGAGGGGGAGTCTAGAGAGACAGAGGGGAGTCTAGAGAGACAGAGGGGGAGTCTAGAGAGACAGAGGGGAGTCTAGAGAGACAGAGGGGAGACAGAGGGGAGTCTAGAGAGAGAGAGGGGAGTCTAGAGAGAGAGAGGGGAGTCTAGAGAGAGAGAGGGGAGTCTAGAGAGAGAGAGGGGAGTCTAGAGAGAGAGAGGGGAGTCTAGAGAGAGAGAGGGGAGTCTAGAGAGAGAGAGGGGAGTCTAGAGAGACAGAGGGGAGTCTAGAGAGACAGAGGGGAGTCTAGAGAGAGAGAGAGGGGAGTCTAGAGAGAGAGAGGGGAGTCTAGAGAGACAGAGGGGAGTCTAGAGAGACAGAGGGGAGTCTAAAGAGAGAGAGAGGGGAGTCTAGAGAGAGAGAGAGGGAGTCTAGAGAGACAGAGGGGAGTCTAGAGAGGGGGAGGGGAGTCTAGAGAGGGGGAGGGGAGTCTAGAGAGACGGAGGGGAGTCTAGAGAGACAGAGGGGAGTCTAGAGAGACAGAGGGGAGTCTAGAGAGAGAGAGGGGAGTCTAGAGAGAGAGGGGGGAGTCTAGAGAGAGAGAGAGGGGAGTCTAGAGAGAGAGAGGGGAGTCTAGAGAGGGGGAGTCTAGAGAGAGAGAGGGGGAGTCTAGAGAGAGAGGGGGGAGTCTAGAGAGACAGAGGGGAGTCTAGAGAGAGAGAGAGGGGAGTCTAGAGAGAGAGAGGGGAGTCTAGAGAGACAGAGGGGAGTCTAGAGAGGGGGAGTCTAGAGAGAGAGAGGGGGAGTCTAGAGAGAGAGGGGGGAGTCTAGAGAGACAGAGGGGAGTCTAGAGAGAGAGAGGGGAGTCTAGAGAGAGAGAGAGGGGAGTCTAGAGAGACAGAGGGGAGTCTAGAGAGAGAGAGGGGAGTCTAGAGAGAGAGAGGGGAGTCTAGAGAGAGAGAGGGGAGTCTAGAGAGACAGAGGGGAGTCTAGAGAGAGAGAGGGGAGTCTAGAGAGACAGAGGGGAGTCTAGAGAGACAGAGGGGAGTCTAGAGAGACAGAGGGGAGTCTAGAGAGACAGAGGGGAGTCTAGAGAGACAGAGGGGAGTCTAGAGAGACAGAGGGGAGTCTAGAGAGGGGGAGTCTAGAGAGGGGGAGTCTAGAGAGAGAGGGGGGAGTCTAGAGAGAGAGAGGGGAGTCTAGAGAGAGAGAGGGGAGTCTAGAGAGACAGAGGGGGAGTCTAGAGAGACAGAGGGGAGTCTAGAGAGACAGAGGGGAGACAGAGGGGAGTCTAGAGAGACAGAGGGGAGTCTAGAGAGAGAGAGGGGAGTCTAGAGAGAGAGAGGGGAGTCTAGAGAGAGAGAGGGGAGTCTAGAGAGAGAGAGGGGAGTCTAGAGAGAGAGAGGGGAGTCTAGAGAGAGAGAGGGGAGTCTAGAGAGAGAGAGGGGAGTCTAGAGAGAGAGAGGGGAGTCTAGAGAGAGAGAGGGGAGTCTAGAGAGAGAGAGAGGGGAGTCTAGAGAGACAGAGGGGGAGTCTAGAGAGACAGAGGGGAGTCTAGAGAGAGAGAGAGGGGAGTCTAGAGAGGGGGAGGGGAGTCTAGAGAGACAGAGGGGAGTCTAGAGAGACAGAGGGGAGTCTAGAGAGACAGAGGGGAGTCTAGAGAGAGAGGGGGAGTCTAGAGAGAGAGAGGGGGAGTCTAGAGAGAGAGGGGGGAGTCTAGAGAGAGAGAGGGGAGTCTAGAGAGAGAGAGGGGAGTCTAGAGAGGGGGAGTCTAGAGAGAGGGGAGTCTAGAGAGAGAGGGGGGAGTCTAGAGAGACAGAGGGGAGTCTAGAGAGAGAGAGGGGAGTCTAGAGAGAGAGAGGGGGAGTCTAGAGAGAGAGGGGGGAGTCTAGAGAGAGAGAGGGGAGTCTAGAGAGAGAGAGGGGAGTCTAGAGAGAGAGAGGGGAGTCTAGAGAGAGAGAGGGGAGTCTAGAGAGACAGAGGGGAGTCTAGAGAGGGGGAGTCTAGAGAGAGAGAGGGGAGTCTAGAGAGAGAGGGGGGAGTCTAGAGAGACAGAGGGGAGTCTAGAGAGAGAGAGGGGAGTCTAGAGAGAGAGAGGGGAGTCTAGAGAGAGAGAGGGGAGTCTAGAGAGAGAGAGGGGAGTCTAGAGAGAGAGAGGGGAGTCTAGAGAGAGAGAGGGGAGTCTAGAGAGAGAGAGGGGAGTCTAGAGAGACAGAGGGGAGTCTAGAGAGACAGAGGGGAGTCTAGAGAGACAGAGGGGAGTCTAGAGAGACAGAGGGGGAGTCTAGAGAGACAGAGGGGAGTCTAGAGAGAGAGAGGGGAGTCTAGAGAGACAGAGGGGAGTCTAGAGAGACAGAGGGGAGTCTAGAGAGACAGAGGGGAGTCTAGAGAGACAGAGGGGAGTCTAGAGAGAGACAGAGGGGAGTCTAGAGAGAGACAGAGGGGAGTCTAGAGAGAGACAGAGGGGAGTCTAGAGAGAGCAGAGGGGAGTCTAGAGAGAGAGAGGGGAGTCTAGAGAGACAGAGGGGAGTCTAGAGAGAGACAGAGGGGAGTCTAGAGAGAGACAGAGGGGAGTCTAGAGAGAGAGAGGGGAGTCTAGAGAGAGAGAGGGGAGTCTAGAGAGGGGGAGTCTAGAGAGACAGAGGGGAGTCTAGAGAGACAGAGGGGAGTCTAGAGAGAGAGAGGGGGAGTCTAGAGAGACAGAGGGGAGACGGAGGGGAGTCTAGAGAGACAGAGGGGAGTCTAGAGAGAGAGAGGGGAGTCTAGAGAGAGAGAGGGGAGTCTAGAGAGAGAGAGGGGAGACGGAGGGGAGTCTAGAGAGACAGAGGGGAGTCTAGAGAGAGAGAGGGGAGTCTAGAGAGAGAGAGGGGAGTCTAGAGAGAGAGAGGGGAGTCTAGAGAGAGAGAGGGGAGTCTAGAGAGAGAGAGGGGAGTCTAGAGAGACAGAGAGGGGAGTCTAGAGAGAGAGAGAGGGGAGTCTAGAGAGAGGGGGAGGGGAGTCTAGAGAGGGGGAGGGGAGTCTAGAGAGGGGGAGGGGAGTCTAGAGAGACAGAGGGGAGTCTAGAGAGACAGAGGGGAGTCTAGAGAGAGAGAGAGGGGAGTCTAGAGAGAGAGAGAGGGGAGTCTAGAGAGGGGAGTCTAGAGAGGGGGAGTCTAGAGAGGGGGAGGGGAGTCTAGAGAGAGAGAGGGGAGTCTAGAGAGAGAGAGGGGAGTCTAGAGAGAGAGAGGGGAGTCTAGAGAGACAGAGGGGAGTCTAGAGAGAGAGAGGGGAGTCTAGAGAGACAGAGGGGAGTCTAGAGAGACAGAGGGGAGTCTAGAGAGAGAGAGGGGAGTCTAGAGAGAGAGAGGGGAGTCTAGAGAGAGAGAGGGGAGTCTAGAGAGAGAGAGGGGGAGTCTAGAGAGAGAGAGGGGAGTCTAGAGAGAGAGAGGGGAGTCTAGAGAGACAGAGGGGAGTCTAGAGAGAGAGAGGGGAGTCTAGAGAGACAGAGGGGAGTCTAGAGAGAGAGAGGGGAGTCTAGAGAGAGAGGGGGAGTCTAGAGAGAGAGAGGGGAGTCTAGAGAGAGAGAGGGGAGTCTAGAGAGACAGAGGGGAGTCTAGAGAGAGGAGAGGGGAGTCTAGAGAGAGAGAGGGGAGTCTAGAGAGGGAGGAGTCTAGAGAGAGAGAGGGGAGTCTAGAGAGAGAGAGGGGAGTCTAGAGAGAGAGAGGGGAGTCTAGAGAGAGAGAGGGGAGTCTAGAGAGACGAGAGGGGAGTCTAGAGAGACAGAGGGGAGTCTAGAGAGAGAGAGGGGAGTCTAGAGAGAGAGAGAGGGGAGTCTAGAGAGACAGAGGGGGGAGTCTAGAGAGACAGAGGGGGGAGTCTAGAGAGACAGAGGGGAGTCTAGAGAGACAGAGGGGAGTCTAGAGAGACAGAGGGGAGTCTAGAGAGAGAGAGGGGAGTCTAGAGAGAGAGAGGGGAGTCTAGAGAGAGAGAGGGGAGTCTAGAGAGAGAGGGGGGAGTCTAGAGAGACGGAGGGGAGTCTAGAGAGAGAGAGAGGGGAGTCTAGAGAGACAGAGGGGAGTCTAGAGAGACAGAGGGGAGTCTAGAGAGAGAGAGGGGAGTCTAGAGAGAGAGAGGGGAGTCTAGAGAGAGAGAGGGGAGTCTAGAGAGACGAGGGGGGAGTCTAGAGAGACGGAGGGGAGTCTAGAGAGAGAGAGGGGAGTCTAGAGAGACAGAGGGGAGTCTAGAGAGACAGAGGGGAGTCTAGAGAGCAGGGGGGCAGAGGGGGGAGTCTAGAGAGGGAGCAGAGGGGGAGTCTAGAGAGACAGAGGGGAGTCTAGAGAGACGGAGGGGGGAGTCTAGAGAGACGGAGGGGAGTCTAGAGAGACGGAGGGGGGAGTCTAGAGAGACGGAGGGGGGAGTCTAGAGAGACGGAGGGGAGAGTCTAGAGAGACGGAGGGGGGAGTCTAGAGAGACAGAGGGGAGTCTAGAGACTTGTTTACGTGCTGCTGTGCGGTTTGTTGCTATGCGGTTTGTTGCTAACGTTACTTTGCTTTCTGACAACTTATCGGATTCTACTTTTTAATTACGATTTTATATTTATATTTTTTCCCCTCGCTCAACTTTTTTCATTCAACTTTTTCACCCCGGACGCTTTATCTGGACATGGTTCTACAGGACCTCCACCAGCCGAAGCTCAGTAGTAACATTAACATGATGCCTTCTGATTGCAGTCGCTGTTCTCATATTTTACAGGAGAACGATCGCCTTACGGCGAGGATAGCTGTGCTGCAAGCCCAGCTTCAGACGCAATCGTTAGGCAGGGTTAATTTTAAGTGTAGGAAAGGATGAAACAGCGTCTGTGTCACCAATAAGTACAGATAGTAGTATAAATCCCCTCGCACAGCTCCCCGCAGCCGGACAACTTTCTCATGGCTTCTGGAGGGAAACGCTGTAGGAATGCTCAACCAGTGTCACTCATTCAGCCGACAGAAACTTTCAACCGGTTCTCCCCATTAAGCAGCCAGTCGGAGTCAGAGGCCGAGCCTTCTCTGGTCTCCGCTCCTCCCGTTACGGGGTCTGAGACGCCGAAGCCTCCCACTATTATCTCTGACAAATTGAAAACCCTAGTCATTGGCGACTCCATTACCCGCAGTATTAGACTTAAAACTAATCATCCAGCGATCATACACTGTTTACCGGGGGGCAGGGCTACCGACGTTAAGGCTAATCTGAAGATGGTGCTGGCTAAAGCTAAAACTGGCGAGTGTAGAGAGTATAGAGATATTGTTATCCACGTCGGCACCAACGATGTTAGGATGAAACAGTCAGAGGTCACCAAGCGCAACATAGCTTCAGTGTGTAAATCAGCTAGAAAGATGTGTCGGCATCGATTAATTGTCTCTAGCCCCCTCCCAGTTAGGGGGAGTGATGAGCTCTACAGCAGAGTCTCACAACTCAATCGCTGGTTAAAAACTGTTTTCTGCCCCTCCCAAAAGATAGAATTTGTAGATAATTGGCCCTCTTTCTGGGACTCGCCCACAAACAGGACCAAGCCTGGCCCGTTGAGGAGTGACGGACTCCATCCTAGCTGGAGGGGTGCTCTCATCTTATCTACGAACATAGACAGGGCTCTAACTCCTCTAGCTCCACAATGAGATAGGGTGCAGGCCAGGCAGCAGGCTGTTAGCCAGCCTGCCAGCTTAGTGGAGTCTGCCACTAGCACAGTCAGTGTAGTCAGCTCAGCTTTCCCCATTGAGACCGTGTCTGTGCCTCGATCTAGGTTGGGAAAAACTAAACATGGAGTTGTTCGCCTTAGCAATCTCACTGGAATAAAGACCTCCTCCATTCCTGCCATTATTGAAAGAGATTGTGATACCTCACATCTCAAAATAGGGCTACTTAATGTTAGATCCCTCACTTCCAAGGCAGTTATAGTCAATGAACTAATCACTGATCATAACCTTGATGTGATTGGCCTGACTGAAACATGGCTTTAGCCTGATGAATTTACTGTGTTAAATGAGGCCTCACCTCCTGGTTACACTAGTGATCATATCCCCCACGCATCCCGCAAAGGCAGAGGTGTTGCTAACATTTACGATAGCAAAAATGACTGTTTTCGTCTATTGAGCTTCAAGTCATGAAATATATGCAGCCTACTCAATCAGTTTTTATAGCTACTGTTTACAGGCCTCCTGGGCAGTATACAGCAGATCTTGTAGTCATGGCAGATAATATTCAAATTTCTGGTGACTAATATTCACATGGAAAAGTCCACAGACCCACTCCAAAAGGCTTTCATAGCCATCATCGACTCAGTGGGTTTTGTCCAACATGTCTCTGGACCTACTCACTGCCACAGTCATACTCTGGACCTAGTTTTGTCCCGTGGAATAAATGTTGTGGATCTTAATGTTTTTCCTCATAATCCTGGACCCTAGATGCAGTCGCACCCCTAAAAACAAAAAAACATTTGTCATAAGAAACTTGCTCCCTGGTATACAGAAAATACCCGAGCCCTGAAGCAAGCTTCCAGAAAATTGGAACGAAAATGGCGCCACACCAAACTGGAAGTCTTCCGACTAGCTTGGAAAGACAGTAGCGAGCAGTATCGAAGAACCCTCACTGCTGTTCGATCATCCTATTTTTACAACTTAATTGAGGAAAATAAGAACAATCTAAAATGTATTTTTCATACAGTCGCAAAGTTAACTAAAAAGCAGCATTCCCCAAGAGAGGATGGCTTTCACTTCAGCAGTGATAAATTCATTAACTTCTTTGAGGAAAAGATCATGATCATTAGAAAGCAAATTACGGACTCCTCTTTAAATCTGCATATTCCTCCAAAGCTCAGTTGTCCTGAGTCTGCAAAACTCTGCCAGGACCTAGGATCAAGGGAGACACTCAAGTGTTTTAGTACTATATCTCTTGACACAATGATGAAAATAATCATGGCCTCTAAACCTTCAAGCTGCATACTGGACCCTATTCCAACTAAACTACTGAAAGAGCTGCTTCCTGTGCTTGGCCCTCCTATGTTGAACATAATAAACGGCTCTCTATCCACCGGATGTGTACCAAACTCACTAAAAGTGGCAGTAATAAAGCCTCTCTTGAAAAAGCCAAACCTTGACCCAGAAAATATAAAAAACTATCGGCCTATATCGAATCTCCCATTCCTCTCAAACAAAATGTAAAGGTAAATGTCCTTTTAATGGCGTCAGACCGAGGCTCTGCATCTGTCCTCGTGCTCCGAGACCTTAGTGCTGCTTCTGATACCGTCAATCACCACATTCTTTTGGAGAGATTGGAAACCCAAATTGGTCTACACGGACAAGTTCTGGCCTGGTTTAGATCTTATCTGTTGGAAAGATATCAGTTTGTCTCTGTGGATGGTTTGTCCTCTGACAAATCAACTGTAAATGTCGGTGTTCCTCAAGGCTCCGTTTTAGGACCACTATTGTTTTCACTATATATTTTACCTCTTGGGGATGTCATTCGAAAACATAATGTTACATTTCACTGCTATGCGGATGACACACAGCTGTACATTTCGATGAAACATGGTGAAGCCCCAAAATTGCCCTCCCTGGAAGCCTGTGTTTCAGACATAAGGAAGTGGATGGCAGCAAATGTTCTACTTTTAAACTCGGACAAAACAGAGATGCTAGTTCTAGGTCCCAAGAAACAAAGAGATCTTCTGTTGAATCTGACAATTAATCTTGGTTGTACAATCGTCTCAAATAAAACTGTGAAGGACCTCGGCGTTACTCTGGACCCTGATCTCTCTTTTGACGAACATATCAAGACTGTTTCAAGGACAGCTTTTTTCCATCTACGTAACATTGCAAAAATCTGACATTTTCTGTCCAAAAATGATGCATAAAAATGTATCCATGCTTTTGTCACTTCTCGGTTAGACTTCTGCAATGCTCTACTTTCCGGCTACCCAGATAAAGCACTAAATAAACTTCAGTTAGTGCTAAACACGGCTGCTAGAATCTTGACTAGAACCAAAAATGTTTATCATATTACTCCAGTGCTAGCCTCCCTACACTGGCTTCCTGTTAAGGCTAGGGCTGATTTCAAGGTATTACTGCTTTTTGGCCCTGTCCGGGGGTATCGTCGGACGATACGGGGCCACAGTGTCTCCCGACCCCTCCTGTCTCAGCCTCCAGCATTTATGCTGCAATAGTTTATGTGTCGGGGGGCTAGGATCAGTCTGTTAAATCTGGAGTATTTCTCCTGTCTTATCCGGTGTCCTGTGGGAATTTAAGTATGCTCTCTCTCTCTCCCCCTTCTTTTTTCTCTCTCTCACCTGCTCTCTCACTCTCCTTCACAGGAACATTTTACATCTGGCTAGAAATTAATAAGGAAATTATCTCAACAGAGAAAAATCTCCTCCTGTGTGCTAAAAAAAGTATATCCCCCCAATAGAATCCCCTTTAATGAAGACAGCTTCTCCATCCTACCTATATCCCCCCACTAGAATCCCCATACTTTAATGAAGACAGCTTCTCCGTCCTACCTATATCCCCCCACTAGCATCCCCATACTTTAATGAACACAGCTTCTCCGTCCTACCTATATCCCCCCACTAGAATCCCCATATTTTAATGAAGACAGCTTCTCCATCCTACCTATATCCCCCCACTAGAATCCCCATATTTTAATGAAGACAGCTTCTCCATCCTACCTATATCCCCCCACTAGAATCCCCATACTATAATGAAGACAGCTTCTCCATCCTACCTATATCCCCCCACTAGAATCCCTATACTTTAATGAAGACAGCTTCTCCATCCTACCTATATCCCCCCACTAGAATCCCCATACTATAATGAAGACAGCTTCTCCATCCTACCTATATCCCCCCACTAGAATCCCCATACTTTAATGAAGACAGCTTCTCCATCCTACCTATATCCCCCACTAGAATCCCCATACTTTAATGAAGACAGCTTCTCCATCCCACCTATATCCCTCCAGTAGAATCCCCATACTTTAATGAAGACAGCTTCTCCATCCTACCTATATCCCCCCACTAGAATCCCCATACTATAATGAAGACAGCTTCTCCATCCTGGAGGGGGAGATCAATCATTTCCAGGCCCAGGGACATGTACTAGTCTGGCAACCTAAATGCCAGAACTGGACAAGAACCTGACAATCTCAGCACACAGGGGGACAAACACCTACCTGGAGGTGACAGCATTCCCTCAGCACACAGGGGGGACAAACACCTACCTGGAGGTGACAGCATTCCCTCAGCACACAGGGGGACAAACATCTACCTGGAGGTGACAGCATTCCCTCCCCCATATGCCCCCCTGGACACAACTACGACAACATAACCAACAAAAACAGGTCACAACTCCTACAGCTCTGTTGGACGCTGGGTCTGTACATAGTCAGATCAGATCACAGCAAAATCACAGTCTACATTAACAGAGCAATACTCAATCAGGACTCATCAAAGCCAAAGGAACAGAATAATATTAAGAAATGCTATAGATGGAAGGAAAGTAGTGTGGAAACCAACCAAAAAACAATTAGGCAAAAACACATTCAATCTCTTTTAGACAACTTCCTAGACAAAGCATTTCACTGTAATAGTGAAGGTGTAAACTTCGCTGTAGAAATTTTAAACAGTATATTTGACCTTTCAGCAGACAACCTAAGAAAATTAAAAACAATGACAAATGGTTTGATGAAGAATGCAAAAACCTAAGAAAGAAATGTAGAAACCTGTCCATCCAAAAACACAGAGACCCAGAAAACCTGAGTCTACTCCTTCACTATGGTGAATCACTAAAACAATACAGAAATACACTACGGAAAAAGAAGGAACAGCACGTCAGAAATCAGCTCAATGTAATTGAAGAATCCACAGAATCAAACCACTTCTGGGAAAATTGGAACATTTAAACAAACAACAACACAAAGAGCTGTCTATCCAAAATGGAGATGTCTGGATAAACCCCTTCTACAATGTTTTTTTTTTAACCCTAACCCTAAAACAAAGAACAAACAGCAAAAACATATACATTAGAAATTACAAATCTTAGAATCAGCAATTAAATGCTACCAGAATCCACTGGGTTCTCCAAGTACAGAGCATTCAGGAAAATATTCAGACCCCTTGATGTTTTCCACATTTTGTTACGTTACAGCCTTATTCTCAAATGGATTCAATTATTTTTCCCCCACGTCATTAGGGCTCCCGAGTGGCGCAGCGACCTAAGGCACTGCATCTTTACTGTGTCACGTCCTGACCAGTAAAGGGGTTATTTGTTATTGTAGTTTGGTCAGGACGTGGCAGGGGGTGTTTGTTTAGAGTGTTTTGGGGTTTGTTGGTCAATGTTATTATGTAAGAGGGGTGTTTGTTTTATGTGGTTCGGGGTTTGTTGGGCTATGTTATTATGTAAGAGGGGTGTTTGTTTAGAGTGTTCCGGGGTTTTTGGTCTATGTTCTAGGTTAGTGTTTTTCTATGTTAGTTCTAGTCTTTCTATTTCTATGTTTAGTTAATGGGGTTGACCTTCAATTGGAAGCAGCTGCTCCTCGTTGCTTCTAGTTTTATTTAAGAGGGGTGTTTTTTCTATGGGATTTGTGGGTAGTTGTTTCCTGTTTTGTGTCTGTGCACCTGACAGGACTGTTTAGTGTCGTTCGTTGTTTTGTATACGTGATTTGTTTGTTTTTCCTTCTTTTGATTTAATAAAGAAGATGAGTGTAGACGTTCCCGCTGCACCTTGGTCTAATCCTTACGACGCCCGTTACACCCTGGTTCGAATCCACGCTGTATCACAACCTGCAGTGATTGGGAGTGTCACGACTTCCGCCGAAGTCGGTCCCTCTCCGCGTTCGGCAGTCGACGTCACCGGCCTTCTAGCCACCGCTGATCCATTTTCCATTTGTTCTGTCTTTGTCTTTCACACCTGGCTTCACTCAACCAATTACTTGTTTATTATTTAACCCTCTGTTCCCCATGTTTTGTTTGTGAATGATTGTTCTTTGTACATCGGTCCGTTTTTGTGGGCTCGTGATGTTGCTTTGTATTTTTGTAATTTTGAGTAAAGTACGTTGATTACTCATATCTGCTGTCCTGCACCATTACACCACTACAGGACCATTACACCACTACAGGACCATTACACCACTACAGGACCATTACACCACTACACACAGGACCATTACACCACTACAGGACCATTACACCACTACAGGACCATTACACCACTACAGGACCATTACACCACTACAGGACCATTACACCACTACAGGACCATTACACCACTACAGGACCATTACAGCACTACACACAGGACCATTACAGCACTACAGGACCATTACACCACTACAGGACCATTACACCACTACAGGACCATTACAGCACTACAGGACCATTACACCACTACAGGACCATTACACCACTTCACACAGGACCATTACACCACTACAGGACCATTACACCACTACACACAGGACCATTACACCACTACACACAGGACCATTACACCACTACACACAGGACCATTACACCACTACAGGACCATTACACCACTACAGGACCATTACAGCACTACAGGACCATTACACCACTACACACAGGACTATTACACCACTACAGGACCATTACACCACTACAGGACCATTACACCACTACAGGACCATTACACCACTACAGGACCATTACACCACTACACACAGGACCATTACACCACTACAGGACCATTACACCACTACAGGACCATTACACCACTACACACAGGACCATTACACCACTACAGGACCATTACACCACTACAGGACCATTACACCACTACAGGACCATTACACCACTACACACAGGACCCTTACACCACTACAGGACCATTACACCACTACAGGACCATTACAGCACTACACACAGGACCATTACAGCACTACAGGACCATTACACCACTACAGGACCATTACACCACTACAGGACCATTACAGCACTACAGGACCATTACACCACTTCACACAGGACCATTACACCACTACAGGACCATTACACCACTACACACAGGACCATTACACCACTACACACAGGACCATTACACCACTACACACAGGACCATTACACCACTACACACAGGACCATTACACCACTACAGGACCATTACAGCACTACAGGACCATTACACCACTACAGGACCATTACACCACTACAGGACCATTACACCACTACAGGACCATTACACCACTACAGGACCATTACACCACTACAGGACCATTACACCACTACAGGACCCTTACACCACTACAGGACCATTACACCACTACACACAGGACTATTACACCACTACACACAGGACCATTACACCACTACAGGACCATTACACCACTACACACAGGACCATTACACCAGCTACACACAGGACCATTACACCACTACACACAGGACCATTACACCAGCTACACACAGGACCATTACACCACTACAGGACCATTACAGCACTACAGGACCATTACAGCACTACAGGACCATTACACCACTACAGGACCATTACAGCACTACAGGACCATTACACCACTACAGGACCATTACACCACTACAGGACCATTACACCACTACAGGACCATTACACCACTACAGGACCATTACACCACTACAGGACCATTACACCACTACAGGACCCTTACACCACTACAGGACCATTACACCACTACACACAGGACTATTACACCACTACACACAGGACCATTACACCACTACAGGACCATTACACCACTACACACAGGACCATTACACCAGCTACACACAGGACCATTACACCACTACACACAGGACCATTACACCAGCTACACACAGGACCATTACACCACTACAGGACCATTACAGCACTACAGGACCATTACAGCACTACAGGACCATTACACCACTACAGGACCATTACAGCACTACAGGACCATTACACCACTACAGGACCATTACACCACTACAGGACCATTACACCACTACAGGACCATTACACCACTACACACAGGACTATTACACCACTACACACCATTACACCACTACAGGACCATTACACCACTACACACAGGACCATTACACCACTACAGGACCATTACACCACTACAGGACCATTACACCACTACACACAGGACTATTACACCACTACACACCATTACACCACTACAGGACCATTACACCACTACACACAGGACCATTACACCACTACACACAGGACCATTACACCACTACACACAGGACCATTACACCAGCTACACACAGGACCATTACACCACTACACACAGGACCATTACACCAGCTACACACAGGACCATTACACCAGCTACACACAGGACCATTACACCAGCTACACACAGGACCATTACACCAGCTACACACAGGACCATTACACCACTACACACAGGACTATTACACCACTACACACCATTACACCACTACAGGACCATTACACCACTACACACAGGACCATTACACCACTACACACAGGACCATTACACCACTACACACAGGACCATTACACCAGCTACACACAGGACCATTACACCACTACACACAGGACCATTACACCAGCTACACACAGGACCATTACACCAGCTACACACAGGACCATTACACCAGCTACACACAGGACCATTACAGGGAGTCCCATAGGGCGGTGCACAATTGGCCCAGCGTAATCTGGGTTTGGCCAGTGTAGGCCATCATTGTAAATAAGAATTTGTTCTTAACTGACATGCCTAGATAGATAAAGGTTACATAAAAAATGTTTAAAAATCTATCTAAACACAATACCTCATAGTGACAAAGTAATTTTTTTGCAAATGTCTGAAACCCCCCCCCCCCCCCGAAATATCATATTTACATAAGTATTCTGACCCTTTGCTATGAGACTCGAAATTGAGCTAAGGTGCATCCTGTTTAAATTTGATCCCTTAGGTCGAAGGATTTGTCCGTACAGCTCCAAGACAGGACCGTGTCTAGGCACAGATCTGAGGGTACCGAAACATTTCTGCAGCATTGAAGGTCCCCAAGAATCTTCAAGAAGGACAACCATCTCTGCAGCAATCCACCAATAAGGCCTTTATGGTAGTGGCCAGACAGAAGCTACTCCTCAGTAAAAGGCACATGACAACCCTCTTGGAGTTTGCCAAAAGGTCTGGTCTGATGAAACCAAGATTGAAAGCTTTGGCCTGAATATCAAGCGTCGCGTTTGGAGGAAACCTGGCACCATCCCTACGGTGAAGCATGGTGGTGGCAGCATCATGCTGTGGGGATGTTTTTCAGCGGCAGGGACAGGGAGACTAGTCAGGATAGAGGAAAAGATGAACAGAGCAAAGTACAGAGAGATCCTTGATGAAAACCTGCTCCAGAGCACTCAGTACATCAGACTGGAGCAAAGATTCATCTTCCAACAGGACAACGACCCTAAGCACACAGCCAAGACAACACAGGAGTGGCTTCAGTAGAAGTCTCTGAATGTCCTTGAGTGGCCCAGCCAAAGCCTGGACTTGAACCCAATCGAACATCTCTGTAGACCTGAAAACAGCTGTGCAGCAACATTCTCCATCCAACCTGACAGAGCTTGACAGGATCTGCAGAGAAGAATGGGAGAAACTCCCCAAACACAGGTGTGCCAACCTTGTAGCGTCATTCCCAAGAAGACTCGATGCTGTTATCGCTGCCAAAGGTGCTTCAACTGAGTAAAGGGTCTGAATACTTATCGGTTAGGACATTACTTTGTGCATGACACAAGTCATTTTTCCAACAATTGTTTACAGACAGATTATTTCACTTATAATTCACTGTATCACAATTCCAGTGGGTCAGAAGTTTATATACACTCAGTTGACTGTGCCTTTAAACAGCTTGGAAAATTCCAGAAAATGATGTCATGGCTTTAGAAGCTTCTGATAGGCTAATTGACATCCTTTGAGTCAATTGGAGGTGTACCTGTGGATGTATTTCAAGGCCTACCTTCAAACTCAGTGCCTCTTTGCTTGACATCATGGGAAAATCAAAAGAAATCAGCCAAGACCTCGGAAAAAAATGTGTAGACCTCCACAAGTCTGGTTCATCCTTGGGAGGAATTTCCAAATGCCTGAAGGTACCACGTTCATCTGTACAAACAATAGTACGCAAGTATAAACACCATGGGACTACGCAGCCGTCATACCGCTCAGGAAGGAGATGTGTTCTGTCTCCTAGAGATGAATGTACTTTGGTGTGAAAAGTGCAAATCAATCCCAGAACAACAGCAAAGGACCTTGTAAAGATGCTGGAGGAAACAGGTACAAAAGTATCTATATCCACAGTAAAACGTGCCCTATATCGACATTACCTGAAAGGCCGCTCAGCAAGGAAGAAGCCACTGCTCCAAAACCACCAGTAGTAGTAGTATTTTAGTATTATAGTAGTAGTAGTAATAGTAGTAATAGTAGTAGTAGTATACTAGTAGTATTATAGTAGTAGTAGTAGTATTTTAGTATTATAGTAGTAGTAGTAATAGTAGTAATAGTAGTAGTAGTAGTATAATAGTAGTAGTAGTAGTAGTAGTAACAGTAGGAGTAGAGGAATTACAGTCGGAGTATAGTAGTAATATTATAATAGTCATAGTATTATAGTAGTAGTAGATTAGTTGGAGCAGTAGGAGTAGTAGTCGTAGTTATCGTAGTTTAGTAGTAGTATTTCAGTAGTAGTATTTCAGTAGTAGTATAGTAGTTGCAGTTATACCTGCACTCACGGCTACACTTGGTGTCACGTCTGCTCCCGCTCTTCCCCCCCTCTGGCGCTTGAGGGCGCCAGGCTGCCCTACATCACTCACTCCTTCCATCTATTACGCACACCTGCCTTCCCTCGTCACGCCAGGCTGCCCTACATCACTCACTCCTATCATCCACTACGCGCATCAGCGATATTGGACTCACCTGGACTCACTCATCACCTGTTATTACCTCCCCTATATTTGTCAGTTCCCCAGCTCTGTTCCCCGCTGCTGCATTAATTGTTTTTTGTCTGTGTTACCTGTTCGCTGACGCTGTTACTGTCTCGTTCCATGTCCGTTCTATATTAAATGTTTTACTCCCCGTACCTGCTTCGTCTCTCCAGCGTCATCCCATGTGACACTTGACATACGGACTAAAGTAACATATAGCAGTATAGTATTAATAGTAGTAGTAGCATTAGTAGTAGTGGTAGTGGTGGTAGTATTAGTATAGTAGTAGAAGTATAATAGTATGGTAGCTGTAGTTGTATCTTTACTCACAAAATAGTTGTAGTATAATAACAGTATATTTTAATAGTACTGTAGATGTAGTATAGTAACAGTATATTTTAATAGTACTGTAGTATAGTAACAGTATATTTTAGTAGTACTGTAGCTGTAGTATAGTAACAGTATAGTATTAATAGTACCTTGGCTGTAGTATAGTAACAGTATATTTTAGTAGTACTGTAGATGTAGTATAGTAACAGTATCGTGTTAGTAGTACTGTAGATGTAGTATAGTAACAGTATATTTTAGTAGTACTGTAGACGTAGTATAGTAACAGTATATTTTAGTAGTGCTGTAGTATTGTAACAGTATAGTTTTAGTAGTACTGTAGTATAGTAACAGTATAGTTTTAGTAGTGCTGTAGTATAGTAACAGTATAGTTTTAGTAGTACTGTAGATGTAGTATAGTAACAGTATATTTTAGTAGTACTGTAGATGTAGTATAGTAACAGTATAGTTTTAGTAGTACCTTAGCTGTAGTATAGTAACAGTATAGTTTTAGTAGTACTGTAGATGTAGTATAGTAACAGTATAGTTTTAGTAGTGCTGTAGATGTAGTATAATAACAGTATAGTATTAATAGTACTGTACATGTAGTATAGTAACAGTATAGTAACAGTATAGTTATAGTAGTACTGTAGGTGTAGTATAGTAACAGTATAGTTTTAGTAGTGCTGTAGATGTAGTATAATAACAGTATAGTATTAATAGTACTGTACATGTAGCATAGTATAGTAACAGTATAGTTTTAGTAGTACTGCAGTATAGTAACAGTATAGTTATAGTAGTACTGTACATGTAGTATAGTAACAGTATAGTTATAGTAGTACTGTAGTATAGTAACAGTATAGTATTAATAGTACTGTAGATGTAGTATAGTAACAGTATAGTATTAATAGTGCTGTAGATGTAGTATAGTAACAGTATAGTTATAGTAGTACTGTAGTATAGTAACAGTATAGTATTAATAGTACTGTAGATGTTGTATAGTAACAGTATAGTTTTAGTAGTGCTGTAGATGTAGTATAGTAACAGTAGATGTAGTATAGAAACAGTATAGTTTTAGTAGTACTGTAGTATAGTAACAGTATAGTTTTAGTAGTACTGCAGTATAGTAACAGTAACGTTTTAGTAGTACTATAGTATAGTAACAGTATAGTTTTAGTAGTACTGTAGCATGGTAACAGTATAGTTTTAGTAGTACTGTAGATGTAGTATAGTAACAGTATATTTTAGTAGTACTGTAGACGTAGTATAGTAACAGTATATTTTAGTAGTGCTGTAGTATTGTAACAGTATAGTTTTAGTAGTACTGTAGTATAGTAACAGTATAGTTTTAGTAGTGCTGTAGTATAGTAACAGTATAGTTTTAGTAGTACTGTAGATGTAGTATAGTAACAGTATATTTTAGTAGTACTGTAGATGTAGTATAGTAACAGTATAGTTTTAGTAGTACCTTAGCTGTAGTATAGTAACAGTATAGTTTTAGTAGTACTGTAGATGTAGTATAGTAACAGTATAGTTTTAGTAGTGCTGTAGATGTAGTATAATAACAGTATAGTATTAATAGTACTGTACATGTAGTATAGTAACAGTATAGTTTTAGTAGTACTGTAGTATAGTAACAGTATAGTTATAGTAGTACTGTAGGTGTAGTATAGTAACTGTGTAGTTTTAGTAGTGCTGTAGATGTAGTATAATAACAGTATAGTATTAATAGTACTGTACATGTATAGTAACAGTATAGTTTTAGTAGTACTGCAGTATAGTAACAGTATAGTTATAGTAGTACTGTACATGTAGTATAGTAACAGTGTAGTTATAGTAGTACTGTAGTATAGTAACAGTATAGTATTAATAGTACTGTAGATGTAGTATAGTAACAGTATAGTATTAATAGTGCTGTAGATGTAGTATAGTAACAGTATAGTTATAGTAGTACTGTAGTATAGTAACAGTATAGTATTAATAGTACTGTAGATGTTGTATAGTAACAGTATAGTTTTAGTAGTGCTGTAGATGTAGTATAGTAACAGTAGATGTAGTATAGTAACAATATAGTTTTAGTAGTACTGTAGATGTAGTATAGAAACAGTATAGTTTTAGTAGTACTGTAGTATAGTAACAGTATAGTTTTAGTAGTACTGTAGTATAGTAACAGTATAGTTTTAGTAGTACTGTAGTATAGTAACAGTATAGTTTTAGTAGTACTGTAGCATGGTAACAGTATAGTTTTAGTAGTACTGTAGTATAGTAACAGTATAGTTTTAGTAGTACTGTAGTATAGTAACAGTATAGTTTTAGTAGTACTGTAGTATAGTAACAGTATAGTTTTAGTAGTACTGTAGTATAGTAACAGTATAGTTTTAGTAGTACTGTAGTATAGTAACAGTATAGTTTTAGTAGTATTGTAGCATGGTGACAGTATAGTTTTAGTAGTACTGTAGCATGGTAACAGTATAGTTTTAGTAGTACTGTAGTATAGTAACAGTATAGATTTAGTAGTACTGTAGATGTAGTATAATAACAGTATAGTATTAATAGTACTGTACATGTAGCATGGTAACAGTATAGTTTTAGTAGTACTGTAGTATAGTAACAGTATAGTTGTAGTAGTACTGTAGCTGTATTTCTATCTGTACTCACGGCTACACTCAGCGTCGGCACACAGTTTCTTGTTGGAGAGTTTGGGCATCTGTCTTCCGGCCTGACAGACAGACACAACACACAAAAACACAACACCCCACACACACACTCCTCGAGCAGACATCTTTCTCTCCTTTACTCTGCTTCTCTCTCTCTGCTGCTCTGCTGTCTGAATAGAGGCTAAGAAGGGGAGGAAAACACACACAGCTCTGTTCAGGCCCACAGAAGACACCCCTTTTCCCAGAGTAGCACACTCCACCCACTGTCTAGAAAGAGGACAGGACAGCTCTGTTCAGGCCCACAGAAGACACACCTCTCATCACCCCCCCAGTCCCAGAGTAGCACAGTCCACCCACTGTCTAGAAAGAGGACAGGATACACAGAGACACACACAGATACACACAGAGACAGACACATAGACACACAGAGAGACAGACACATAGACACACAGAGAGACAGACACATAGACACACAGAGAGACAGACACATAGACACACAGAGAGACAGACACATAGACACACAGAGAGACAGACACAGAGACACACATATAGACACACACATGCACACATTCTTCAATGCAGTGCGAGTGAGTGTGTTACAGAGAGAGTGCAGCCCTGTCTGGAGGTCTGTGGTCAGACTGTATTGCTGACTGCAGGGTGGCCCATGACCTCTAAGAGAAAACAAAAAACTTTGCTTGTGAACAGTCAGAACCCTACATCGTGACACCACGTTGTTTTGTTTTCAGCTGACGTCACCATGGGCTTCGAATCCCCTCATTGTAATATGGCTGTAGTCCTCAGGAATCCCCTCATTGTAATATGGCTGTAGTCCTCAGGAATCCCCTCATTGTAATATGGCTGTAGTCCTCAGGAATCCCCTCATTGTTATATGGCTGTAGTCCTCAGGAATCCCCTCATTGTAATATGGCTGTAGTCCTCAGGAATCCCCCCATTGTAATATGGCTGTAGTCCTCAGGAATCCCCTCATTGTAATATGGCTGCAGTCCTCAGGAATCCCCTCATTGTAATATGGCTGTAGTCCTCAGGAATCCCCTCATTGTAATATGGCTGTAGTCCTCAGGAATCCCCTCATTGTAATATGGCTGTAAATGCAGGAATCCCCTCATTGTAATATGGCTGTAAATGCAGGAATCCCCTCATTGTAATATGGCTGTAGTCCTCAGGAATCCCCTCATTGTAATATGGCTGTAAATGCAGGAATCCCCTCATTGTAATATGGCTGTAAATGCAGGAATCCCCTCATTGTAATATGGCTGTAGTCCTCAGGAATCCCCCCATTGTAATATGGCTGTAGTCCTCAGGAATCCCCTCATTGTAATATGGCTGTAGTCCTCAGGAATCCCCTCATTGTAATATGGCTGCAGTCCTCAGGAATCCCCTCATTGTAATATGGCTGTAGTCCTCAGGAATCCCCTCATTGTAATATGGCTGTAGTCCTCAGGAATATCCTCATTGTAATATGGCTGTAGTCCTCAGGAATATCCTCATTGTAATATGACTGCAGTCCTCAGGAATCCCCTCATTGTAATATGGCTGTAGTCCTCAGGAATCCCCCCATTGTAATATGGCTGTAGTCCTCAGGAATCCCCTCATTGTAATATGGCTGTAGTCCTCAGGAATCCCCTCATTGTAATATGGCTGTAGTCCTCAGGAATCCCCCCATTGTAATATGGCTGTAGTCCTCAGGAATATCCTCATTGTAATATGGCTGCAGACCTCAGGAATCCCCTCATTGTAATATGGCTGTAGTCCTCAGGAATCCCCTCATTGTAATATGGCTGTAGACCTCAGGAATCCCCTCATTGTAATATGGCTGTAGTCCTCAGGAATCCCCTCATTGTAATATGGCTGTAGTCCTCAGGAATCCCCTCATTGTAATATGGCTGTAGTCCTCAGGAATCCCCTCATTGTAATATGGCTGTAGTCCTCAGGAATCCCCTCATTGTAATATGGCTGTAGTCCTCAGGAATCCCCTCATTGTAATATGGCTGTAGACCTCAGGAATCCCCCCATTGTAATATGGCTGTAGTCCTCAGGAATCCCCTCATTGTAATATGGCTGTAGTCCTCAGGAATATCCTCATTGTAATATGGCTGTAGTCCTCAGGAATATCCTCATTGTAATATGGCTGTAGTCCTCAGGAATCCCCTCATTGTAATATGGCTGTAAATGCAGGAATCCCCCCATTGTAATATGGCTGTAGTCCTCAGGAATATCCTCATTGTAATATGGCTGTAGTCCTCAGGAATATCCTCATTGTAATATGGCTGTAGTCCTCAGGAATCCCCTCATTGTAATATGGCTGTAAATGCAGGAATCCCCTCATTGTAATATGGCTGCAGTCCTCAGGAATCCCCTCATTGTAATATGGCTGTAGTCCTCAGGAATCCCCTCATTGTAATATGGCTGTAAATGCAGGACTCCCCTCATTGTAATATGGCTGTAGTCCTCAGGAATCCCCTCATTGTAATATGACTGCAGTCCTCAGGAATCCCCTCATTGTAATATGGCTGTAGTCCTCAGGAATATCCTCATTGTAATATGACTGCAGTCCTCAGGAATCCCCTCATTGTAATATGGCTGTAGTCCTCAGGAATCCCCTCATTGTAATATGACTGCAGTCCTCAGGAATCCCCCCATTGTAATATGGCTGTAGTCCTCAGGAATATCCTCATTGTAATATGACTGCAGTCCTCAGGAATCCCCTCATTGTAATATGGCTGTAGTCCTCAGGAATCCCCTCATTGTAATATGGCTGTAAATGCAGGAATCCCCTCATTGTAATATGGCTGTAAATGCAGGAATCCCCTCATTGTAATATGGCTGCAGACCTCAGCGATAGAAATACAAATTTCCTCATCCTGGAAATATGCAAGCACACACTTTGGGATAAGGGAGGAGAATAGGACACAACTCTGCAACATGACAGTAACTCTGCAGTCCAACTCTGCAACATGACAGTAACTCTGCAGTCCATCTCATCAACATGACAGTAACTCTGCAACATGACAGTAACTCTGCAGTCCATCTCATCAACATGACAGTAACTCATCAACATGACAGTAACTCTGCAACATGACAGTAACTCTGCAACATGACAGTAACTCTGCAACATGACAGTAACTCTGCAGTCCAACTCTGCAACATGACAGTAACTCTGCAGTCCATCTCATCAACATGACAGTAACTCATCAACATGACAGTAACTCATCAACATGACAGTAACTCAGCAACATGACAGTAACTCAGCAACATGACAGTAACTCTGCAACATGACAGTAACTCTGCAGTCCATCTCATCAACATGACAGTAACTCTGCAACATGACAGTAACTCTGCAGTCCATCAACATGACAGTAACTCTGCAGTCCATCTCAGCAACATGACAGTAACTCTGCAGTCCATCTCATCAACATGACAGTAACTCTGCAGTCCATCTCAGCAACATGACAGTAACTCTGCAGTCCATCAACATGACAGTAACTCTGCAGTCCATCTCAGCAACATGACAGTAACTCTGCAGTCCAACTCAGCAACATTTTTGTCCAAACTTTTGACGAGTACTGTAAATAAATAATTTTATAAAAAGTATTTCCATGTGCTTACATGATTGATATCAAATCAAATCAAATATTATTGTTCACATACACATGGTTAGCAGGGGTTAATGCGAGTGTAGCGAAATGCTTGTGCTTCTAGTTCTGACCATGCAGTAATATCTAACAAGTAATCTAACAATTTCACAACAACTACCTTAAACACACACAAGTGTAAAGGAATGAATAAGAATATGTACATATAAATATATAAATGAGTGATGGCCGAACGGCATAGGCAAGATGCAGTAGATGGTATAGAGTACAGTATATACATATGAGATGAATAATGTAGGTTATGTAAACATTATATAAAGTGGAATTGTTTAAATTGACTAGAGATACATTTATTACATCCAATTTTTAATTATTAAAGTGGCTGGAGTTGAGTCAGTATGTTGGCAGCAGCCACTCAATGTTAGTGATGGCTGTTTATCAGTCTGATGGCCTTGAGATAGAAGCTGTTTAACAGTCTGATGGCCTTGAGATAGAAGCTGTTTTTCAGTCTCTCGGTCCCAGCTTTGATGCACCTGTACTGACCTCGCCTTCTGGATGATAGCGGGGTGAACAGGCAGTGGATCGGGTGGTTGTTGTCCTTGATGATATTTTTGGCCTTCCTGTGACATTGGGTGCTGTAGGTGTCCTGGAGGGCAGGTAGTTTGCCCCCGGTGATGCGTTGTGCAGACCTCACTACCCTCTGGAGAGCCTTGCGGTTGTGGGCGGAGCAGTTGCCGTACCAGGCGGTGATACAGCCCGACAGGATGCTCTCGATTGTGCATCTGTAAAAGTTTGTGAGTGTTTTTGGGGACAAGCCAAATTTCTTTAGCCTCTTGAGGTTGAAGAGGCGCTGCTGCGCCTTCTTCACCACGATGTCTGTGTGGGTGGACCATTTCAGTTTGTCCGTGATGTGTACGCTGGGGAACTTAAAACTTTCCACCTTCTCCACTACTGTCCCATCAATGTAGATAGGGGGCTGCTCCCTCTGCTGTTTCCTGAAGTCCACGATCATCTCCTTTGTTTTGTTGACGTTGAATGTGAGGTTGTTTTCCTGACACCATACTCCGAGGGCCCTCACCTCCTCCCTGTAGGCCGTCTCGTCGTTGTTGGTAATCAAGCCTACTACTGTAGTGTCATCTGCAAACTTGATAATTGAGTTGGAGACGTGCATGGCCACAGACATGGGTGAACAGGGAGTACAGGAGAGGGCTGAGAACGCACCCTTGTTGGGCCACAATGTTGAGGATCAGCGGGGTGGAGATGTTGTTTCCTAAACTCACCACCTGGGGGCGGCCCGTCAGAAAGTCCAGGACCCAGTTGCACAGAGCAGGGTCAAGACCCAGGGTCTCGAGGTTAATGACAAGTTTGGAGGGCACTATGGTTTAAAATGCTGAGCTGTAGTCGATGAACAGCACTCTTACATAGGTATTCCTCTTGTCCAGATGGGTTAAGGCGTCCTCAGAGCGTCCTCAGAGCATGCGCCCCAATAGGTCCACAGACGACACAATCGCAATCACACTGGTTGGGGAAGGTTTTAATAGTCGCTGTTGGTACAACATCACCGATGCACTAGCTAATAAACTCGCTCACCGAATCAGCGTATACATCAATGTTGTTGTTCGACGCTATCCGGAACATATCCCAGTCCACGTGATCGAAGCGATCTGTCCGGGTTTGGCCCTGTCCGGGGGTATCATCGGATGGGGCCACAGTGTCTTCTGATCCCTCCTGTCTCAGCCTCCAGTATTTATGCTGCAGTAGTTTGTGTCGCGGGGCTAGGGTCAGTCTGTTACATCTGGAGTATTTCTCTTGTCTTATCCGGTGTCCTGTGTGTATTTAAATATGCTCTCTCTAATTCTCTCTTTCTCTCTTTCTGTCTTTCTCTCGGAGGACCTGAGCCCTAGGACCATGCCTCAGGACTACCTGGTATGATGACTCCTTGCTGTCCCCAGTCCACCTGGCCGTGCTGCTGCTCCAGTTTCAACTGTTCTGCCTGCGGCTATGGAACCCTGACCTGTTCACCGGACGTGCTTGTTGCACCCTCGACAACTACTATGATTATTATTATTTGACCATGCTGGTCATTTATGAACATTTTAACATCTTGACTATGTTCTGTTATAATCTCCACCCGGCACAGCCAGAAGAGGACTGGCCACCCCTCATAGCCTGGTTCCTCTCTAGGTTTCTTCCTAGGTTTTTGGCCTTTCTAGGGAGTTTTTCCTAGGGAGTTTTTCCTAGCCACCGTGCTTCTTTCACATGCTTTGCTTGCTGTTTGGGGTTTTAGGCTGGGTTTCTGTACAGCACTTTGAGAACATCAGCTGATGTACGAAGGGCTATATAAAAATAAATTTGATTTGATTTTGAAATTTGATCTTGAAGCGTGGAATCCGATTGGTCGTACCAGCGTTGAACAGACCTGAGCACGAGCGTTTCCTGTTTTAGTCTCTGTCTATATGCTGGGAGCAACAAAATGGAGTCGTGGTCAGATTTGCCGAAAGGAGGGCGGGGGAGGGCTTTGTATGCGTCGCGGAACTTAGAGTAACAATGATCCAGAGTGTTGCCAGCCCGTGTCGCGCATTTGATTTGCTGATAAAATTTGAGGAGCCTTGTTTTCAGATTAGCCTTGTTAAAATCCCCAGCTACAATAAATGCAGCCTCAGGATATGTGGTTTCCAGTTTACATAGAGTCCAATGAAGTTCTTTCAGGGCCGTCGAGGTGTCTGCTTGGGGGGGATATACACGACTGTGATTATAATCGAAGAGAATTCTCTTGGTAGATAATGTGGTCGGCATTTGATTGTAAGGAATTCTAGGTCAGGTGAACAAAAGGACTTGAGTTCCTGTATGTTGTAATGATCACACCACGTCTCGTTAATCATAAGGCATACACCCCCGCCCTTCTTCTTACCAGAGAGATGTTTGTTTCTGTCGGCGCGATGCGTGAAGAAACCAGGTGGCTGTACCGACTCTGATAACGTATCCCGAGTGAGCCATGTTTCCGTGAAACAGAGAACGTTACAATCTCTGATGTCTCTCTGGAAGGCAACCCTCGCTCGGATTTCGTCTACCTTGTTGTCAAGAGACTGGGCGTTGACGAGTAGTAAACTCGGGAGCGGTGAGCGATGTGCACGTCTACGGAGCCTGACCAGAAGACCACTCCGTCTGCCCCTTCTGCAGCGCCGTTGTTTTGGGTCGCCGGCTGGGATCCGATCCATTATCCTGGGTGGTGGTCCAAACAGAGGATCCGCTTTGGGAAAGTCGTATTCCTGGTCGTAATGTTGGTGAGCTGACGTTGCTCTTATATCCAATAGTTCCTCCCGGCTGTATGTAATGAGACTTTCCTGGGGTAACAGTGTACGAAATAATACATAAAAAAACAAAATACCACTCACTGCCTGTTCAACCCTGCATCAAAGCTGGGACCGAGATACTGAAAAACAGCTTAAATCTCAAGGCCATCAGACTGTTAAACAGCCATCACTAACATTGAGTGGCTGCTGCCAACATACTGACTCAAATCTCTAGCCACTTTAATAATTAAAAATTGGATTTAATAAATGTATCACTGGTCACTGAAACAATGCCACTTTATATAATGATTACATGCCCTACATTACTCATCTCATGTGTATATACTGTACTCTATACCATCTACTGCATCTTGCCTATGCCGTTCGGCCATCGCTCATCCATATATTTATATGTACATATTCTTATTCATTCCTTTACACATGTGTGTATAAGGTAGTTGTTGTGGAATTGTTAGATTACTTGTTAGATATTACTGCATGGTCGGAACTAGAAGCACAAGCATTTCACTACACTCGCATTAACATCTGCTAAACATGTATATGTGACCAATACAATTTGATTTGATATTATTGATTGTATTTTTACATAAATGATAACAACAGCGAGTAGATGTTTTAACAGCTAGCTAAAAGGCCTACACGCTTCCAGGAACCAACACGTTAACATACAACAAAATGATTGGCCAGGGCGAATACAAATCACTTCCTGTATACAAGAAAATAAAGCAATACACATGACTGATTAAAATAAAATAATAGTCTAGAATTATGCGGGCCGAAATACAGAAAATACTAGATTATGGGTCATTTCTTATCTGATAATTTACCTCGCTTTCACTGAATAATAGCTAACTGCGTCCAAATATGCAGTTATGTTTATTTTTACTAATAGCACAAACTCTGAGAGCGAATGGGCACTCAACATTTTTCTATGTGCTCTCAACTGTCTCAGCTCCTCAACATGATCATCTGCTTCCTGGACATGTTTTATGGGAACTCTCTCCACCTTCCTCCCTAATTTTTGTTGAATTATGAGACGGAAATGACACCTTAATATACACACCTCCTCGTGGCTTCTTGATTAATTGTAGCTTTCAGGGATGTCCAGAACAGCACGCAGTCTACGCTAGTTAACTTGCCATCACTAAACATGGCGCTGCCTTTTTCCACAAAACCCCATAATGAGGGCAAGGCGAGGCACGGGAGCGCCAGTAGTAGACATGGCGGCTAAGGGGGGTAAGCAAAGAACGCGACGAGTCGGTAGACAAGATGCTAACAACAGCGGGAATCAACTGAGCGAAACCCGGGTGCAGAGAGAGGAGAAGGCCGGCGAGGAGACCAAAACCCCCGACACACGGACTGAGTGAGTACAGTACCTTCTGCCGGTAGTGATAGCTAGTTACAGTTCCAGGGGATGCTATTGGGTCAATGCTAACTTAGCTAGCTAATGTTGGCTCACTGCACTGTCAGTGACAACCAACCCATCTGTTGCTAAAAGTGAGTCTTGCTTGTGAAACACTGAGCGTGACGGGACGTGTTTTATCAGTCAGTCTCGGAGCTAGTTAGCCACAGTCAGTAGTTAACTATCTTCATCTCTGTCACTCGTCTTCAGTTTATTTATTCTGTCTGCCGCTGCTTCCGTCAACACTGAGTTTAGCTATAGCCAGCCGACTCCTCTGACAGACACAGCTTCTGCAGTTGGTCTCGTAACTCAGAGGCCAGTGTGTATTTATGTGTATGTATTTGTACCTGGGGTTATCCAGCTAGTCTAGTCTGATACTAGTAGAGCACACGACTGCATGTTAAGGATGACGCTTTCCAAGGGACGCTCCACACTGCGCATGCTCCGTGTTATCAGCCCCTCTCATCCATATCAGCTGGAGCCCAGAGAGATGATCATCAAATGAAATTGTATTAGTCACATGCGCCGAATACAACAGGTGTAGTAGACCTTACAGTGAAATGCTGAATACAACAGGTGTAGTAGACCTCACAGTGAAATGCTGAATACAACAGGTGTAGTAGACCTCACAGTGAAATGCGGAATACAACAGGTGTAGTAGACCTCACAGTGAAATGCGGAATACAACAGGTGTAGTAGACCTCACAGTGAAATGCTGAATACAACAGGTGTAGTAGACCTTACAGTGAAATGCTGAATACAACAGGTGTAGTAGACCTCACAGTGAAATGCTGAATACAACAGGTGTAGTAGACCTCACAGTGAAATGCTGAATACAACAGGTGTAGTAGACCTCACAGTGAAATGCTGAATACAACAGGTGTAGTAGACCTTACAGTGAAATGCTGAATACAACAGGTGTAGTAGACCTCACAGTGAAATGCTGAATACAACAGGTGTAGTAGACCTCACAGTGAAATGCTGAATACAACAGGTGTAGTAGACCTCACAGTGAAATGCTGAATACAACAGGTGTAGTAGACCTCACAGTGAAATGCTTACTTACGAGTCCCTAACCAGCAATGCAGTTTAAAAAAAAAAGATATGGATAAGAATAAGAGATAAAAGTAACAAGTAATTAAAGAGCAGCAGTAAAATGACAATAGTGAGACTACACACAGGGGGTACCGATACAGAGTCAATGTGGAGACTATATACAGGGGGTACCGATACAGAGTCAATGTGGAGGCTATATACAGGGGGTACCGATACAGAGTCAATGTGGAGGCTATATACAGGGGGTACCGATACAGAGTCAATGTGGAGGCTATATACAGGGGGTACCGATACAGAGTCAATGTGGAGGCTATATACAGGGGGTACCGATACAGAGTCAATGTGGAGGCTATATACAGGGGGTACCGATACAGAGTCAATGTGGAGGCTATATACAGGGGGTACCGATACAGAGTCAATGTGGAGGCTATATACAGGGGGGTACCGGTACAGAGTCAATGTGGAGGCTATATACAGGGGGTACCGGTACAGAGTCAATGTGGAGGCTATATACAGGGGGGTACCGATACAGAGTCAATGTGGAGGCTATATACAGGGGGTACCGGTACAGAGTCAATGTGGAGGCTATATACAGGGGGATACCGGTACAGAGTCAATGTGGAGGCTATATACAGGGGGTACCGGTACAGAGTCAATGTGGAGGCTATATACAGGGGGGTACCGGTACAGAGTCAATGTGGAGGCTATATACAGGGGGTACCGGTACAGAGTCAATGTGGAGGCTATATACAGGGGGGTACCGATACAGAGTCAATGTGGAGGCTATATACAGGGGGTACCGGTACAGAGTCAATGTGGAGGCTATATACAGGGGGATACCGGTACAGAGTCAATGTGGAGGCTATATACAGGGGGTACCGGTACAGAGTCAATGTGGAGGCTATATACAGGGGGTACCGGTACAGAGTCAATGTGGAGGCTATATACAGGGGGTACCGGTACAGAGTCAATGTGGAGGCTATATACAGGGGGTACCGGTACAGAGTCAATGTGGAGGCTATATACAGGGGTACCGGTACAGAGTCAATGTGGAGGCTATATACAGGGGGTACCGGTACAGAGTCTATGTGGAGGCTATATACAGGGGGTACCGGTACAGAGTCTATGTGGAGGCTATATACAGGGGGTACCGGTACAGAGTCAATGTGGAGGCTATATACAGGGGGTACCGGTACAGAGTCTATGTGGAGGCTATATACAGGGGGTACCGGTACAGAGTCAATGTGGAGGCTATATACAGGGGGGTACCGGTACAGAGTCAATGTGCGGGGGCAGCGGTTAGTTGAGGTAATATGTACATGTAGGTAGAGTTATTAAAGTGACTATGCATAGATGACAATAGAGAGTAGCACTGGTGTAAAGAGGGGGGGGGCAAATAGTCTGGGTAGCCATTTGACTAGGTGTTCAGGAGTCTTATGGCTTGGGGGTAGAAGCTGTTTAGAAGCCTCTTGGACCTAGACTTGGTGCTCCGGTACTGCTTGCCGTGCGGTAGCAGAGAGAACAGTCTATGACTGGGGTGGCTGGAGTCTTTGACAATTTTTAGGGCCTTCCTCTGACACCGCCTGGTATAGAGGTCCTGGATGGCAGGAAGCTTAGCCCCAGTGATGTACTGGGCCGTTCGCACTTCCCACTGTAGTGCCCTTGCGGTCAGAGGCCGAGCAGTTGCCATACCAGGCAGTGATGCAACCAGTCAGAATGCTCTCGATGGTGCAGCTGTAGGACCTTTTTGGTTGTCGTGCCCTCTTCATGACTGTCTTGGTGTGCTTGGACCATGTTATTTGTATTTTGGGGTGGACCATTGTAATTGTCTGCTTCATTTCCAATCCCCATATCTTTTTTTGGTATATATACACGTACATACCCATACATATTTGAATTTATTTCACCTTTATTTCACCAGGGAGGCCAGTTGAGAACAAGTTACACATGGGACAAACGTACAGTCAATAACACATTTACATTTTAGCCATTTAGCAGACGCTCTTATCCAGAGCGACTTACAGTAGTGAATGCATACATTTCATTTCATACATTTTTTTTTCACCGTACTGGCACCCCGTGGGAATCGAACCCACAACCCTGACGTTGCAAACACCATGCTCTACCAACTGAGCCACACGGGACCAGTAACACAATAGAAAAGTCTATATACAGTGTGTGCAAATGAAATAAGATTATGGAGGTCAGGCAATAAATAAGCCATAGTGGCGAAATAATTACAATTCAGCATTAACACTGGAGTGATAGATGTGCAGAAGATGAACGTTCAAGTAGAGATACTGGGGGGCAAAGGAGCAAAACAAAATAACAGTATGGGGATGAGGTAGTTGGATGGGCTATTTATAGATGGGCTATGTACAGGTGCAATGATCTGTAAGCTGCTCTGATAGCCAATGCTTAAAGTTAGTGAGGGAGATATGAGTCTCCAGCTTCAGTGATTTTTGCAATTCGTTCCACTCATTGGCAGCAGAGAACTGGAAGGAAAGGCAGCCAAAGGCAGAGTTGGCTTTGGGGGTGACCAGAGAGATATACCTGCTGGAGCGCGTGCTACGAGTGGGTGCTGCTATGGTGACCAGTGAACTGAGATAAGGCGGGGCTTTACCTAGCAAAGACTTATAGATGACCTGGAGCCAGTGGGTTTGGCGACGAATATCTAGCGAGGGCCAGCCAACGAGAGCATACAGGTCGCAGTGGTGGGTAGAATATGGGGCTTTGGTGACAAAACGAATGGTACTGTGATAGACTGCATCCAGTTTGCTGAGTAGAGTGTTTTTAGCTATTTTGTAAATGACATCGCAGAAGTCAAGGATCGGTAGGATGGTCAGTTTTACGAGGGTATGTTTGGCAGCATGAGTGAAAGATGCTTTGTTGCGAAATAGGAAGCCAATTCTAGATTTAATTTTGGATTGGAGATGTTTGATGTGAGTCTGGAAGGAGAGTTTACAGTCTAACCAGACACCTAGGTATTTGTAGTTGTCCACGTATTCTAAGTCAGAGCCGTGCTGTTGTGCAAATGGAATAGACAACAGGTGGAAATTATAGGCAATTAGCAAGACACCCCCAATAAAGGAGTGGTTCTGCAGGTGGTAACCACAGACCACTTCTCAGACCAGCCTTGGTTTCTCTCATGACTGCCTCTCCTGGTTCACCAACTACTTCTCAGACTGAGTTCAGTGTGTCAAATCGGAGGGCCTGTTGTCCGGACCTCTGGCAGTCTCTATGGGGGTACCACAGGGTTCAATTCTCGGGCCGACTCTTTTCTCTGTATACATCAATGATGTTGCTCTTGCTGCTGGTGATTCTTTGATCCACCTCTACGCAGACGACACCATTCTGTATACATCTGGCTCTTCTTTGGACACTGTGTTAACAAACCTCCAGACGAGCTTCAATGCCATACAACTCTCCTTCCGTGGCCTCCAACTGCTCTTAAACGTTAGTAAAACTAAATGCATGCTCTTCAATCGATCGCTGTCCGCACCTGCCCGCCTGTCCAGCATCACTACTCTGGACGGTTCTGACTTAGAATATATGGACAATATGTGGCTGGTCCTCGCTACATATTCTTTGCCAAACCCACTGGCTACAGGTTATCTACAAGTCTCTGCTAGGTAAAGCCCCGCCTTATCTCAGCTCACTGGTCACCATAGCAGCACCCACCTGTAGCACGCGCTCCAGCAGGTATATCTCACTGGTCATCCCCAAAGCCAATTCCTCCTTTGGCCGCCTTTCTTTCCAGGTCTGTGCTGCCAATGACTGGAACGAATTGCAAAAATCACCGAAGTTGGAGAGTTAGATCTCCCTCACTAACTTCAAGCATCGGTTGTCAGATCAGCTCACAGATCATTGCAGCTGTATGCAGCCCATCTGTAAATAGCCCCTCCAACCAACTACCTACCTCATCCCCATTTTTTTTCTGCTCTTTTGCAGACCAGTATTTCTACACCAGTATTTCTACTTGCACACCCTCATCTGCATATCTATCACTCAAGTGTTAATTGCTAAATTGTAATTACTTCGCCACTATGGCCTATTTATTGCCTGACCTCCATACTTCATTTGCACACACTGTATACAGATGTTGTGTTATTGACTGTATGTTTGTTTATTCCATGTGTAACTCTGTTGTTTTTGTCGCACTGCTTTGCTTTATCTTGGCCAGGTCGCAGTTGTAAATGAGAACTTGTTCTCAACTGGCCTACCTGGTTAAATAAAGGACTTGTTCTCAACTTGCCTACCTGGTTAAATAAAGGACTTGTTCTCAACTAGCCTACCTGGTTAAATAAAGGTGGAATGAATAAATAAACAACCATAAGCTCACATTCTCAACAGTTGCACCATCCCAGAGCCCAACTCAAGAAAGGCCTTGATTTACGAATGCATATACAGTTGCAGCTGTATGAGAAGGCCTGCAAGACCGTGCAGAAAACAATGGGCAGTAATGGAGAGATTTTATTAACCATTGTCACATCCTAGATGATGGAGGTCAGATGTACCCCCTTTCCCCTGAAACACCCACAACACGGTCCCCCGTAGTGACCATATTCCCTAAGCATCTCCATGCAGTCAGACCTTTGATTTTGTGCCACCAGGGTCAGTATAATATACCCCCTCTCTGAATGTCCGAGTGTGACCCCCTCCCCATGGGTTACTGCAGCTAGTGTTGCCAGCACTGCCACTGCCTGGGTGGGGGGGCACCCCACCGGAATCCCCACCGGCTAGGTACAAGGTCGTTAAGGTTCTCATTAGCAGCTTTGAGAATTTCCTTGTATATTATGCTCTCCCTTCAGGGGGCTTTGGCTTTGCAGGACCAACCCTGCCAAGCGGGCTCAGAACCACTACAGGACCAACCCTCTGCCAAGCGGGCTCAGAACCACTACAGGACCAACCCTGCCAAGCGGGCTCAGAACCACTACAGGACCAACCCTGCCAAGCGGACTCAGAACCACTACAGGACCAACCCTGCCAAGCGGGCTCAGAACCACTACAGGACCAACCCTGCCAGGCAGGCTCAGAACCACTACAGGACCAACCCTGCCAAGCGGGCTCAGAACCACTACAGGACCAACCCTGCCAAGCGGGCTCAGAACCACTACAGGACCAACCCTGCCAAGCGGGCTCAGAACCACTGCAGGACCAACCCTGCCAAGCAGGCTCAGAACCACTACAGGACCAACCCTGCCAAGCGGGCTCAGAACCACTGCAGGACCAACCCTGCCAAGCAGGCTCAGAACCACTACAGGACCAACCCTGCCAAGCGGGCTCAGAATCTATAGGGGGCAGTGCTGCTCTAGGTCTCTGACTGCATTTTGTCTGCATACAGACCCTTTACAGCAGGTCCATAAAACAGTTTGGTTCTTCTCCTTAGTATCTGGGTCATTCAGGTGGGTGTCTAGGGTATAGGGTTGTGGACCGTTCCATCAATATAGGATCATAAATAAACAAATAAGATATATAATTTATTTTAAAACAGTTCCACCATGATAGGACAATAAATTAGACGTGTAATTCATTATAAAGTATATCCATCATCTGAACAACATTGAAAGCTCTCACACCCCCCCCTGCTCACAGCAATACATTGGTTCTGGGATATGCATGCCACGTCCTGACCCTAGTAAGCTGTTATTTTCTATGGTAGAGTAGGTCAGGGTGCGACGGGGGTTTTCTAGTTTTTATATGTTATGTTCTAGTTTTGTATTTCTATGTTGGGTTGTTCTAGTTTTGTATTTCTTTGTTGGGCTGGGTTTGGGATGATCTCCAATTAGAGGCAGCTGGTCATCGTTGTCTCTAATTGGAGGTCATATTTAAGTTGGTGTTTGTTCCACCTGGGTTTGTGGGAGATTATCTTTGAGTCAGTGTCTGTTTCACCTCTGCGTCACGGTTTGTTGTTTTTGTCATTCAGTTTATTTATGGCATAGTTTCACAGAGTAAATAAAATGTGGAACGACACACACTGCACTTTGGTCCGCTCCTCCTTTCGACAACCGTGACAATGCAACCATTTAATTTCTCACTCAACGCCACACTTTCCCAAACATAACAAATAAAATAAACACACACCACACCATCCACACATACTGTGTCTTCTGTTTACTGAGTTTTTATCTTCACCATGTTGAATTAGTGCTTTTGTCTTCCAATTAGTTATATTTGAAGATGAATAGAAAAGCTATATTTTTTTGTTGTATTACAATCCATAACCGGGCTAGAATTGGGTGTTTCATTATTTTCCTCGTCTATGAGAACTTTGTAATTGTTTAAATAGCCGTGGAGTAGTCTGTGTGTCTCTGAACAACTGGTTATCAATATATAGTTTATCGACGACGAGAGCTACTCGTTTCCCTTTTCATCTATTTTCCTTGAAAATTGGATACAAAACTTTACGCCGTTCTGCAATTTCCTTCAAGAACTGATCAATCATGCCAATTTGGGTCCCAGCAAGGCTTTTAACCATTATTTTATCTTTAAAGGAAGGAAATTTGGCAACGATTGGGCGTTCATACCTCTGCCCTCTCTGTCCGAAGCGGTGTACATGTTCGAGTTGGATTTTGTCGATAGCTTGGCGTGGAATCTGAAGCGCTGTAAGGAGGAACTCTCTAACTACACATTCAGGAACTTCTCCTTCTTTCTCCTGGATACCTGTTAGTACCAGATTCTCTCTCATGGATCTAGTCTGTATGTCCAGTAAGGATACCTGTTAGTACCAGATTCTCTCTCATGGATCTAGTCTGTATGTCCAGTAAGGATACCTGTTAGTACCAGATTCTCTCTCATGGATCTAGTCTGCATGTCCAGTAAGGATACCTGTTAGTACCAGATTCTCTCTCATGGATCTAGTCTGCATGTCCAGTAAGGATACCTGTTAGTACCAGATTCTCTCTCATGGATCTAGTCTGTATGTCCAGTAAGGATACCTGTTAGTACCAGATTCTCTCTCATGGATCTAGTCTGTATGTCCAGTAAGGATACCTGTTAGTACCAGATTCTCTCTCATGGATCTAGTCTGTATGTCCAGTAAGGATACCTGTTAGTACCAGATTCTCTCTCATGGATCTAGTCTGTATGTCCAGTAAGGATACCTGTTAGTACCAGATTCTCTCTCATGGATCTAGTCTGTATGTCCAGTAAGGATACCTGTTAGTACCAGATTCTCTCTCATGGATCTAGTCTGCATGTCCAGTAAGGCTTCTCTCAGAACGGTGTTCTCCTTTTTAAGTTCATTAACTAAGGTTTCAATCTTATTGACTGTCCCTTTTAACTTGTGTGTTTCCTTCTCCAATGTAGCAGCTTTTTCATCACTCATCTCAAGGTCTTCAACTCTTTTATATCCTTACTGACTAATTCAGGTATACCCAGTTTGTCATTTATTGATTTTAACAGTTTGGTTTTGACCTTTACCATTCCGGGTGGTGAAAATATTAAATCGTCTGTGTCTGTAGAAAAGTCACATTTTCATTTTGTCATGTTTGGGTGTTGCTTGTTTTCTGAATATTTGTAGATGCATTTCTCTAGTCTTGTGATTTTTGTGGTGTTATCCAGATTGAAGGTTATCACCCACCAGATTGTATTCGGCGCATGTGACTAATAAACTTTGATATGATTTGATCATTACAAAATCCTTCTGTAATTATGTTAGCACAGCTGAAAACTGTTGTTATGATTAAAGAAGCAATAAAACTGTCCTTCTTTAGACTAGTTGAGTATCTGGAGCATCAGCATTTTTGGGGTTGAATTACAGGCTCAAAATGGCCAGAAACAGACCGATATTGAATATTACGTTTTTATCTTGAGGTACTCTACATAACTACGTTCAGTCCGCCATCTTCCTTCCTGGTATTCTCACGCAAGAGCTGGTCTGTTAGTTGATGTGGACACCAAGGAACTTGAAGCTCTCAACCTGCTCCACTGCAGCCCCGTTGATCAGAATGGGGTCGTGCTCGGTCCTCCTTTTCCTGTAGGCCACAATTATCTCCTTTGTCTTGATCATGTTGAGGGAGAGGTTGTTGTCCTGGCACCACACGACCAGGTCTCTGACCTCCTCCCTATAGGCTGTCTCGTCGTTGTCGGTGATCAGGCCTACCACTGTTGTGTCGTCGGCAAATGTAATGATGGTGTTGGAGTCGTGCCTGGCCGTGCCAGGTGAGTGAACAGGGAGTACAGGAGGGGACTGAGCACGCACCCCTGAGGGGCCCCTGTGTTCAGGATCAGCGTGCCGGATGTGTTGTTACCTACCCTTACCACCTGGGGGCGGCACGTCAGGAAGTCCAGGATCCAGATACAGAGAGAGGTGTTTAGTCCCAGGGTCCTTAGATTATTATTATTATTATTGATGAGCTTTGAGGGCACTATGGTATTGAACGCTGAGCTGTAGTCAATGAATAACATTCTCACATAGATGTTCCTTTTTGGCAGTGTGCAGTGCAATAGAGATTGCATCATCTGTGGATCTGTTGGGGCGGTATGCAAAGTGGAGTGGGTCTAGGGTTTCTAGGATAATGGTGTTGATGTGAGCCATGACCAGCCTTTCAAAGCACTTCATGGCCACGGACGTGAGTGCTACGGGTCTGTAGTCATTTAGGCAGGTTACCTTAGTGTTCTTGGGCACAGGCATTATGGTGGTCTGCTTAAAACATTTTGGTATTGCGGACTTGGACAGGTTGAAAATGTCAGTGAAGTCACTTGTCAGTTGGTCAGCGCATGCTCGCAGTACACGTCCTGGTAATCCGTCTGGCCCTGCGGCCTTGTGAATGTTGACCTGTTTAAAGGTCTTACATCGGCTGCGGAGAGTGTGATCACACAGTCTTCCGGAACAGCTGGTAACTCTCATGCATATTTCAGTGTTATTTGCCTTGAAGCGAGCATAGAAGTAGTTTAGCTCATCTGGTAGGCTTGTGTCACTTGGTGGCTCTCGGCTGTGCTTCCCTTTAGTCTGTAATGGTTTGCAAGCCCTGCCACATCCGAGGAGCATCAGAGCCGGTGTAGTAGGATTTGATCTTAGTCCTGTATTGATGCTTTGCCTGTTTGATGGTTCGTCGGAGGGCATAGCGGGAGTTCTTGTATGCTTCCGGTTTAGAGTCCCGCTCTTTGAAAGCAGCAGCTCTAGCTGTTAGCTCAGTGCGGATGCTGCCTGTAATCCATGGTTTCTGGTTGGGGTATGTACGTACAGTCACTGTGGGGACAACGTCATTGATGCACTTATTGATGAAGCCAATGACTGATGTGGTGTACTCCTCAATGCCATCGGAGGAATCCCGGAACATATTCCAGTCTGTGCTAGCACAATAGTCCTGTAGTTTAGCATCTGCTTCATCTGACCACTTTCTTTGTATTGATCTAGGTCACTGGTGCTTCCTGCTTTAAATTTTGCTTGTAAGCAGAAATCAGGAAGATAGAATTATGGTAAGATTTGCCAAATTTAGGGCGAGGGAGAGCTTTGTATGTGTCTCTGTGTGTGGAGTATAGGTGGTCCAGAGTTATTTTCCCTCTGGTTGCACATTTAACCTGCTGATAGAAATTTGGTTAAATGGATTTAAGTTTCCCTGCATTAAAGTCTCTGGCTACTAGGAGCGCCACCTCTGGGTGAGCGTTTTCCTGTTTGATTATGGCAGAATACAACTCATTCAATGCTGTCTTAGTGCCAGCCTCTGACTGTGGTGGTATATAAACAGCTACGAGGAATACAGATAAACTCTCTCGGTCAGTAGTGTGGTCTACAGCTTATCATGAGACACTCTACCTCTGGCGAGCAATAGCTCGAGACTTCCTTAGATATCGTGCACCAGCTGTTATTTATAAAAATTCATAGTCCGCCGCCCCTTGTCTTACCAGATGCCGCTGTTCTATCCTGCCGGTACATCGTATAACCATCCAGCTGTATGTTGATATTGTCGTCGTTCAGCCACGACTCCTTGAAGCATAAGATGTTCGTTTTTTTAATTTCCCGTTGGTAGTTTAATCTTCCTCTTAACTCGTCGATTTTATTTTCCAAAGATAGCAAGTTTGCTAGCAGAATGGAGGGAAGTGGGGGTTTATTCGATCGCCTCCGAATTCTCAGAAGGCATCCCTCCCTTCGGCACCTCTTTCTCCGCCTCCTCTTCACGCAGATCACGGGGATCGGGGGCCTGTTCTCGAGAAAGCAGTAGATCATTCGCGTTAGTCTCGTTAAAGGAAAAAAGGATTCTGCTAGTCCTTGGTGAGTAATCTCAGTCCTGATGTACAGAAGTTATTTTCGGTCATAAGAGACGGTAGCAGCAGCAGCATTATGTACAAAATAAGTTACAAACAACACAAATAAACAAACAAAAAGACCCATTCGGCTGCCTTCTTCTCCGGCGCCGTCTTCTTCCGATACGATACGGTACGGTATGGCACGTGTGCCTGTCTGTGTGTCGATACCTTTGCTGAGTCGCTGCTCTGTGGGTCTGGTGGAGGGTAGCTGTAGTTGTACTCACTCTCTCTCTCTCTCTCTCTGTGTGTGTAGGTGTGTCAGTAGAGGAGGCCAGGTGTGGGCTCCTGAAGGTTCCACAGCATTTAAATGTCTCCTGTCAGCCCGGTTCTGTGCTGCGTTGCTTAGCAACATCTCCGACTGTGACGAGACCTACAACTACTGGGAGCCGGTGAGTAATAATTATTTGGGTGGTGCTTATATTTGTCCTGTTACGCACATGTGTCTAATGGAAATATGTATTTTTGCATATCCCAACTCCCCATGAGACATTGTAGGCTGTCACTGTAAATAAGAATTTGTTCTTAACCTCACTAGGGCGTGGGGATGCTAGCGTCCCACCTGGCCAACATCCAGTGAAATTGCAGAGCGCCAAATTCAAAAACAGAAATACTCATTATAAAAATTAGAAGTGTTATACATGGGTTTAAAGATAAACTTCTTGTTAATCCAACCACGGTGTCAGATTTCAGAAAGGCTCTACGACGAAAGCAGACCATGTGATTATCTGAGGACAGCGTCCAGCAGACAAATCATTACAAACAGTTACCAGCCAAGTTGAGGCGTTACACAAGTCAGAAATAGCGATAAAGTTTATCACTTACCTTTGATGATCTTCATATGGTTGCACTCCGAAGACTCCATGTTACACAATAAATGTTCGTTTTGTTCGATAATGTCCCTCTTTAAGTCCAAAAACCTCTGTTTGGTTGGTGTGTTTTGTTCAGCAATCCATTGGAACAAAGCGCGGTCACAACAGACAGATGAAAAATAAAAAAAAGTACAATAAAAGTTCGTAGAAACATGTCAAACGATGTTTAAAATCAATCCTCAGGTTGTTTTTGTCATAAATAATCAATAATATTTCAACCGGACAAAAGCTTCATCAATAGAAAAGGAGAAACAAGAAAGGCGCGCTCCCGATCACGCGCTGGACTCATGTCTGGAAATGTCCACTGTCCACTCATTGAAAGTGCTGTATCTCCCTCATTTTTCAGAGTAAAAGCCTGAAACAATGCCTAAAGACTGGCCACATGTAGAAGAAGCCATAGAGATTGTGAACTGGGTCCTAAGTCTTTGTATGGTGGATAGGCTTTCAATGGAAAAACAGCCTTTCAAAATAATAGTACTTCCTGGATGGATTTTCCTCAGGTTTTCGTCTGCCATATCAGTTCTGTTATACTCACAGACATTATCTTAACAGTTTTGGAAACTTTAGAGTGTTTTCTATCCAAATCTACTAATTATATGCATATCCTATCTTCTGGGCCTGAGTAGCAGGCAGTTTAATATGGGCACACTTTTCTTCCAAAATTCCGAATGCTGCCCCCTACCCTAGTTAACTGACTTTACTAGTTAAAGGTTAAATATTTACATATTTTTAAAATCACCCGCAGGGAGTGGGGTCACGGCCACCCTTGGAGCAATTAGGATTAAGCTCAAGGGCACAGTGGCAAATCTCTTTTCATCTTCCGGTATTTGAACAAGCAACCTTTTGGTTACTGGCCCAACCCTCTAACCTCAAAGCTACATGATGCCGCTGACATCAGTGCGCGACCAACACATGTTTTAAGTAGGCTTCGGCAGTATCGAGATTGTCATACGTTTACACCAAACTTGTGCCTTACTGGGATATTTGGTAATAACGGCACTGAACACAAGGGGCGCTGTTTTCAAACCTTTCTCTGTAGTCCAAAGGTTAGTAATGCTAACAAGTACATGTACAATCCCATAGAGAATGCTAACTTAATGCTAACAATCACATTGCAAACATTTGACCTAAACTATACAAATATACAAGTAACTCAAAAATGCTACTCACAGTTTGCTGCATGTAAAAAAACAAATATTAGACATCAAGGCTCTTGATCCTGGAGGGGATTCTCTGCTATTAGTGAATGCTTGATTTTTTTACAATTTAAAATATTACATTTCAGAACACTTTTCAGAACACATTAAGTGTGTTTCCTCAGGCCACTACTCTACCATCACATATCTACAATACAAAATCCATGTGTGTGTAGAGTGTGTCTTATCATGTGTATGTGTGTGTAGAGTGTGTCTTATCATGTGTATGTGTGTGTAGAGTGTGTCTTATCTTGTGTATGTATGTGTGCCTGTGTGTCTCTTCACAGTCCCCGCTGTTCCATAAGGTGTATATTTATCTGTTTTTTAAATCTGATTCTCCTGCTGCTGGACATACAGACTAGATCCATGAGAGAGAATCTTGTACTAACAGGTATCCTTACTGGACATACAGACTAGATCCATGAGAGAGAATCTGGTACTAACAGGTATCCTTACTGGACATACAGACTAGATCCATGAGAGAGAATCTGGTACTAACAGGTATCCAGGAGAAAGGAGAAGTTCCTGAATGTGTAGTTAGAGAGTTCCTCCTTACAGCGCTTCAGGCCAAAGAGTTCAATCTTAGTTTCATCAGACCAGAGAATCTTGTTTATCATGGTCTGAGAGTCCTTTAGGTGCCTTTTGGCAAACTCCAAGCGGGCTGTCATGCTTTTTTTGACGTTCTCTCTTGACCTCGAAGGGTCTGAAGTAATCCATTCCGATGTTTGTGAAGGGGTTTGTCAGGTCTGCTATTTTCTGCTCTGCAGCTTTAGCATAAAGTCTTCTGCATACAGTACATTCTGAGGATTTGTCTTACTGCTTGTGGAATCCCAAACCTCTGCAGTAGCTTCCCCAGGTTCCATCTTCTCTGTGGATGTGTTGAAGAATAAGAGTGGTAACTCTAAGGTCCTTAGACATCATAGCTGGGTGCTTAGCCTCCTCTGTCATAGCAGATTTATTCAGCCGTCCACCTACTCTCAGTACTCCATCTTGCAGAATTGGACCCAGCCTGTAGATTACTTCTCTTCATGTGTTAATTTATTTTCTTGATAAACTGAGAAGCTTTTGAATGTGTTTATTCTTTTCTGGTCTCTCTGCTTTTTACGTAGACTACTGTGGTTGCATCTTTTTAGAAGGCTGTGCCACTACAGGTATTTCAGAGATCTAACAGGTAAAGGTGTGGTGTATTCACTAGGAATCAAATGTAGAGGGAACCACCTAAATTTGTCCAGTAGAAAACCTTGTTCTCTCTCCCTCACTCATCTGATAATGTAATTTCCTGTCTTGTAGATGCACTTCTTGTTGTATGGCTATGGGATGCAGACGTGGGAGTATTCCCCGCTTAACGCCATCCGTTCCTACGGTTACCTGTGGCTGCATGCCCTTCCTGCCTCACTACACTCTCACATCCTACAGACCAACAAGGTACCACAGCCACACACAGTATTGTGTAACTAACCTTGTGGGGGGGGGGAAACAATTCATTCGCATTCCCTTACCTTAACCCTGACCGAAAAGTGGAGTAACCCTATACCTAACCCTACTTCCTAAAACTAACCCTAGCTCCTAACCCTAACCCTAGCCCGTAACCCTAACCCTAGCCCCTAGCTCCTAACCCTAGCTCCTAACCCTAACCCTAACCCTAGCCCCTAACCCTAGCTCCTAAAACTAACCCTAGCCCCTAACCCTAGCTCCTAAAACTAACCCTAACTCCTAACTCTAGCTCCTAAAACTAACCCTAGCTCCTAACCCTAGCTCCTAACCCTAACCCTAGCCCCTAACCCTAGCTCCTAAAACTAACCCTAGCTCCTATAACTAATCCTAGCCCCTAACCCTAGCTCCTATAACTAATCCTAGCCCCTAACCCTAGCTCCTAAAACTAACCCTAGCTCCTATAACTAACCCTAGCTCCTAACCCTAGCCCCTAACCCTAGCTCCTAACCCTAGCCCCTAAAACTACCCCTAGCTCCTAGCCCCTAACCCTAGCCCCTAACCCTAGCCCCTAACCCTAGCCCCTAACCCTAGCTCCTAAAGCTAACCCTAGCTCCTAACCCCTAGCTCCTAACCCTATACCTAACCCTAGCCCCTAAAACTAACCCTAGCTCCTAACCCCAGCTCCTAACCCCAGCTCCTAACCCCAGCTCCTAACCCCTAGCTCCTAACCCCTAAAACTAACCCTAGCTCCTAACCCCTAGCTCCTAACCCCTAACCCTAGCTCCTAACCCTAGCTCCTAAAGCTAACCCTAGCTCCTAACCCTAGCTCCTAACCCTAGCTCCTAACCCTAGCTCCTAGCTCCTAACCCTAGCTCCTAGCTCCTAACCCTAGCTCCTAGCTCCTAACCCTAGCTCCTAAACGTTCCTAAAACTAGCTCCTAACCCTGTACCTAATTCTAACCTTAATCCTAAACACATCCACACACACACACACACACACACACAGTTGTGGGTGTGATGAGGTTGTGATGGGTATGTTATGGTTGTGATGTGGTTGTGATGTGGTTGTGATGTGGTTGTGATGTGATGTGGTGAGGTTGTGATGTGGTGTGGATGTGATGAGGTTGTGATGTGGTTGTGGTTGTGATGAGGATGTGATGAGGTTGTGATGAGGATGTGATGAGGTTGTGGTTGTGATGTGGTTGTGGTTGTGATGTGGTTGTGGTTGTGATGTGGTTGTGGTTGTGATGTGGTTGTGGTTGTGATGAGGTTGTGATGAGGATGTGATGAGGTTGTGGTTGTGATGTGGTTGTGATGAGGTTGTGATGAGGTTGTGGGTGTGATGAGGTTGTGATGTGGTTGTGATGAGGATGTGGTTGTGATGAGGATGTGGTTGTGATGAGGTTGTGGTTGTGATGAGGTTGTGGTTGTGATGTGGTTGTGATGAGGATGTGGTTGTGATGTGGTTGTGGTTGTGATGTGGTTGTGGTTGTGATGTGGTTGTGGTTGTGATGTGGTTGTGATGAGGTTGTGGTTGTGATGTGGTTGTGGTTGTGATGTGGTTGTGATGTGGTTGTGATGTGGTTGTGATGTGGTTGTGATGAGGATGTGATGAGGATGTGGTTGTGATGTGGTTGTGGTTGTGATGTGGTTGTGATGTGGTTGTGATGTGGTTGTGATGTGGTTGTGGTTGTGATGTGGTTGTGATGAGGATGTGGTTGTGATGTGGTTGTGGTTGTGATGTGGTTGTGGTTGTGATGTGGTTGTGGTTGTGATGTGGTTGTGATGAGGTTGTGGTTGTGATGTGGTTGTGATGAGGATGTGATGAGGTTGTGGTTGTGGTTGTGATGTGGTTGTGGTTGTGATGTGGTTGTGATGAGGATGTGATGAGGTTGTGGTTGTGGATGTGGTTGTGGTTGTGATGAGGATGTGATGTGGTTGTGGTTGTGATGTGGTTGTGATGAGGATGTGATGAGGATGTGATGAGGTTGTGATGTGGTTGTGATGTGGTTGTGATGTGGTTGTGATGTGGTTGTGGTGAGGATGTGATGAGGATGTGATGAGGATGTGGTTGTGATGAGGATGTGATGAGGTTGTGATGAGGTTGTGATGAGGATGTGATGAGGTTGTGATGAGGATGTGATGAGGTTGTGATGAGGTTGTGATGAGGTTGTGATGAGGTTGTGATGAGGTTGTGATGAGGTTGTGATGTGGTTGTGATGAGGTTGTGATGAGGATGTGATGTGGTTGTGGTTGTGGTTGTGATGAGGATGTGATGAGGATGTGTTGTGGTTGTGGTTGTGATGAGGATGTGATGAGGATGTGATGAGGATGTGGTTGTGGTTGTGATGAGGTTGTGATGTGGTTGTGATGAGGTTGTGATGAGGTTGTGTTGTGGTTGTGATGTGGTTGTGATGAGGTTGTGATGAGGTTGTGATGAGGATGTGATGAGGATGTGATGTGGTTGTGATGAGGATGTGATGTGGTTGTGGTTGTGGTTGTGATGAGGTTGTGATGTGGTTGTGATGAGGATGTGATGAGGATGTGATGAGGTTGTGATGAGGATGTGATGAGGATGTGATGAGGTTGTGATGAGGTTGTGATGAGGATGTGATGAGGTTGTGATGAGGATGTGATGAGGATGTGATGAGGTTGTGATGTGGTTGTGATGAGGATGTGGTTGTGATGAGGATGTGATGTGGTTGTGATGAGGTTGTGATGTGGTTGTGATGAGGATGTGATGAGGATGTGATGAGGATGTGATGTGGTTGTGATGTGGTTGTGATGAGGTTGTGATGAGGTTGTGATGAGGTTGTGATGAGGTTGTGATGAGGTTGTGATGAGGATGTGATGTTGTGGTTGTGATGAGGTTGTGGTGAGGTTGTGGTGAGGTTGTGGTGAGGTTGTGGTGAGGTTGTGGTGAGGTTGTGATGAGGATGTGATGAGGTTGTGATGAGGTTGTGATGTGGTTGTGATGAGGTTGTGGTTGTGATGAGGTTGTGGTTGTGATGAGGTTGTGATGGGTATGTTATGGTTGTGATGAGGTTGTGATGAGGTTGTGATGAGGTTGTGATGGGTATGTGATGAGGTTGTGATGAGGTTGTGATGAGGTTGTGATGAGGTTGTGATGAGGTTGTGATGAGGTTGTGATGTGGTTTTTTAGGTGCTGGTGTTCTACTTTGTGCGCTGTGTCCTGGCCTTCTCCTGCTGCATCTGTGAACTCTACTTCTACAAGTCAGTATCTGTCCCTCTCTGTGTGTGTGTGTGTGTGTGTCAGTCTCTTATTTTGAATGCACACCGATTTTTCTATCTTTAGTGTAAGGTGTGTGTGTGTGTGTGTGTGTGTGTGTGTGTGTGTTGCAGGGCAGTGTGTAAGAAGTTTGGCCTGCATGTGGGTCGTCTGATGCTGGCCTTCCTCCTCCTGAGCTCTGGAATGTTCTGCTCCTCCGCAGGTGGGTGCTACTCCTCTCCCTCCCTCCCCTCCCTCTCTCTCTCCCCTCTCTCTCTCCCCTCTCTCTCTCCCCTCTCTCTCTCCCCTCTCTCTCTCCCCTCCCTCCCTCTCTTCCCTCCCTCCCTCCCTCCCTCTCTTCCCTCCCTCCCTCCCTCCCTCTCTCCCCTCCATCCCTCCCCTCCATCTCCCTCCCTCCCCTCCATCTCCCTCCCTCCCCTCCATCTCCCTCCCTCCCCTCCATCTCCCTCCCTCCCCGCCATCTCCCTTCCCTCCCTCCCCGCCATCTCCCTTCCCTCCCTCCCCTCCATCTCCCTCCTTCCCTCCCCTCCATCTCCCTCCCTCCATCTTTCTCCCTCCCTCCCCTCCATCTCTCTCCCTCCCTCCCCTCCATCTCTCTCCCTCCCTCCCCTCCATCTCTCTCCCTCCCTCCCCTCCATCTCTCTCCCTCCCTCCCCTCCATCTCTCTCCCTCCCTCCCCTCCATCTCTCTCCCTCCCTCCCCTCCATCTCTCTCCCTCCCTCCCCTCCATCTCTCTCCCTCCCTCCCCTCCATCTCTCTCTCCCTCCCTCCCCTCCATCCCTCCCTCCCTCCCTCCCTCCCTCCCCTCCATCTCTCTCTCTCCCTCCCCTCCATCCCTCCCTCCCTCCCCTCCATCTCTCTTCCTCCCTCCCTCCCCTCTGTCTCTCCCTCTCTGCCTGTCTCTCTGTCTGTGACAAATACTATTTGATTTGATTGGCTTGTGCCAGTGTAAGAGTAGGGGTTAGGCCTGTTGGCCTGTTCACGGCCTGGGTATATGTGTGACTTCCATGTTGAAGCCCTCTTTGTGGGGGGGTATGGGGTGGGCAGGAGGGGAATAGGTCTGAGCTGAGGGGGCCTAAATGGGGTGTGGGCATGGTCAACTTGGGGGGATGTTGATTGGTTGGGGTGGGGGTGTGGCTGGTGGTGTTGTGGTCTGGATGTGGGTCCTCTATGTGTAGGTCCGGGGGGGGGGGGGTCCCACAGGTCTGGGCGGGGTGTCTCGCTGGTCTGGGAGGGTGTCTCGCTGGTCGTCTCACTGGTCTGGTCTAGGAGGGGTGTCTCGCTGGTCTGGTCTAGGAGGGGTGTCTCGCTGGTCTGGTCTAGGAGGGGTGTCTCGCTGGTCTGGTCTAGGAGGGGTGTCTCGCTGGTCTAGGAGGGGTGTCTCGCTGGTCGTCTCGCTGGTCTGGTCTAGGAGGGGTGTCTCGCTGGTCTAGGAGGGGTGTCTCGCTGGTCTGGGAGGGTGTCTCGCTGGGTGTCTCGCTGGTCTGGTCTAGGAGGGGTGTCTCGCTGGTCTGGTCTAGGAGGGGTGTCTCGCTGGGTCTCTCGCTGGTCTGGGAGGGTGTCTCGCCGGTCTGGTCTAGGAGGGGTGTCTCGCTGGTCTGGGAGGGTGTCTCGCTGGTCGTCTCGCTGGTCTGGTCTAGGAGGGGTGTCTCGCTGGTCTGGTCTAGGAGGGGTGTCTCGCTGGTCGTCTCGCTGGTCTGGTCTAGGAGGGGTGTCTCGCTGGTCTGGTCTAGGAGGGGTGTCTCGCTGGTCTGGTCTAGGAGGGGTGTCTCGCTGGTCTGGTCTAGGAGGGGTGTCTCGCTGGTCTGGTCTAGGAGGGGTGTCTCGCTGGTCTGGTCTAGGAGGGGTGTCTCGCTGGTCTGGTCTAGGAGGGGTGTCTCGCTGGGTGTCTCGCTGGGTGTCTCGCTGGTCTGGTCTAGGAGGGGTGTCTCGCTGGTCTGGTCTGGGAGGGGTGTCTCGCTGGTCTGGTCTAGGAGGGGTGTCTCGCTGGTCGTCTCGCTGGTCTGGTCTAGGAGGGGTGTCTCGCTGGTCTGGGAGGGTGTCTCGCTGGGTGTCTCGCTGGTCGTCTCGCTGGTCTGGTCTAGGAGGGGTGTCTCGCTGGTCTGGGAGGGTGTCTCGCTGGGTGTCTCGCTGGTCGTCTCGCTGGTCTGGTCTAGGAGGGGTGTCTCGCTGGTCTGGTCTAGGAGGGGTGTCTCGCTGGTCTGGTCTAGGAGGGGTGTCTCGCTGGTCTGGTCTGGGAGGGGTGTCTCGCTGGTCTGGGAGGGTGTCTCGCTGGGTGTCTCGCTGGTCGTCTCGCTGGTCTGGTCTAGGAGGGGTGTCTCGCTGGTCTGGGAGGGTGTCTCGCTGGGTGTCTCGCTGGTCGTCTCGCTGGTCTGGTCTAGGAGGGGTGTCTCGCTGGTCTGGTCTAGGAGGGGTGTCTCGCTGGTCGTCTCACTGGTCTGGTCTAGGAGGGGTGTCTCGCTGGTCTGGGAGGGTGTCTCGCTGGTCGTCTCGCTGGTCTCGTCTAGGAGGGGTGTCTCGCTGGTCGTCTCGCTGGTCTGGTCTAGGAGGGGTGTCTCGCTGGTCTGGGAGGGTGTCTCGCTGGGTGTCTCGCTGGTCGTCTCGCTGGTCTGGTCTAGGAGGGGTGTCTCGCTGGTCTGGTCTAGGAGGGGTGTCTCGCTGGTCTGGTCTAGGAGGGGTGTCTCGCTGGTCTGGTCTAGGAGGGGTGTCTCGCTGGTCTGGTCTAGGAGGGGTGTCTCGCTGGTCGTCTCGCTGGTCTGGTCTAGGAGGGGTGTCTCGCTGGTCTGGTCTAGGAGGGGTGTCTCGCTGGTCTGGTCTAGGAGGGGTGTCTCGCTGGTCGTCTCGCTGGTCTGGTCTAGGAGGGGTGTCTCGCTGGTCTGGGAGGGTGTCTCGCTGGGTGTCTCGCTGGTCGTCTCGCTGGTCTGGTCTAGGAGGGGTGTCTCGCTGGTCTGGTCTGGGAGGGGTGTCTCGCTGGTCTGGGAGGGTGTCTCGCTGGGTGTCTCGCTGGTCGTCTCGCTGGTCTGGTCTAGGAGGGGTGTCTCGCTGGTCTGGGAGGGTGTCTCGCTGGGTGTCTCGCTGGTCGTCTCGCTGGTCTGGTCTAGGAGGGGTGTCTCGCTGGTCTGGTCTAGGAGGGGTGTCTCGCTGGTCTGGTCTAGGAGGGGTGTCTCGCTGGTCTGGGAGGGGTGTCTCGCTGGTCTGGTCTAGGAGGGGTGTCTCGCTGGTCTGGTCTAGGAGGGGTGTCTCGCTGGTCGTCTCGCTGGTCTGGTCTAGGAGGGGTGTCTCGCTGGTCGTCTCACTGGTCTGGTCTAGGAGGGGTGTCTCGCTGGTCTGGGAGGGTGTCTCGCTGGTCGTCTCGCTGGTCTCGTCTAGGAGGGGTGTCTCGCTGGTCTGGTCTAGGAGGGGTGTCTCGCTGGGTGTCTCGCTGGGTGTCTCGCTGGTCTGGTCTAGGAGGGGTGTCTCGCTGGTCTGGTCTAGGAGGGGTGTCTCACTGGTCTGGGAGGGTGTCTCGCTGGTCGTCTCGCTGGTCTGGTCTAGGAGGGGTGTCTCGCTGGGTGTCTCGCCTATTGATCTGTTGCTCCTGTGTGAGGTGTCGGGGCTGCGGTTGAGGGCGATGGTGGGCACTGCTGCCTTGTATAGGTGGACCTGGTCGTCAAGTCCAGGGTGGATGGTGGGCCAGGTAGACATTTGGTTTTCAGGCACAGGTCACAGGAAAATATTTGCATTTACCTGCTGTATGGTAGCAGGGTGGAGATGAAGACAGCTTGTCTGTCGAAACGTTGGACATAAACAGGTGTTCTACTCTGCTAGCCAGCACCTCTCCTAAACAGGTGTTCTACTCTGCTAACCAGCACCTCTCCTAAACAGGTGTTCTACTCTGCTAACCAGCACCTCTCCTAAACAGGTGTTCTACTCCGCTAGCCAGCACCTCTCCTAAACAGGTGTTCTACTCTGTTAGCCAGCACCTCTCCTAAACAGGTGTTCTACTCTGCTAACCAGCACCTCTCCTAAACAGGTGTTCTACTCTGCTAGCCAGCACCTCTCCTAAACAGGTGTTCTACTCTGCTAGCCAGCACCTCACCTAAACAGGTGTTCTACTCTGCTAACCAGCACCTCTCCTAAACAGGTGTTCTACTCTGTTAGCCAGCACCTCTCCTAAACAGATGTTCTGCTAGCCAGCACCTCTCCTAAACAGGTGTTCTACTCTGCTAGCCAGCACCTCTCCTAAACAGGTGTTCTGCTCTGTTAGCCAGCACCTCTCCTAAACAGGTGTTCTACTCTGCTAGCCAGCACCTCTCCTAAACAGGTGTTCTACTCTGCTAGCCAGCACCTCTCCTAAACAGGTGTTCTACTCTGCTAGCCAGCACCTCTCCTAAACAGGTGTTCTACTCTGCTAGCCAGCACCTCTCCTAAACAGGTGTTCTACTCTGCTAGCCAGCACCTCTCCTAAACAGGTGTTCTACTCTGCTAGCCAGCACCTCTCCTAAACAGGTGTTCTACTCTGCCAGCCAGCACCTCTCCTAAACAGGTGTTCTACTCTGCTAACCAGCACCTCTCCTAAACAGGTGTTCTACTCTGTTAGCCAGCACCTCTCCTAAACAGGTGTTCTGCTAGCCAGCACCTCTCCTAAACAGGTGTTCTGCTAGCCAGCACCTCTCCTAAACAGGTGTTCTGCTCTGTTAGCCAGCACCTCTCCTAAACAGGTGTTCTACTCTGCTAGCCAGCACCTCTCCTAAACAGGTGTTCTACTCTGCTAGCCAGCACCTCTCCTAAACAGGTGTTCTACTCTGCTAGCCAGCACCTCTCCTAAACAGGTGTTCTACTCTGCTAGCCAGCACCTCTCCTAAACAGGTGTTCTACTCTGCTAGCCAGCACCTCTCCTAAACAGGTGTTCTACTCTGCTAGCCAGCACCTCACCTAAACAGGTGTTCTACTCTGCTAGCCAGCACCTCTCCTAAACAGGTGTTCTACTCTGCTAGCCAGCACCTCTCCTAAACAGGTGTTCTACTCTGCTAGCCAGCACCTCTCCTAAACAGGTGTTCTACTCTGTTAGCCAGCACCTCTCCTAAACAGGTGTTCTACTCTGCTAGCCAGCACCTCTCCTAAACAGGTGTTCTACTCTGCTAGCCAGCACCTCTCCTAAACAGGTGTTCTACTCTGCTAGCCAGCACCTCTCCTAAACAGGTGTTCTACTCTGCTAGCCAGCACCTCTCCTAAACAGGTGTTCTGCTCTGCTAGCCAGCACCTCTCCTAAACAGGTGTTCTACTCTGTTAGCCAGCACCTCTCCTAAACAGGTGTTCTACTCTGCTAGCCAGCACCTCTCCTAAACAGGTGTTCTACTCTGCTAGCCAGCACCTCTCCTAAACAGGTGTTCTACTCTGCTAGCCAGCACCTCTCCTAAACAGGTGTTCTGCTCTGTTAGCCAGCACCTCTCCTAAACAGGTGTTCTGCTCTGTTAGCCAGCACCTCTCCTAAACAGATGTTCTGCTAGCCAGCACCTCTCCTAAACAGGTGTTCTACTCTGCTAGCCAGCACCTCTCCTAAACAGGTGTTCTACTCTGCTAGCCAGCACCTCTCCTAAACAGGTGTTCTACTCTGCTAGCCAGCACCTCTCCTAAACAGGTGTTCTACTCTGCCAGCCAGCACCTCTCCTAAACAGGTGTTCTACTCTGCTAACCAGCACCTCTCCTAAACAGGTGTTCTACTCTGTTAGCCAGCACCTCTCCTAAACAGGTGTTCTGCTAGCCAGCACCTCTCCTAAACAGGTGTTCTACTCTGCTAGCCAGCACCTCTCCTAAACAGGTGTTCTGCTCTGTTAGCCAGCACCTCTCCTAAACAGGTGTTCTACTCTGCTAGCCAGCACCTCTCCTAAACAGGTGTTCTGCTCTGCTAGCCAGCACCTCTCCTAAACAGGTGTTCTACTCTGCTAGCCAGCACCTCTCCTAAACAGGTGTTCTACTCTGCTAGCCAGCACCTCTCCTAAACAGGTGTTCTACTCTGCTAGCCAGCACCTCTCCTAAACAGGTGTTCTACTCTGCTAGCCAGCACCTCTCCTAAACAGGTGTTCTACTCTGCTAACCAGCACCTCTCCTAAACAGGTGTTCTACTCCGTTAGCCAGCACCTCTCCTAAACAGGTGTTCTACTCTGTTAGCCAGCACCTCTCCTAAACAGGTGTTCTGCTCTGCTAGCCAGCACCTCTCCTAAACAGGTGTTCTACTCTGCTAGCCAGCACCTCTCCTAAACAGGTGTTATACTCCGTTAGCCAGCACCTCTCCTAAACAGGTGTTCTGCTCTGCTAGCCAGCACCTCTCCTAAACAGGTGTTCTGCTCTGCTAGCCAGCACCTCTCCTAAACAGGTGTTCTACTCTGCTAGCCAGCACCTCTCCTAAACAGGTGTTCTGCTCTGCTAGCCAGCACCTCTCCTAAACAGGTGTTCTACTCTGCTAACCAGCACCTCTCCTAAACAGGTGTTCTACTCTGCTAGCCAGCACCTCTCCTAAACAGGTGTTCTACTCTGCTAGCCAGCACCTCTCCTAAACAGGTGTTCTACTCTGCTAGCCAGCACCTCTCCTAAACAGGTGTTCTACTCTGCTAGCCAGCACCTCTCCTAAACAGGTGTTCTACTCTGCTAGCCAGCACCTCTCCTAAACAGGTGTTCTACTCTGCTAGCCAGCACCTCTCCTAAACAGGTGTTCTACTCTGTTAGCCAGCACCTCTCCTAAACAGGTGTTCTGCTCTGCTAGCCAGCACCTCTCCTAAACAGGTGTTCTACTCTGCCAGCCAGCACCTCTCCTAAACAGGTGTTCTACTCTGCTAACCAGCACCTCTCCTAAACAGGTGTTCTACTCTGTTAGCCAGCACCTCTCCTAAACAGGTGTTCTACTCTGTTAGCCAGCACCTCTCCTAAACAGGTGTTCTACTCTGCTAGCCAGCACCTCTCCTAAACAGGTGTTCTACTCTGCTAGCCAGCACCTCTCCTAAACAGGTGTTCTGCTCTGCTAGCCAGCACCTCTCCTAAACAGGTGTTCTACTCTGCTAGCCAGCACCTCTCCTAAACAGGTGTTCTACTCCGCTAGCCAGCACCTCTCCTAAACAGGTGTTCTACTCTGTTAGCCAGCACCTCTCCTAAACAGGTGTTCTACTCTGCTAGCCAGCACCTCTCCTAAACAGGTGTTCTACTCTGCTAGCCAGCACCTCTCCTAAACAGGTGTTCTGCTAGCCAGCACCTCTCCTAAACAGGTGTTCTACTCTGCTAGCCAGCACCTCTCCTAAACAGGTGTTCTACTCTGTTAGCCAGCACCTCTCCTAAACAGGTGTTCTACTCTGTTAGCCAGCACCTCTCCTAAACAGGTGTTCTACTCTGCTAGCCAGCACCTCTCCTAAACAGGTGTTCTACTCTGCTAACCAGCACCTCCCCTAAACAGGTGTTCTACTCTGCTAACCAGCACCTCTCCTAAACAGGTGTTCTGCTCTGCTAGCCAGCACCTCTCCTAAACAGGTGTTCTGCTAGCCAGCACCTCTCCTAAACAGGTGTTCTACTCTGCTAGCCAGCACCTCTCCTAAACAGGTGTTCTACTCCGCTAGCCAGCACCTCTCCTAAACAGGTGTTCTACTCCGCTAACCAGCACCTCTCCTAAACAGGTGTTCTACTCTGCTAGCCAGCACCTCTCCTAAACAGGTGTTCTACTCTGCTAGCCAGCACCTCTCCTAAACAGGTGTTCTACTCTGCTAGCCAGCACCTCTCCTAAACAGGTGTTCTACTCTGTTAGCCAGCACCTCTCCTAAACAGGTGTTCTGCTAGCCAGCACCTCTCCTAAACAGGTGTTCTACTCTGCTAGCCAGCACCTCTCCTAAACAGGTGTTCTACTCCGCTAGCCAGCACCTCTCCTAAACAGGTGTTCTACTCCGCTAACCAGCACCTCTCCTAAACAGGTGTTCTACTCTGCTAGCCAGCACCTCTCCTAAACAGGTGTTCTACTCTGCTAGCACCTCTCCTAAACAGGTGTTCTACTCTGCTAGCCAGCACCTCTCCTAAACAGGTGTTCTGCTCTGCTATCTGGTTTAGAGTGAAGGTTATATCTGGTTTAGAGGTTATATCTGGTTTAGAGGTTATATCTGGTTTAGAGGTTATATCTGGTTTAGAGGTTATATCTGGTTTAGAGGTTATATCTGGTTTAGAGGTTATATCTGGTTTAGAGGTTATATCTGGTTTAGAGGTTATATCTGGTTTAGAGGTTATTTGTCCTTGTGAGAAAATCCAAGTTTATCTAATTCTAAATCTATCTTTTTGTAAAAACTTGTTGAAAAATTGAAGAGCTCATCTGCTCATGACCTCTCACTCTCTCTCTCCTCTCTGTGTCCCCCCCCTCTCACACTTCTCTTGCTCTCTCTCTCCTCTCTGTGTCCCCCCCCTCTCCCCCTCCTCTCGCTCTGTGTGTCCCCCCCCCTCTCGCTCTGTGTGTCCCCCCCCTCTCGCTCTGTGTGTCCCCCCCCCCTCTCGCTCTGTGTGTCCCCCCCCCTCTCGCTCTGTGTGTCCCCCCCCCCCTCTCGCTCTGTGTGTCCCCCCCCCCTCTCGCTCTGTGTCCCCCCCCCCCTCTCGCTCTGTGTCCCCCCCCTCTCGCTCTGTGTCCCCCCCCTCTCGCTCTGTGTCCCCCCCCCCTCTCGCTCTGTGTCCCCCCCCTCTCGCTCTGTGTCCCCCCCCCTCTCGCTCTGTGTCCCCCCCCCTCTCGCTCTGTGTCCCCCCCCCTCTCGCTCTGTGTCCCCCCCCCTCTCGCTCTGTGTCCCCCCCCTCTCGCTCTGTGTCCCCCCCCCCTCTCGCTCTGTGTCCCCCCCCTCTCGCTCTGTGTCCCCCCCTCTCGCTCTGTGTCCCCCCCCTCTCGCTCTGTGTGTCCCCCCCCTCTCGCTCTGTGTGTCCCCCCCCTCTCGCTCTGTGTGTCCCCCCCCTCTCGCTCTGTGTGTCCCCCCCCTCTCGCTCTGTGTCCCCCCCCTCTCGCTCTGTGTCCCCCCCCCCTCTCGCTCTGTGTCCTCCCCCCTCTCGCTCTGTGTCCCCCCCCTCTCGCTCTGTGTCCCCCCCCTCTCGCTCTGTCTCTATCGCTCTGTGTCCCCCCCCCTCTGTCTCTCTCGCTCTGTCTCTCTCGCTCTGTCTCTCTCGCTCTGTCTCTCTCGCTCTGTCTCTCTCGCTCTGTCTCTCTCTCGCTCTGTCTCTCTCTCGCTCTGTCTCTCTCTCGCTCTGTCTCTCTCGCTCTGTGTCCCCCCCCCTCTCGCTCTGTGTCCCCCCCCTCTCGCTCTGTGTCCCCCCCCTCTCGCTCTGTGTCCCCCCCCCCTCTGTCTCTCTCTCTCTCTCTGTCCAGCATTCCTGCCTTCTTCCTTCTGTATGTATTCTACTCTGGTTGCCATGACTGGATGGTTCCAAGACACCCCCTTCCTGGCTGTGATGGGCGTGGCAGCTGGGGCTATCATTGGCTGGCCATTCTCTGCTCTGATTGGGTAAGAGCTGTTCCTTGTGCAGAGTTAATTGTAATGAAGCATGATATTAAAGCATCAGAAACAGACTGTTCTACTGTATAGTTAGTTTCAGCTGGCAGCAAGTGGAGAATAATTTACTACCAGGGCAGGGCTATGTTTTGTTTTAGGGAGCAAATTAACTAAAAGGGAGACATTAAATTGAAGGTTATTTTTTTAAATGGAAATGTACAGATTTTAAAGTTTGGGCTGAGATTGGGTTGGCAGAAATGTTTCTGAAGAAATTTAAGTCCCTGCTGAAAAAGTTTGAATACGACTGGGTTAGAGGTTAGGAGTTCTCAGTAGGGTCTCCCGATTGTTGCAGGGTCTGGGTTAGGGTCAGGGTTAGGGTTAGGGGGGGTCAGGGTCAGGGTTAGGGGGGGTCAGGGTTAGGGTCAGGGTCTGGGTTAGGGTCTGGGTTAGGGTCAGGGTCAGGGTTAGGGTCAGGGTCTGGGTCAGGGTTAGGGTTAGGGTTAGGGGGGGTCAGGGTCAGGGTTAGGGGGGGTCAGGGTTAGGGTCAGGGTCTGGGTTAGGGTCAGGGTTAGGGTCAGGGTCTGGGTTAGGGTCAGGGGGGTCAGGGTCTGGGTCAGGGTTAGGGTTAGGGGGGTCAGGGTCAGGGTTAGGGGGGGTCAGGGTTAGGGTCAGGGTCTGGGTTAGGGTCAGGGGGGTCAGGGTCTGGGTCAGGGTCAGGGTTAGGGTTAGGGGGGTCAGGGTCAGGGTCTGGGTTAGGGTCAGGGTTAGGGACAGGGTCTGGGTTAGGGTCAGGGGGGTCAGGGTCTGGGTCAGGGTCAGGGTTAGGGTTAGGGGGGTTAGGGTCAGGGTTAGGGTTTGACCGGGGTAGGCCGTCGTTCTAAATAAGAATTTGTTCTTAACTGTCTTGCCTAGTTAAATAAAGATCAAATAAAATAGTCATGTTGTCTCTGATTGGTTGATGTGGTTACTAGGCTACCGATTGCCTTCGACCTGCTTGTGTTGAAGAGGAAGTGGAATAGTTTCATCACCTGGGCAACCGTCTCTCTGCTGCTCTTCCTGGTGAGACACACACATACACACACACACACACACACACACACACACACACACACACACACACACCCACTGACTCAGTGACTGAGTTATGAATATTTGTTAAGAACTTTGTCATTATCTTTAGTTGATCGCTATGTAAGGAGAAGAAGCACTCAGAACTAATCGTGTGTGTGTGTGTGTGTGTGTGTGTGTGTGTGTGTGTGTGTGTGTGTGTGTGTGTGTTCCAGGTGCCTCTGATGGCGGTGGATTCTTGTTGCTATGGGAAACTGGTCGTTGCTCCCCTCAATATTCTACTCTATAATGTCTTCACCCCCCATGGCCCAGATCTCTATGGTAAACACACACACACACACACACACACACACACACACACACACACACGTTAGGTAGGTTCTCTGAAGCAGTTAGCTAGCTAGGTCCTCTTCTGAAGCAGCTAGCTAGCTAGCTAGCTAGGTCCTCTTCTGAAGCAGCTAGCTAGCTAGCTAGCTAGGTCCTCTTCTGAAGCAGCTAGCTAGCTAGCTAGCTAGGTCCTCTTCTGAAGCAGCTAGCTAGCTAGCTAGCTAGGTCCTCTTCTGAAGCAGCTAGCTAGCTAGCTAGCTAGGTCCTCTTCTGAAGCAGCTAGCTAGCTAGCTAGCTAGGTCCTCTTCTGAAGCAGCTAGCTAGCTAGCTAGCTAGGTCCTCTTCTGAAGCAGCTAGCTAGCTAGCTAGCTAGGTCCTCTTCTGAAGCAGCTAGCTAGCTAGCTAGCTAGGTCCTCTTCTGAAGCAGCTAGCTAGCTAGCTAGCTAGGTCCTCTTCTGAAGCAGCTAGCTAGCTAGCTAGCTAGGTCCTCTTCTGAAGCAGCTAGCTAGCTAGCTAGCTAGGTCCTCTTCTGAAGCAGCTAGCTAGCTAGCTAGCTAGGTCCTCTTCTGAAGCGGCTAGCTAGGTCCTCTTCTGAAGCGGCTAGCTAGGTCCTCTTCTGAAGCGGCTAGCTAGGTCCTCTTCTGAAGCGGCTAGCTAGGTCCTCTTCTGAAGCGGCTAGCTAGGTCCTCTTCTGAAGCGGCTAGCTAGGTCCTCTTCTGAAGCGGCTAGCTAGGTCCTCTTCTGAAGCGGCTAGCTAGGTCCTCTTCTGAAGCGGTTAGCTAGGTCCTCTTCTGAAGCGGCTAGCTAGGTCCTCTTCTGAAGCAGCTAGCTAGGTCCTCTTCTGAAGCAGCTAGCTAGGTACACTACCGTTCCAAAGTTTGGGTGTCACTTAGAAATTTCCTTGTTTTTTAAATAAAAGCAAAAAAAATGTGTCCATTAAAATAACATCAAATTAGTCAGAAATACAGTATAGATTTGGTTAATGTTGCAAATGACTATTGTAGCTAGAAACCAGAATAGAAAGAGATGCCTCACAAGTCCTCAACTGGCAGCTTCATTAAATAGTACCCGCAAAACACCAGTCTCAACGTCAGCAGTGAAGAGGCGACTCCGGGATGCTGGCCTTCTAGGCAGAGTTCCTCTGTCCAGTGTCTGTGTTCTTTTGTCCATCTTAAACCTTTATTTGTATTGGCCAGTCTCAGATAAGGCGTTTTCTTTGCAACTCTACCAGCATGCCGGAGTCGCCTCTTCACTGTTGACGTTGAGACTGGTGTTTTGTGGGTACTATTTAATGAAGCTGCCAGTTGAGGACTTGTGAGGCGTCTGTTTCTCAAACTAGACACTCTAGTGTACTTGTCCTCTTGCTTTTATAATTTATTTAAAAAAATAAAACAAATCAAATTTACATAAGTATTCAGACCCTTTACTCAGTATTTTGTTGAAGCACCTTTGGTAGCGATAACAGCATTGAGTCTTCTTGGGTATGATGCTACCAGCTTGCCACACCTGTATTTGGGGAGTTTCTCCCATTCTTCTCTGCAGATCATCTCAAGTTCTGTCAGGTTGGATAGGGAGCGTCGCTGCACAGCTATTTTCAGCTCTTTCCAGAGATGTTTGATCGGGTTCAAGTCCGGGCTCTGGCTGGGGCACTAAAGGACATTCAGAGACTTATCCTGAAGCCACTCCTGCGTTGTCTTGGCTGTGTGCTTAGGGTCGTTGTGCTGTTGGAAGGTGAACCTTCGCCCCAGTCTGAGGTCCTGAGCGCTCTGGAGCAGGTTTTCATCAACGATCTCTCTGCTCCATTCATCTTTGCCTTGATCCTGACTAGTCTCCCAGTCACTGACGATAAAAAAAAAAAATGATGATGCAGATAATCTTGTTTCTCATGGTCTGAGAGTCTTCAGGTGCCTTTTGGTCCAACTCCAAGCGGGCTGTCATGTGCCTTTTACTGAGGAGTGGCTTCCGTCTGGCCACTCTACCATAAAGGCCTGATTGGTGAAGTGCTCCAGAGATGGTTGCCCTTCTAGAAGGTTCTCCCATATCCACAGAGGAACTCTGGAGCTCTGTCAGAGTGACCATCGGGTTCTTGGTCACCTCCCTGATCAAGGCCCTTCTCGGAGCTCTACGGACAATTCCTTCAACATTTACATTTAAGTCATTTAGCAGACGCTCTTATCCAGAGCGACTTACAAATTGGTGCATTCACCTTATGATATCCAGTGGAACAACCACTTTACAATAGTGCATCTAAATGTTTTAAGGGGGGGGGGGGGTTAGAAGGATTACTTTATCCTATCCCAGGTATTCCTTAAAGAGGTGGGGTTTCAGGTGTCTCCGGAAGGTGGTGATTGACTCCGCTGTCCTGGCGTCGTGAGGGAGCTTGTTCCACCATTGGGGTGCCAGAGCAGCGAACAGTTTTGACTGGGCTGAGCGGGAACTGTGCTTCCTCAGAGGTAGGGAGGCGAGCAGGCCAGAGGTGGATGAACGCAGTGCCCTTGTTTGGGTGTAGGGCCTGATCAGAGCCTGAAGGTACGGAGGTGCCGTTCCCCTCACAGCTCCGTAGGCAAGCACCAATCGTCTTGTAGCGGATGCGAGCTTCAACTGGAAGCCAGTGGAGAGAGCGGAGGAGCGGGGTGATGTGAGAGAACGTGGGAAGGTTGAACACCAGACGGGCTGCGGCGTTCTGGATGAGTTGTAGGGGTTTAATGGCACAGGCAGGGAGCCCAGCCAACAGCGAGTTGCAGTAATCCAGACGGGAGATGACAAGTGCCTGGATTCGGACCTGCGCAGCTTCCTGTGTGAGGCAGGGTCGTACTCTGCGAATGTTGTAGAGCATGAACCTACAGGATCGGGTCACCGCCTTGATGTTAGTGGAGAACGACAGGGTGTTGTCCAGGGTCACGCCAAGGTTCTTAGCACTCTGGGAGGAGGACACAATGGAGTTGTCAACCGTGATGGCGAGATCATGGAACGGGCAGTCCTTCCCCGGGAGGAAGAGCAGCTCCGTCTTGCCGAGGTTCAGCTTGAGGTGGTGATCCGTCATCCACACTGATATGTCTGCCAGACATGCAGAGATGCGATTCGCCACCTGGTTGTCAGAAGGGGGAAAGGAGAAGATTGTGTGTCGTCTGCATAGCAATGATAGGAGAGACCATGTTAGGATATGACAGAGCCAAGTGACTTGGTGTATAGCGAGAATAGGAGAGGGCCTAGAACAGAGCCTTGGGGGACACCAGTGGTGAGAGCACGTGGTGCGGAGACAGATTCTCGCCACGCCACCTGGTAGGAGCGACCTGTCAGGTAGGACGCAATCCAAGCGTGGGCCGCGCCGGAGATGCCCAACTCGGAGAGGGTGGAGAGGAGGATCTGATGGTTCACAGTATCAAAGGCAGCCGATAGGTCTAGAAGGATGAGAGCAGAGGAGAGAGAGTTAGCTTTAGCAGTGTGGAGAGCCTCCGTGACACAGAGAAGAGCAGTCTCAGTTGAATGACCAGTCTTGAAACCTGACTGATTTGGATCAAGAAGGTAATTCTGAGAGAGATGGCAAGAGAGCTGGCCAAGGACGGCACGTTTAAGAGTTTTGGAGAGAAAAGAAAGAAGGGATACTGGTCTGTAGTTGTTGACATCGGAGGGATCGAGTGTAGGTTTTTTCAGAAGGGGTGCAACTCTCGCTCTCTTGAAGACGGAAGGGACGTAGCCAGCGGTCAAGGATGAGTTGATGAGCGAGGTGAGGTAAGGGGAGAAGGTCTCCGGAAATGGTCTGGAGAAGAGAGGAGGGGATAGGGTCAAGCGGGCAGGTTGTTGGGCGGCTGGCCGTCACAAGACGCGAGATTTCATCTGGAGAAAGGGGGGAGAAAGAGGTCAAAGCACAGGGTAGGGCAGTGTGAGCAGGACCAGCAGTGTCGTTTGACTTAGCAAACGAGGATCGGATGTCGTCGACCTTTTTTTCAAAATGGTTGACGAAGTCATCCGCAGAGAGGGGGGGGGGGGGGGGGAGGAGGATTCAGGAGGGAGGAGAAGGTGGCAAAGAGCTTCCTAGGGTTAGAGGCAGATGCTTGGAATTCGACCTCATGGCTTGGTTTTTGCTCTGACGTGCGCTGTCAACTGTGGGACCTTATATAGACAGGTGTGTGCTTTTCCAAATCATGTCCAGTCAATTGAATTTACCACAGGTGTTGTAGAAACTTCTCAAGGATGATCAATGTAAACAGAATGCACCTAAGCTCAATTTCTAATGTCAAAGCAAAGGGTCTGAATACTTATGTAAATAAGGTATTTCTGTTTTTTATTTGTAATACATTTGCAAAAAATTCAAAACCTGTTTTCTCTGAGGAAATTGTTTTATTTAATACATTTTAGAATAAGGCTGTAACGTAACAAAATGCGGAAAAAGTCAAGGGTTCTGAATACTTTCCGAAGGCACTGCACACACAATCTGTAAGGTCCCTCAGTCGAACACAGATTCAACCACAAAGACCAGGGGAGGTTTTCCAATGCCTCGCAAAGAAGGGCACCGATTGGGTAGATGGATAAAAATAAATAAAAGCGGACATTGAATATCCCTTTGAGCATGGTGAAGTTACCAATTACACTTTGGATGGTGTATCAATACACACAGTCACTACTGCGTCGGGTCAGGGCAACGCACTGCGTCGGGTCAGGGCAACGCGCTGCGTCGGGTCAGGGCAACGCGCTGCGTCGGGTCAGGGCGACGGTATTGCACTGCGTCGGGTCAGGGTGACGGTATTGCACTGCGTCGGGTCAGGGTAACGCGCTGCGTCGGGTCAGGGCGACGGTATTGTACTGCGTCGGGTCAGGGCAACGCGCTGCGTCGGGTCAGGGCAACGGTATTGCACTGCGTCGGGTCAGGGCGACGGTATTGCACTGCGTCGGGTCAGGGCGACGGTATTGCACTGCGTCGGGTCAGGGTGACGGTATTGCACTGCGTCGGGTCAGGGTAACGCACTGCGTCGGGTCAGGGCGACGGTATTGCACTGCGTCGGGTCAGGGCGACGCACTGCATCGGGTCAGGGCAACGCACTGCGTCGGGTCAGGGCGACGGTATTGTACTGCGTCGGGTCAGGGCGACGGTATTGTACTGCGTCGGGTCAGGGTGACGGTATTGTACTGCGTCGGGTCAGGGCGACGCGCTGCGTCGGGTCAGGGCGACGGTATTGTACTGCGTCGGGTCAGGGTGACGGTATTGTACTGCGTCGGGTCAGGGCGACGGTATTGTACTGCGTCGGGTCAGGGCAACGCGCTGCGTCGGGTCAGGGCGACGGTATTGTACTGCGTCGGGTCAGGGCGACGGTATTGTACTGCGTCGGGTCAGGGCAACGCGCTGCGTCGGGTCAGGGCGACGGTATTGTACTGCGTCGGGTCAGGGTAACGCGCTGCGTCAGGTCAGGGCGACGGTATTGTACTGCGTCGGGTCAGGGTAACGCGCTGCGTCGGGTCAGGGCGACGGTATTGTACTGCGTCGGGTCAGGGCGACGCGCTGCGTCGGGTCAGGGCGACGGTATTTTACTGCGTCGGGTCAGGGCAACGCGCTGCGTCGGGTCAGGGTAACGCGCTGCGTCGGGTCAGGGCGACGGTATTGTACTGCGTCGGGTCAGGGCAACGCGCTGCGTCGGGTCAGGGTAACGCACTGCGTCGGGTCAGGGCGACGCACTGCGTCGGGTCAGGGCGACGGTATTGCACTGCGTCGGGTCAGGGCAACGCGCTGCGTCGGGTCAGGGCAACACACTGCGTCGGGTCAGGGCGACGGTATTGCACTGCGTCGGGTCAGGGCAACGCGCTGCGTCGGGTCAGGGCAACGGTATTGTACTGCGTCGGGTCAGGGCGACGCACTGCGTCGGGTCAGGGCGACGGTATTGCACTGCGTCGGGTCAGGGCGACGCGCTGCGTCGGGTCAGGGCGACGCGCTGCGTCGGGTCAGGGCGACGCGCTGCGTCGGGTCAGGGCGACGGTATTGTACTGCGTCGGGTCAGGGCGACGGTATTGTACTGCGTCGGGTCAGGGCGACGGTATTGTACTGCGTCGGGTCAGGGCGACGCACTGCGTCGGGTCAGGGTAACGCGCTGCGTCGGATCAGGGCGACGGTATTGCACTGCGTCGGGTCAGGGCGACGGTATTGCACTGCGTCGGGTCAGGGCGACGGTATTGCACTGCGTCGGGTCAGGGCGACGCGCTGCGTCGGATCAGGGCGACGGTATTGCGCTGCGTCGGGTCAGGGCGACGCGCTGCGTCGGATCAGGGTGACGGTATTGTACTGCGTCGGGTCAGGGTAACGCGCTGCGTCGGGTCAGGGCAACGCGCTGCGTCGGGTCAGGGCGACGGTATTGTACTGCGTCGGGTCAGGGTAACGCGCTGCGTCGGGTCCGGGTAACGCGCTGCGTCGGGTCAGGGCGACGGTATTGTACTGCGTCGGGTCAGGGCGACGGTATTGTACTGCGTCGGGTCAGGGCGACGCGCTGCGTCGGGTGAGGGCGACGCGCTGCGTCGGGTCAGGGTTACGCGCTGCGTCGGGTCAGGGCGACGGTATTGTACTGCGTCGGGTCAGGGCGACGCGCTGCGTCGGGTCAGGGCGACGCGCTGCGTCGGGTCAGGGTTACGCGCTGCGTCGGGTCAGGGCGACGCGCTGCGTCGGGTCAGGGTGAAAGAATGTCATCGGCAAGAACTAGGGAGTTTTTTTAGGATGAAACAGAAATGGAGCAAAGCACAGGCAAAATCTTAGAGGAAATCCTGGTTCAATCACCTTTCAGCAGGACAATAACCTAAAACACAATGCCAAAGTGGCGTAGGTGTAGTTTTGACTTCAATCGGCTTGAAAATCTATGGCAAGACTTGAAAATTGCTGTCTAGCAATGATCAACATCTACCTTGACAGAGATTAAAACATTTTTCAAAGAATAATGTGCAAATATTGTACAATCCAGGTGTGCAAAGCTCTTATAGACCCAGAAAGATCACAGCTGTAATCACTGCCAAAGGTGATTCTGACATGTATTGACTCAGGCATTTGAATACTTATTTAAATGTGAGATTTCTGTATTTCATTTTCAATATATGTGCAAACATTCCTAAAAACATGTTTTCACTTTGTCATTGTGGCGTATTGTGTGTAGATGGGTGAGGGGGAAAATAATCGATTTAATCCATTTTGAATTCCGGCTGTAACACAACAACATGTGGAGTAAATCAGGGGTTATGAATACTTTGTGAAGGCCTTGTAGTTGGTGTCCTTCCTGAGATTGGAAGGACAATGTTACCAACAAATAAAAATAAAGAAGTTAAATGTTTTACCTTAAACAGGGAGTCACCAACGAGACCAGGGTCTCTTTCACAAGGAAACTCTGCCTATACAATTCAGAAGACAAAATCCAAATCAGATACAGTGTAAAACAAACTAAAATACAGAATAACACAAATATTCCAATCAAAAGTTCCCCAATCATTATTTTAAATTGCCTGATCGGCACCGGAACAATTGTAATGCATTTTGTGATTGGTTGCAGCAATGAGGTGCATTAAAACTAGAAGTGGATTTACCTAGTTCTGTGGAGACCTGAGGAATCTCCAGTTAACTAACCCTTGTGAATAAGCTTTGTATCTTTGTTTTTATACTTTAACACTAAAGTGAGGTAAGTTGGAAGCTTGTTTAGTAGAGCTTTGTAGACAAAAAGGGAATAATGAAGTCATTTACAGCACTTTAATGAGGACCAGCCAACCTTTTTGATGCAGTGGTGAGTATTAAAACGAATGGCACCCTGGGATTGGAAGGACAGTGTTACCAACTCAGCGGCCCTGTGGTTAGTGTCCTCCCTGGGGTTGGAAGGACAGTGTTACCAACTCAGCGGCCCTGTGGTTAGTGTCCTCCCTGGGGTTGGAAGGACAGTGTTACCAACTCAGCGGCCCTGTGGTTAGTGTCCTCCCTGGGGTTGGAAGGACAGTGTTACCAACTCAGCGGCCCTGTGGTTAGTGTCCTCCCTGGGGTTGGAAGGACAGTGTTACCAACTCAGCGGCCCTGTGGTTAGTGTCCTCCCTGGGGTTGGAAGGACAGTGTTACCAACTCAGCGGCCCTGTGGTTAGTGTCCTCCCTGGGGTTGGAAGGACAGTGTTACCAACTCAGCGGCCCTGTGGTTAGTGTCCTCCCTGGGGTTGGAAGGACAGTGTTACCAACTCAGCGGCCCTGTGGTTAGTGTCCTCCCTGGGGTTGGAAGGACAGTGTTACCAACTCAGCGGCCCTGTGGTTGGTGTCCTCCCTGGGGTTGGAAGGACAGTGTTACCAACTCAGCGGCCCTGTGGTTAGTGTCCTCCCTGGGGTTGGAAGGACAGTGTTACCAACTCAGCGGCCCTGTGGTTAGTGTCCTCCCTGGGGTTGGAAGGACAGTGTTACCAACTCAGCGGCCCTGTGGTTAGTGTCCTCCCTGGGGTTGGAAGGACAGTGTTACCAACTCAGCGGCCCTGTGGTTAGTGTCCTCCCTGGGATTGGAAGGACAGTGTTACCAACTCAGCGGCCCTGTGGTTAGTGTCCTCCCTGGGGTTGGAAGGACAGTGTTACCAACTCAGCGGCCCTGTGGTTAGTGTCCTCCCTGGGGTTGGAAGGACAGTGTTACCAACTCAGCGGCCCTGTGGTTAGTGTCCTCCCTGGGGTTGGAAGGACAGTGTTACCAACTCAGCGGCCCTGTGGTTAGTGTCCTCCCTGGGGTTGGAAGGACAGTGTTACCAACTCAGCGGCCCTGTGGTTAGTGTCCTCCCTGGGGTTGGAAGGACAGTGTTACCAACTCAGCGGCCCTGTGGTTAGTGTCCTCCCTGGGGTTGGAAGGACAGTGTTACCAACTCAGCGGCCCTGTGGTTAGTGTCCTCCCTGGGGTTGGAAGGACAGTGTTACCAACTCAGCGGCCCTGTGGTTAGTGTCCTCCCTGGGGTTGGAAGGACAGTGTTACCAACTCAGCGCTCCTGTGGTTAGTGTCCTCCCTGGGGTTGGAAGGACAGTGTTACCAACTCAGCGGCCCTGTGGTTAGTGTCCTCCCTGGGATTGGAAGGACAGTGTTACCAACTCAGCGGCCCTGTGGTTAGTGTCCTCCCTGGGATTGGAAGGACAGTGTTACCAACTCAGCGGCCCTGTGGTTAGTGTCCTCCCTGGGATTGGAAGGACAGTGTTACCAACTCAGCGGCCCTGTGGTTAGTGTCCTCCCTGGGGTTGGAAGGACAGTGTTACCAACTCAGCGGCCCTGTGGTTAGTGTCCTCCCTGGGGTTGGAAGGACAGTGTTACCAACTCAGCGGCCCTGTGGTTAGTGTCCTCCCTGGGGTTGGAAGGACAGTGTTACCAACTCAGCGGCCCTGTGGTTAGTGTCCTCCCTGGGGTTGGAAGGACAGTGTTACCAACTCAGCGGCCCTGTGGTTAGTGTCCTCCCTGGGGTTGGAAGGACAGTGTTACCAACTCAGCGGCCCTGTGGTTAGTGTCCTCCCTGGGGTTGGAAGGACAGTGTTACCAACTCAGCGGCCCTGTGGTTAGTGTCCTCCCTGGGGTTGGAAGGACAGTGTTACCAACTCAGCGGCCCTGTGGTTAGTGTCCTCCCTGGGGTTGGAAGGACAGTGTTACCAACTCAGCGGCCCTGTGGTTAGTGTCCTCCCTGGGGTTGGAAGGACAGTGTTACCAACTCAGCGGCCCTGTGGTTAGTGTCCTCCCTGGGGTTGGAAGGACAGTGTTACCAACTCAGCGGCCCTGTGGTTAGTGTCCTCCCTGGGGTTGGAAGGACAGTGTTACCAACTCAGCGGCCCTGTGGTTAGTGTCCTCCCTGGGGTTGGAAGGACAGTGTTACCAACTCAGCGCTCCTGTGGTTAGTGTCCTCCCTGGGGTTGGAAGGACAGTGTTACCAACTCAGCGGCCCTGTGGTTAGTGTCCTCCCTGGGATTGGAAGGACAGTGTTACCAACTCAGCGGCCCTGTGGTTAGTGTCCTCCCTGGGATTGGAAGGACAGTGTTACCAACTCAGCGGCCCTGTGGTTAGTGTCCTCCCTGGGATTGGAAGGACAGTGTTACCAACTCAGCGGCCCTGTGGTTAGTGTCCTCCCTGGGATTGGAAGGACAGTGTTACCAACTCAGCGGCCCTGTGGTTAGTGTCCTCCCTGGGATTGGAAGGACAGTGTTACCAACTCAGCGGCCCTGTGGTTAGTGTCCTCCCTGGGATTGGAAGGACAGTGTTACCAACTCAGCGGCCCTGTGGTTAGTGTCCTCCCTGGGATTGGAAGGACAGTGTTACCAACTCAGCGGCCCTGTGGTTAGTGTCCTCCCTGGGATTGGAAGGACAGTGTTACCAACTCAGCGGCCCTGTGGTTAGTGTCCTCCCTGGGATTGGAAGGACAGTGTTACCAACTCAGCGGCCCTGTGGTTAGTGTCCTCCCTGGGATTGAAATGTTGGGAGTACGATGCCGAGCCATTCCAAAGAAGGTAAAAATGAGACCCAATGCGTCTCTGGCTCTCAGGATTAAAGGGATACTTCCGGATCTTAACAATGAGGCCCTTTATCAACTTCCCAGATAAACTTGTCAGATAAACTTGTGGAGATGATTTTTATGTCAATGCGTACAGTTTGAAGGAAGTTGCTAACTAGCACTAGTGCAATTCCTAACTAACGTTAGCAGAATCACTGGAAGAATATGGGCATCTTTTCAGGAGACTGAAAAGATTTGGCATGGGTCCTCAGATCCTCACAAGGTTCTACAGCTGCACCATCAAGAGCATCCTGACTGGTTGCATCACTGCCTGGTATGGCAACTGCTCGGCCTCCGACCGTAAGGCACTACAGAGGGTAGAGCAAACGGCCCAGTACATCACTGAGGTCAAGCTGCCTGCCATCCAGGACCTCTATACCAGGCGGTGTCAGAGGAAGGCCCTAAAAATTGTCAAAGACTCCAGCCACCCCAGTCATAGACTGTTCTCTCTGCTACCGCACTGCAAGCTGTACCGGAGCACCAAGTCTAGGTCCAAGAGGCTTCTAAACAGCTTCTACCCCCAAGCCATAAGACTCCTGAACATCTAATCAAATGGCTACCCAGACTATTTGCATTGCCCCCCTCCCCCTCTTTACACCACTGCCACTCTCTATTGTCATCTATGCATAGTCACTTTAATAACTCTACCTACATGTACATACTACCTCAACTAACCGCTGCCCCCGCAAATTGACTCTGTACCGGTACCCCTGTATATAGCCTCCACATTGACTCTGTACCGGTACCCCCCCTGTATATAGCCTCCACATTGACTCTGTACCGGTACCCCCCTGTATATAGCCTCCACATTGACTCTGTACCGGTACCCCCCCTGTATATAGCCTCCACATTGACTCTGTACCGGTACCCCCTGTATATAGCCTCCACATTGACTCTGTATCGGTACCCCCTGTATATAGCCTCCACATTGACTCTGTACCGGTACCCCCTGTATATAGCCTCCACATTGACTCTGTACCGGTACCCCCTGTATATAGCCTCCACATTGACTCTGTACCGGTACCCCCTGTATATAGCCTCCACATTGACTCTGTACCGGTACCGCCTGTATATAGCCTCCACATTGACTCTGTACTGGTACCCCCTGTATATAGCCTCCACATTGACTCTGTACCGGTACCCCCTGTATATAGCCTCCACATTGACTCTGTACCGGTACCCCCTGTATATAGCCTCCACATTGACTCTGTACCGGTACCCCCTGTATATAGCCTCCACATTGACTCTGTACCGGTACCCCCTGTATATAGCCTCCACATTGACTCTGTACCGTAACACCCTGTATATAGCCTCCACATTGACTCTGTACCGGTACCCCCTGTATATAGCCTCCACATTGACTCTGTACCGGTACCCCCTGTATATAGCCTCCACATTGACTCTGTACCGGTACCCCCTGTATATAGCCTCCACATAGACTCTGTACCGGTACCTCCTGTATATAGCCTCCACATTGACTCTGTACCGGTACCCCCTGTATATAGTCTCCACATTGACTCTGTACTGGTACCCCACTACACCTGTTGTATTCAGCATTTCACTGTAAGGTCTACTACACCTGTTGTATTCAGCATTTCACTGTGAGGTCTACTACACCTGTTGTATTCAGCATTTCACTGTAAGGTCTACTACACATGTTGTATTCAGCATTTCACTGTGAGGTCTACTACACCTGTTGTATTCAGCATTTCACTGTGAGGTCTACTACACCTGTTGTATTCAGCATTTCACTGTGAGGTCTACTACACCTGTTGTATTCAGCATTTCACTGTGAGGTCTACTACACCTGTTGTATTCAGCATTTCACTGTGAGGTCTACTACACCTGTTGTATTCAGCATTTCACTGTAAGGTCTACTACACCTGTTGTATTCAGCATTTCACTGTGAGGTCTACACCTGTTGTATTCAGCATTTCACTGTGAGGTCTACTACACCTGTTGTATTCAGCATTTCACTGTAAGGTCTACTACACCTGTTGTATTCAGCATTTCACTGTGAGGTCTACTACACCTGTTGTATTCAGCATTTCACTGTGAGGTCTACTAAACCTGTTGTATTCAGCATTTCACTGTGAGGTCTACTAAACCTGTTGTATTCAGCATTTCACTGTGAGGTCTACTACACCTGTTGTATTCGGAGCATGTGACTAATAAAATGTGATTTATTTATCTGCTTGCATACCAGTAGATACCCATAAACTTCCAGTCATTGCACTAACGTTAGTTAGCATTGGCTGATGAAACTACCTCTAACTTCCTTCATACTGGACACAGAGATATACAAATGGTATCTATTAGTTGATCTGATTCTGGGGAAGTTGATAAAGGGCCTCATTGCCAGAATCCCTTTAAGGAGTTAGACCCCCAATCTATCATATACTAGCGTCCTGTCCAGGGGCTGTACTTGTACATCAAGCTGCCTCACGCTACAGAAACAGGAGATGGGCTCCTGCTCATATGAGCTGTTCTGGGTCAAGCCAAGGCTTGTGCAAGGCTATTTGCAATTTTTTTAGCATGAAACATGACTACATTTTTTACAGTTTATGATTGATTTATACTGTGTTTTGTATCATAACATTGATCTAACACTGTGTGGCGTGCTTGCGTTGTGCATTATGTGTTTAGGTACAGAGCCGTGGCCATTCTACTTTATAAATGGTTTCCTGAACTTCAATGTGGTGTTTGTCCTGGCGCTGCTGTCTCTACCGCTCACTGCTCTGATGGAGGCCCTGCTACAGCGCTTCAACGGTAACACGCACCCACCCACACACCCACGCACGCACCCACCCACGCACGCACGCACCCACGCGCACATGCAAACCCACCCACGCACACACACACACCCACGCACCCACCCACGCACCCACCCACACACACGCACACGCAAACCCACGCACCCACGCACCCACCCACCCACCCAGGCACGCACCCACCCACACAGGCAGTATACAGGTTTGGCTCCAGAGATAAGTTAATGTTACAGTTAAATGATATTTATTCATAGAAATGAAATGTACGCAGTGTAGCTGGTGTTATAGCTTGTGCAGCTCCCAACTAACCATAACAGGCACCATGTCAAACAATTCAAATGGAAAGAAAAATACAGCCAAAATAGGCAAACAATCAACAACCACTGATGGATATCAAGAATCTACTATGTAAAGAAATATTTGGTGTATATAAACAGTGGCACTAACATACAATGTGCAGTAGTAGAAATAATTAGAATAAGCAATGTCGGGGATACGGTCTTTAAATTCACTGAGTGAAACGGGAAGTGACCAGTGGTTCAATGTCTCTACAACATGGGACGGCAGCTTTGGTTGTGTGTTCGTGAGTATGAGGTGTGTGATTTAGCTTTTGTGTGAGTGAATGTGCATCACCTGGTAGACGCTAGTGATGGCTGTTCAAAAGTCTGGTGGCCTGGTAATAGAAGCTGTTTTTTGGTCTCTCGGTCCCGGCTCTGATGCACCTGTACTGTCTCCGTCTGTCGGATGGTAGCCGAGTGAACCGTCCGTGGCTCGGGTGGCTGAGGTCCTTGATGATCTTCTTCTTGGCCTTCCTTTGACATCAGGTGCTGTAGATGTCCTGGAGGGCAGGCAGCGTGGCCCTGGTGATGCGTTTAGCTGTCCGCACCACCTTCTGGAGAGCCATGTGGTTGAGGGCGGAGCAGTTGCCGTACCAGGCGGTGATGCAGCCCGATAGAATGCTCTCAATGGGGCATCTGTAGAAGTTTGTGAGGTTCTTGGTGGTCTTGCTAAATTTCTTCACTCGCCTGAGGTTGTAGAGGTGCTGTTGCGCTTTCTTCACCAAAATGTGGATGTGTCGAGACCATTTCAGGTCCTCAGTCATGTGCACGCTGAGGAACTTGAAGCTTTTGACCCTATCTAGGATGGGGGCACTCTCCCTCTTCAGTTTCCTGTAGTTCACGATAAGCTCCTTCATTTTGTTGACGTTGAGTGAGCGGTTATTTTACTGGCACCACTCCGCCAGAGCTATCTATAACCTCCTCCCTGAAGGCTGTCTTGTCGTTGTTGGTAATCAGGCCTACCACTGACTGGTCGTCAGCAAACTTCTTGATTGAGTTGGTGTCGTGCGTGGCTATGCAGTCATGGCTGAACTGGGAGTACAGGAGGGGTCTGCGCGCACACCCCTGGGGGTCCCTGTGTTGAGGATCAACGTGGCAGAAGTGTTGTTGCCTACCCTCACCACCTGGCGTTGTCCTGTCAGGAAATCTAGGATCCAATTGCACAGGGAGGACTTCAGCCCCAAGGCCCTGAATTTGCAACAAGATGGCGCCGACGATGGTCGGCCTGTTGCTCGCTCCCAGCTGACTTTGCAGTCTTTTGTTTATTTTAGTAAATAATGATTTTGTCACAAATGTACTAGTATTATTTCCTATGACCGACAAGCACCTCTGGACATCAAATCTGAGATGACTTTCCAGAGCGGGATCCTCGCTCTAGACTGCAGTAGTTCCATTCATCACGGGAAAACACTGCTGGAGGAGGGGAAGGAGAGCTGGAGTTCTAGTCCGATTTAAGGAGAAGGGGAAACCACCCTCCGCTTCCTAGTATATTCCTTGCTAATGTACAGTCTCTAGACAATAAACTTTGTGAGTTCAGAGAGATAAAAGAGACTGTAACGTAATCTGCCTCAGAGACTTTGTTATCGGGGGAGATGCTTGATCATGCTATGCAGCTTACAGGGTTCTTGGTACATTGCGTGGACATGGTAAACGAGTTTTGTGGGAAAAACAAAGGCAGAGGAGTATGTTTTATGATTTCCCCCCCACACACACACACACGCACAAGCCGACACCGCGCTAGCACTGAAGGAATTACATGGGACTTTGAAGAAATTGGAAACAAAATATCCAGAGGCCGCATTCATTCATCATAGCCGGGGACTTTAACAACGGACTGTTAAGGAAAATTCTACAGAATTTCCACCAACACATCTCTTGCCTCACTGTTGTGAATAATACATTGGATCATTGTTGTTCACCATTCTGAGATGGATTCAAAGCCCTCCTTTGGCAAATCAGACCACGCCTCCATTCTGCTCCTCCCCTCCTATAGGCAGAAATTAAAACGGAAAGCACCCGTGTTTAGGTCAGTCCAATGCTGGTCTGACCATTCGGAATCCATGCTATGCAACTGTTTTGATCATGCGGACTGGGATATGTTCCTTGCAGTTTCTGACGAATATACTGACTCTGTCTCTGAGTTCATCAGGAAGTGCATAGAGGATGTTGAACATACCCAAACCAGAAACCGTGTAAAGTACCGCATTTAACCTCTTACATCTAGACGTTCCGCTAGCGGAACACCTGCTCCAATATCCAATGATGGGCGTGGCGCGAAATACAAACTCCTCTAAAATCCGAAAACTTCAATTTTTCAAACATATGACTATTTTACAGCATTTTAAAGACAAGACTCTCCTTTATCTAACCACACTGTCTGATTTCAAAAAGGCTTTACAGCGAAAGCAAAACATTAGATTATGTCAGCAGACTACCCAGCCAGAAATAATCAGACACCCATTTTTCAAGCTAGCATATAATGTCACAAAAAAACAAAACCACAGCTAAATGCAGCACTAACCTTTGATCTTCATCAGATGACAACCCTAGGACATTATGTTATACAATGCATGCATGTTTTGTTCAATCAAGTTCATATTTATATCAAAAACCAGCTTTTTAACATTAGCATGTGACGTTCAGAACTAGCATACCCCCCGCAAACATCCGGTGAATTTACTAAATTACTCACGATAAACATTCACAAAAAACATAACAATTATTTTAAGAATTATAGATACAGAACTCCTCTATGCACTCGATGTCCGATTTTAAAATAGCTTTTCGGTGAAAGCACATTTTGCAATATTCTCAGTAGATAGCCCAGCCATCACGGCTAGCCATTTAGACACCGACCAAGTTTAGCCCTGACCAAACTCCGATTTACTATTACAAAAGTTTGATTACCTTTGTTGTCTTCGTCAGAATGCACTCCCAGGACTGCTACTTCAATAACAAATGTTGGTTTGGTCCAAAATAATCCATCGTTATATCCAAATAGCGGCGTTTTGTTCGTGCGTTCAAGACACTATCCGAAGTGTAAATAAGGGTCACGAGCATGGCGCAATTCGTGACAAAAGATTTCTAAATATTCCATTACCGTACTTCGAAGCATGTCAACCGCTGTTTAAAATCAATTTTTATGCCATTTGTCTCGTAAAAAAGCGATAATATTCCGACCGGGAATCTCCGTTTAGGTAAACAGACGAAAGAAAACAAAGCATTCTGTCGAATCTTCTCAGGTTTTGACCTGCCAAATGAGTTCTGTTATACTCACAGACACCATTCAAACAGTTTTAGAAACTTTGGAGTGTTTTCTATCCAATGCTAATAATTACATGCATATTCTAGTTTCTGGGCAGGAGTAATAATCAGATTAAATCGGGTACGTTTTTTATCCAGTTGTGAAAATACTGCCCCCTAGCCATAACAGGTTAACCACAGTGAAGTGACTTGAAACATGGAGATGTATAAACAGACAACCTACTGTTTAAAACAGTAAACTGCTCTACATGACGTCTTCAATAAGCATTTCTATATACAACAGAATAATTTCCAAACATTTACAGAACCCGTCAAAAGTTTGGACACCTACTCATTGCAGGGTTTTTTTTTTTGTATTTGTATTTATTATGGATCCCCATTAGCTGCTGCCAAGGAATTTTCCTGGGATCGAGCAACATTAGGGCAGTTTATACAATTTAAAAAAACATAATTCATTCACAGATTTCACAACACACTGTGTGCCCTCAGGCCCCTACTCCACCACTACCACATATATTACAGTACTAAATCCATGTGTATGTGTGTGCGTATGTTATCGTGTGTGTGTGTGTGTGTGTGTGGTGTGTGTGTGTGTGTGTGTGTGTCTGTGTGTTGCTTCACAGTCCCCGCTGTTCCATAAGGTGTATATTTATCTGTTTTTTAAATCTGATTCTACTGCTGCATCAGTTACCAGATGTGGAATAGAGTTCCATGTAGTCATGGCTCTATGTAGTACTGTGCTCCTTCCATAGTCTGATCTGGACTTGGGGACTGTGAAGAGACCACCTGACCACACTACTGAACAGTAGTATAACAGTAATATTTAGGACTAACTTATTCCTTGCCACCCATTCTGAAACTAACTGCAGCTCTCAGTATAACAGTAATATTTAGAGACCTCTGGTGGCAAGTTTTTGTTTCATTTTTTACTATTTTGTATAATAATATGAAGACATTAAAGCCATGAAATAACACATGGAATCATGTAGTAACCAAAAAAGTGTTAAACAAATCAAAATATATTTGAGATTCTTCAAAGTAGCCTCCCTTCGCCTTGATGACAGCTTTGCATTCTCTTGATTCTCTCTCTTCATTCTCTCTCTCTTGCGTTCTTTGCATGTGTGTTTCCCACCTTGAAGCATGGAGGAGGAGGTGTGACGGTGTTGGGGTGCTTTGCTGGTGACACTAATCGTGATTTATTTAGAATTCATGGAACACTTTTTTATTTATTTATTTCACCTTTATTTAACCAGGTAGGCTAGTTGAGAACAAGTCCTTTATTTAGCCAGGTAGGCCAGTTGAGAACAAGTCCTTTATTTAACCAGGTAGGCCAGTTGAGAACAAGTCCTTTATTTAACCAGGTAGGCCAGTTGAGAACAAGTCCTTTATTTAACCAGGTAGGCCAGTTGAGAACAAGTCCTTTATTTAACCAGGTGGGCCAGTTGAGAACAAGTTCTCATTTACAACTGCGACCTGGCCAAGATAAAGCAAAGCAGTGCGACAAAAACAAATACAGAGTTACACAAACAGACGTACAGTCAATAACACAATAGGAAAATCAATGTACAGTGTGTGCAAATGTAGAATTGTAGTGAGGTAGGCAATAAATAGGCCATAGAGGCAAAATAATTACAATTTAGCATTAACACTGGAGTGATAGATGTGCAGATGATGATGATGTGCAAGTAGAGATACTGGGGTGCAAAAGAGCAAGAGGGTAAGTAATAGTTTGGGGGTACCACAGGGTTCAATTCTCGGGCCGACTCTTTTCTCTGTATATATCAATGATGTCGCTCTTGCTGCGGGTGATTCCTTGATCCACCTCTACGCAGACGACACCATTCTGTATACATCTGGCCCTTCTTTGGACACTGTGTTAACAAACCTCCAAACGAGCTTCAATGCCGTACAACACTCCTTCCGTGGCATCCAACTGCTCTTAAACGTTAGTAAAACTAAATGCATGCTCTTCAACCGATCGCTGCCTGCACCTGCCCACCCGACTAGCATCACTACTCTGGACGGTTCTGATTTAGAATATGTGGACAACTACAAATACCTAGGTGTCTGGTTAGACTGTAAATTCTCCTTCCAGGCTCATATATTAAGCATCTCCAATCCAAAATTAAATCTAGAATCGGCTTCCTATTTCGCAACAAAGCCTCCTTCACTCACGCTTCCAAACATACCTTTGTAAAACTGACTATCCTACCGATCCTCTACTTCGGCGATGTCATTTACAAAATAGCCTCCAACAGTCTACTCAGCAAATTGGATGCAGTCTATCACAGTGCCATCCGTTTTGTCACCAAAGCCCCATATACCACCCACCACTGCGACCTGTATGCTCTCGTCAGCTGGCCCTCGCTACATATTTGTCGCCAAACCCACTGGCTCCAGGTCATCTATAAGTCTCTGCTAGGTAAAGCCCTGCCTTATCTCAGCTCACTGGTCACCATAGCAGCACCCACCCGTAGCACACGCTCCAGCAGGTATATTTCACTGGTCACCCCCAAAGCCAATTCCTCTTTGGCCGCCTTTCCTTCCAGTTCTCTGCTGCCAATGACTGGAACGAATTGCAAAAATCACTGAAGTTGGAGACTTATATCTCCCTCACTAACTTTAAGCCTCAGCTATCTGAGCAGCTTACCGATCGCTGCAGCTGTACACAGCCCATCTGTTAATAGCCCATCCAACTACATACCTCATCCCCATATTGTTTTTATTTACTTTTTGCTCTTTTGCACACCAGTGTTTCTACTTGCACATCATCTGCACATCTATCACTCCAGTGTTAATTTGCCAAAATTGTAATTACTTCGCTACTGTGGCCTATTTATTGCCTTACCTCCTTACTCCTTTTGCACACACTGTATATAGATTTTTTTCTATTGTTATTGACTGTACTTTTGTTTATCCCATATGTAACTCTGTTGTTGTTTGTGTCGCACTGCTTTGCTTTATCTTGGCCAGGTCGCAGTTGTAAATGAGAACTTGTTCTCAACTGGCCTACCTGGTTAAATAAAGGTGAAATAAAATATTTAGAGGGCAAGTTGGTCAGGATGATATCTAAGAGGGTGCCCATGGTTATGGATTTAGGGTTGTACCAGGTAGGTTCCTTGATAATTTGTGTGAGATTGAGGGCATCTAGCTTAGATTATAGGACAGCCAGGGTGTTAAGCATGTCCCAGTTTAGATCACCTAACAGTACGAACTCTGAAGATGGATGTGGGGCGATCAATTCACATATGGTTTCCGGGGCACAGCTGGGGGCTGAAGGGGGTCTATAACAAGCGGCAGAGACTGTGACGGTGAGAGACTCGTTTCTGGAAAAGTTTTTAAAAGTAGAAGCTCGAATTGTTTGGGCACAGACCTGGATAGTATGACAGAACTCTGCAAGCTATCTCTGCAGTAGATTGCAACTCCGCCCCCTTTGGCAGTTCTATCTTGTCGGAAAATGTTATAGTTAGGGATGGAAATTTCATGATTTTTTGGTGGCCTTCCTAAGCCAGGATTCAGACACGGCTAGGACATCCGGGTTGGCGGAGTGTGCTAAAGCAGTGAATAAAACAAACTTAGGGAGGAGGATTCTGATGTTAACATGCATGAAACCAAGGCTTTTATGGTTACAGAAGTCAACAAATGAGAGCGCCTGGGGAATGGGAGTGATGCTGGGGGCTGCAGGGCCTGGATTGACCTCTACATCACCAGAGGAACAGAGGAGGAGTAGGATAAGGGTACGGCTAAAGGCTATAAGAACTGGTCGTCTAGTGCGTTTGGAACAGAGAGTAAAAGGAGCAGGTTTCTTGGCGCGGAAGAATAGATTCAAGGCATAATGTACAGACAAGGGTATGGTAGGATGTGAGTACAGTGGAGGTAAACCTAGGCATTGAGTGACGATGAGAGAGGTTTTGTCTCTAGAAACACCATTTAAGCCAGGTGAAGTCACCGCATGAGTGGGGGGTGGAACATAAGGGTTAGCTAAGGCATATTGAGCAGGGCTGGAGGCTCTACAGTGAAATAAGACAATAATCAGTAACCAAAACAGCAATAGACAAGGCATATTGACAGTAGGGAGAGGCATGTGTAGCCGAGTTATCATTGGGTCCAGTGAGTAACTAGGTGAGCTGGAGACACGGCGATTCAGATAGCTAGCAGGCCGGGGTTAGCAGCAGGCTAGCAGATGGGCCTCTGGGGGACGTCGCAACAGAAGAGCCTGTTGAAACCCCCTCGGACGGTTACGTCGGCAGACCAGTCGTGATGGATCGGTGGGGCTCCGTGTCGGCAGCAAAGGGTTCATGCCAATTGGCAAAATAAGTAGCCCAGGGATTTGTCTGATGGATCACTTCTGCTAGCCGGGAGATGAGCCTAGCTCGAGGCTCGCTCCAGGCTAACTGGTGCTTGCTTCGGGACAGAGACGTTAGCCAGGAGTAGCCTAGCTAGCTGCGATGATCCGGTGTAAAGGTTCAGAGCTTGCGGTAGGAATCCGGAGATGTGGTAGAGAAAAAGCTGTCAGATATGCTCTGGGTTGGTATCGCGCTGTGCAGACTGGCAGGAATAGACCGGGTTAAGGCTGGCTGATGTCAGAGATAATGGTGATGACCGCTAGCAATGGCTAACTGACTACCAGCTAGTAGCTAGTTAGCTGGCTAGCTTCTGATGGGGTTTCCTGTTCTAAAGTATAAAAATAGCAGATCCGTACCACATTGGGTGAGGTGGGTTGCAGGAGAGTATATTCAGTCCGTAGATTTAAAATATATACGAAATAAATATGAAGAAAACGATATATACACGGGACGGGACAAGACAAAACAGACATCCGACTGCTACACCATCTTGGAAAGCTGTCACTTATACAGCATGGCTACCACAGCATTCAAATCAAATTTATTTATATAGCCCTTCGTACATCAGCTGATATCTCAAAGTGCTCACAGCATTCTGGTTTGGGCTTAGTGGGACTATCATTTGGTTTTCAACAGAACAATGACCCAAAACACACTTCCAGGCCGTGTAAGGGCTATTTGACCAAGAGGGAGAGTGATGGAGTGCTGCATCAGATGACCTGTCCTCCACAATCACCTGACCTCAACCCAGTTGAGATGGTTTGGGATGAGTTGGACCGCAGAGTGAAGGAAAAGTAGCCAACAAGTGCTCAGCATATGTGGGAAATCCTTCAACACTGTTTGAAAGCATTCCAGGTGAAGCTGGTTGAGAGAATGCCAAGAGTGTGCAAAGCTGTCATTAAGGCAAAGGGTGGCTATTTTGAAGAATGAAAAATAAAATATATCTATTTTTATTTGTTTAACACTTTTACATTTTTGGTTACTATATGATTCCATAGTTCTGATGTCATCACTATTATTCTACAATTTAGAAAATAGTAAAAATAAAGAAAAACCCTTGAATGAGTAGGTGTGTCCAAACTTTTGGTACTGTAACTTTTGGTACTGTATATTCAATAATAAATACAAATTCTTAACATTTCCAATACATTTTTCTTTACTCTAACGTGTGTGTGTGTGTGTGTGTGTGTGTGTGTGTGTGTGTGTGTGTGTGTGTGTGTGTGTGTGTGTGTGTGTGTGTGTGTGTGTGTGTGTGTGTGTGTGTGTGTGTGTGTGTGTGTGTGTGTGTGTGTGTGTTACAGTGCAGAACCTGGGAAAGCCATATTGGTTGACTCTGTCTCCTATGTACCTGTGGATGCTGGTGTTCTTCACCAGACCTCATAAAGAGGAACGCTTCCTGTTCCCCATCTACCCTCTCATCTGTCTGGCAGGGGCCGTAGCACTGTCTTCACTACAGGTACACACACACACACACACACATAGTTTGCTGATACAGGCCATTGTCGTGGAGCTCATCTCTGTGCATCCACCTAACACTAGTTCTGTGAAAATCACTGCTGTCTCCCATGACTACCGTAGCTATGGGACACCGGCAGACGACGACGCAAACCAACTGATTTCTGAGAACAGTCCTATTACTTTGGTGCAGTACAAATTCATCAGTAAGCTGGCAAACTAGCTCAATCAACCGTGCTTGATCAGCAGAGCAAACCTGTTCCAGTTAGCAGGTTAATGCTAGCTTGTATGAATGGCCGTTACGATAACTAGGTTGCCAGCTTGTTGATGAAGTTGTGGGGCTGTTCTCAGAAATCAGTACGTATCTGACTGACAGCTGTACCTCGCTAATTTGGAACATTTGGCCAACTCGATAACGCAGCAGAAAGCTGTCAGCTGTGCTGCAGAACTCTGTGCACTATTCATGGCAGATCAGCCTCTTTTTGAGGATGAAAGGTGGTTCATTAGACAATGTCACCTTGGTAATGTTGTGGCATTGTATTGAAGCCTAACTACTTTTCATCTATCCCATGAGTGTTAGCGAGTTAGCGCGACGGCCGTCTGCGTTGATCGGTCTGCTATCTGACGTCAGACAATGGATAAAGACATGCGTTTCCTGTGTATTGATCAAGTGTTTTCTGTTTTGTAGAAGTGTTACCACTTCCTGTTCCAGCGGTATCGTCTAGAACACTACACGGTGTCGTCTAATTGGCTGGCTGTGGGAACACTGATCCTCTTCACTCTGCTGTCTCTGTCCAGATCAGTAGCCCTGTTCAGAGGTCCGCACACACACACACACACACACACACACACCACATACACACACACATACATACATACATACATACATACATACATACATACATACATACATACATACATACATACATACATACATACATACATACATACATACATACATACACTTAGGTTGGAGTCATTAAAACTCGTTTTTCAACCACTCCACAAATGTCTTGTTAACAAACTATAGTTTTGGCAAGTCGGTTAGGACATCTACTTCACTTATAATTCACTGTATCACAATTACAGTGGGTCAGAAGTTTACATACACTAAGTTGACTGTGCCTTTAAACAGCTTGGAGAATTCCAGAAAATGATGTCATGGCTTTAGAAGCTTCTGATAGGCTAATTGACATAATTTGAGTCAATTGGAGGTGTACCTGTGGATGTATTTCAAGGCCTACCTTCAAACTCAGTGCCTCTTTGCTTGACATCATGGTCCTTGGTGTAAAGCAGTGTAGGGCCTCCCGAGTGGTGCAGCGGTCTAAGGCACTGCATCGCAGTGCTTGAGGCATCACTACAGCCCCTGGTTTGATCCCAGGCTGTGTCACAACCGGCCGTGACCGAGAGACCCATGAGGCGGCGCACAATTGGCCCAGCGTTGTCCGGGTTAGGGGAGGGTTTGGCCGGCTGGGATGTCCTTGTCCCATCGCGCTCTAGCGACTCATTGTGGCGGGCCGGGTGCCTGCATGCTGACCCCGGTCGCCAGTTGGACGGTATTTCCTCCGACACATTGGTCCGGCTGGTCACAAGGGTTAAGCGAGCAGTGTATCAAGAAGCATTGCAGCGATGGGCGAGCAGGGGGCGTGTTTCAGAGGACGCATAGCTCTCGACCTTCACCTCTCCCGAGTCCGTAGAGGAGTTGCAGCGACGGGACAAGACTGTAACTACCAATTTGTAACAAAATTATGTTCATATTTTTTCCCAAATTCTGTTTTCTCAGTTTTATTTTTCTGGTTTTAGATCTTTAGTTTTTTTACTCTGAATACTTAACTACAGAAACAACAACTGGATGTTCTGAGTCCATGTCAATGCATAAAACACATCTGAATAAAACTATGAACAGTGAATTTGGAAATTCAGACCCCTTCCCCTTTTCCACATTTTGTTACTTTACAGCCTTTTTATTCTAAAATTGATTAAATTGGGGGGGTTTTCTCATCAATCTACACAAAATTCCCCATAAAGACAAAGTAAAAACAGTTTTAATTTATTTTTATTTTTTCAAATGTATTGAAAATAAAAAAAATCCTTATTTACATAAGTATTCAGACGCTTTGCTATGAGACTCGAAATTAAGCTCAGGTGCATCCTGTTTCCATTGATCATCCTTGAGATGTTTCTACAATTTGGGAGGGCCAGTAGGAGGCACCGTTTCCTCTGGTCTAAAAAAAAATATCCCAATGCCCCAGGGCAGTGATTGGGGATATTGCCCTGTGTAGGGTGCCGTCTTTCGAATGGGACGTCAAACGGGTGTCCTGACTCTCTGTGGTCTCTATAGATCCCATGGTACTTATCGTAATAGTAGGGGTGTATAACCCTGGTGTCCTGGCTAAATTCCCAATCTGGCCCTCATACCATCACGGCCACCTAATCATCCCCAGCTTCCAATTGGCTCATTCATCCCCTTCCTCTCCCCTGTAACTATTCCCCAGGTCGTTGCTGTAAATGAGAACGTGTTCTCAGTCAACTTACCTCGTTAAATAAAATAAATAAACTTGATTGGAGTCCTCCTGTGGTAAATTTCATTGATTGGACATGATTTGGAAAAGCACACATTTGTCTATATAAGGTCCCACAGTTGACAGTGCATGTCAGAGTAAAAACCAAGCCATGAGGTCTGAAGGAATTGTCCGTAGAGCTCTGAGACAGGATTGTGTCGAGGCACAGATCTGGGGAAGGGTACCAAAACATTTCTGCAGCATTGAAGGTCCCCAAGAACACAGTGGCCTCCATCATTCTTAAAATAGAAGTTTGGAACCACCAAGACTCTTCCTAGAGCTGGTCAAACTGAAAGCTGTCATCAAGGCAAAGGGTGGCTATTTGAAGAATCTCAAATATAAAATATATTTTGATTTGTTTGTCACTTTTTTTGGTTACTACATGATTCCATATGTGTTATTTCAAAGTTTGGATGTCTTCACTATTATTCTACAATGTAGAAAATAGTAAAAATAAAGAAAACCCCTTGAATATGTGTGTTTATCCCTCCAGGCTACCACGCTCCACTGGACCTGTACCCAGAGTTCCACCGTATCTCGCGGGATCCGTCTCTCCACGCGGTCCCAAAGGGCCGGCCCGTCACTGTCTGTGTTGGGAAAGAGTGGTACCGGTTCCCCTCCAGCTTCCTGCTGCCCAACAAGTCAGTCTTCCTCGCTCTCTCTGACTGTCTCTTTGTATACCTCTTTGTTGATACCACATATTATCTAGATACTGACTGTTAGCACTATGGCAGCTTCCCACAAGGCTTTAGGTTTCTGAGTGTGTCTGTGTGGTCTATAGCAGCTTCCCACAAGGCTTTAGGTTTCTGAGTGGTCTATGGCAGCTTCCCACAAGGCTTTAGGTTTCTGTCTGGTCTATAGCAGCTTCCCACAAGGCTTTAGGTTTCTGAGTGTCTCTGTCTGGTCTATAGCAGCTTCCCACAAGGCTTTAGGTTTCTGAGTGCCGTGGGCTATAGCAGCTTCCCAGGCAGGCGAGGGCTTGCGCTCCACGGCTTTGGCTGAGGGGTCGGCGCTCCCGGCTGGCTGTCTGGTCTATAGCAGCTTCCCACAAGGCTTTAGGCGGTGGTCTGCGCTCCCGGCAGGTCGGTGGCTGGCGCTCCCGGCTGGCTGGTGGCTATAGCAGCTTCCCACAAGGCTTTAGGTTTCTGAGTGTCTCTGTCTGGTCTATAGCAGCTTCCCACAAGGCTTTAGGTTTCTGAGTGTCTCTGTCTGGTCTATAGCAGCTTCCCGGCGGCGGGCTCGCGGCGCAGCCCCCGGCGGCGAGGCCGCGGCAAGCGCTTCCCGGCTTAGGTTTCTGAGTGTTCTTGATTGCATTGTGTTAGAATGCCAGTGTGTGACTGCCCTCTCTTCAGCTGGCAGCTGCAGTTCATCCAATCAGAGTTCAGAGGACAGCTGCCCCAGCCGTACGCTGACGGCCCATTGGCTACTCAAACTATCCCCGCCCACATGAACGACCAGAACCTGGAGGAGCCAACAAGATACGTGAGTCTCTGACCTCTGTGTGATGGTTGTGTTGTGGCGGCTGAGGTGTAAAAACTACCCAATTTGTCATACTTAAGAGGTAAGATACCTTAATAGAAAATGACTCAAGTGAAAGTCACCCAGTAAAATACTACTTGTATTGAGTAAAGCCATCGAGTTTTAAATGTACTTAAATCAAATAAACTTTTATTTGTCACGTACAAAGTAGGGTTGGGAGATGTCAACCTTTGTAATATCGTGGTTATGTACTCAATAAAACGTTGTGATATACGATGGTATAAAGATAATGATGTTGAAAGATAATGTTGTTGAAAGCCTGGGCAAGAGGCTAAGTGGCGAACATGAAGTGGAGGCAAATCTTTTCCAATATTCCTTTGTGGTGGAGCTTCAGCATGGAACAGGTGTGTCTGCGTGGTGCACACATGATGCAACAAAGTTGAGTCAACTGATGAGGAACGGGCTGTCTTACAGTGGTAGCTAGGTTGAGTCGTGAGTTAGTTTATAAATCATGGGCTGGACAGAAGCAAAGTGTACCGTCTTCAGAACTTGATTTTCCTCATCGTCTGTTAATCTGTATCTCCCATAAAGCTGAGATGGTGGATAGCCGATGCCCAGGGCCTATAAACTCCCACTTTCATTCTTAGACTTTTTTTAAAGCGTCAACTTTAGGACAATACCTTCTTACGTTATTCAAATATTTAGGAAATAAACTACTGTTGATAATTGTTCTAAAAGATTATGATAGGCTTAGTAAAATAATGTCCAAATCACCTGAAATCAATTCAAATTAACGTTACTTAAAAGGTAATTTGGCCATAAAATAAATAAACATGCCTCCATCACTTGCATTGAACCATGGATTATAGTTTCTCCTGGCCCACAGACTGCTTTCACGAGTTTATTATAAAATAAACTCCTTTAAACTGGTCGTATAGATTTCTATAGGCTATTAATATTGTTCTCATTATTAGTCCACCGCCTACGTCGAGTTTTTAGGCAACTCGAATAACTTTTTCAGATGGAACTCTGTTAGATTAATTCATTGTTTGATTGGGAGACAGCCATGCATAAAACAATGAAAGCCTTCAGTCATATTCATATTGAGTATAGAGACAAAGGAATATAGCCTACATTGTTTAAAACCGCTAGATAAGTCATGTCCGTAAAAATAAAAAAAGTTTAGGCTGTAAGGCCCATGCATCCGACAGAAAAATAGGGGAGAGAGAGCAAAATAAGCAACATTTTCTGACTGGACATTTTGCACTGCGTTGGGATTCTCCCCTCCGTCTGGCCTACATTCCTCTCGTGTGTTATGTATGCGTCTGGCATACCTTCCTCTCGTGTGTTATGTATGCGTCTGGCCTACATTCCTCTCGTGTGTTATGTATGCGTCTGGCATACCTTCCTCTCGTGTGTTATGTATGCGTCTGGCATACCTTCCTCTCGTGTGTTATGTATATAACATATTTATGGAAATAGACTGTAGAAAATTTGATTTGGCAAATTACTCGGAATGCCGCTTGTGTGCTTCCCTGCTGTGCGCTGCCCAACTCCATTCATGAGTTCAAATAGGATAAATCATCATGTCACTTCACAATGTCAACACCATCGATGATCTATCGTTATATCGTCCAACCCTAATACCCAGTGTACAGCAGCTATAAATGGTGCGGCCAAATGCTTATGTGCTACTGTAGCTCCCTTGACAATGCAAGACATTTATTCAATAACAATAATAACAATTAGGTAATAATAAGAGTGTATGCATTGTAATAATGAACTGGAGTGTATTTACCAACATAAAGTGGGTGTGTATGTAGTCAGTGCAAATAATATCTGAGGTGCAGATGGTCTTTAAGGGGCACACTAACACTCAGACTACAGTGTTTGTGTTTAGTCCCCCAGATTAGAGGCAAATCGTGTGTCACATCGACCGAATCCTATTAACAGAAGTCAGACATGCTTCTGTAAAACAAGCCAACCTCACCAGCTCAGTGACATGTTTTTTAAATTACACTTTGTCATGAAACCAGATACCAAGATATTTGTAGGAAGGACCTCGCTCAATTTGTGTACTGTTTAAACTAGTCTTTACAAATTTAATTTAAATCTGTGTTATTGGACCTAGAAAAAAGGTGTTTTGCACAAACTTTTGATTTGGATGGACTCTGGCAGTCCTGTAGAGCATCTTCTGTTTTCAGAAGGTGTCAAAGTTATCTATAAAAGTGATTCCAAAAGAGCTACAGTAATCTTTTAGCCAGGTGCAATGCCGGTCGCCTGCTGAACCTTTCACACCCGCGACCCAACGATGGTACCGGCCTGAAATAACTGGCCGCTTTTTGGATTTTTCAGAATCTGTTCCTTAAAATTCCATTTCAGCAGATCTGCGCTAGCCTTCCTGATGTCGTTTGACCCCACATGGACTACAACGGCGCCGGCTCCCCGTCGGCTCCTCCCCGTCGGCTCCTCCCCGTCGGCTCCCGATCGGCTTGGCTCCCGGTCGGCTCCCGGTCGGCTTGGCTCCCCGTCGGCTCCTCCCCGTCGGCTCCCCGTCGGCTCCCGGTCGGCTCCCCGTCGGCTCCCGGTCGGCTTGGCTCCCGGTCGGCTCCCCGTCGGCTCCCCGTCGGCTCCCCGTCGGCTCCCGTAGAACGGGTTGAAGCAGCCTTGTAATGTCCTGTACCTGTGCTCCTGGGTAGCACAGGGTTTTTGCGTGGTTTCACAAACCCCTCGAGGACCGAAGGTGGGACCCGATGGATTCGAGCCAGCTGTAGTATGATGAATGGGCCGGATTGTTAAACAGTCTTACGGTTGGATGAGGGGGAGCTCTGAGGATCTGAACCCGAGGTAGAAGCCACCGCAGAGGGAGACAGAACAGAGGACGAAGGCGCAGATACACTATATATACAAACGTTTGTGGACACCACTTCAAATGAGTGGATTCGGCTATTTCAACTCAGCCATTGCTGACAGGTGTATAAAAGGTGTATAAAATCCAGGACACAGCCATGCAATCTCCATAGACAAACATTGCCAGGAGAATGGCATTACTAAAGAGCTCAGGGACATTCAACATGACACCATCATAGGATGCCACCTTTCTAATAAGTCAGTTCGTCAAATGTCTGTCCAGCTAGAGCTGCCCCAGTCAGTGTTGTTATTGTGAAGTGGAAACATCTAGGAGCAACAACGACTCAGCCACGTAAAAAATCATCTGTCCTCGGTGCAACATTCACAACCAAGTTCCAAACTACCTCTGGAAGCAACGTCAGCACAAGAACTGTTCACTGGGAGCTTCATGAAATGGGTTTCTATTGCCGAGCAGCCGCTCACAAGCCTAAGATCATGTGCAATGCCAAGCATTGGTTGGAGTGGTGTAAATCTCGCCGACATTGGACTCTGATGCAGTGGAAACACGTTCTCTGGAGTGATGAATCACGCTTCATCATCTGGCAGTCCGACGGACGAATCTGGGTTTGGTGGATGCTACCTGCGAGAACGCTACCTGCCCCAATGCATAGTGCCAACTGTAAAGTTTGGTGGAGGAGGAATAATGGTCTGGTGCTGTTTTTCATGGTTCGGGCCCCTTAGTTCCAGTGAAGGGAAATATTAACGCTACAGCATACAATGGCATTAGAGACAATTCTGTGCTTCCAACATTGTGGCAACAGTTTAGGGAAAGGCCCTTTCCTGTTTCAGCATGACAATGCCACCCTGCACAAAGCAAGGTCCATACATAAATGGTTTTTCGAGATCGGTGTTGAAGAACTTGACTGGCCTGCACAGAGCCCTGACCTCAACCCCATCGAACACCTTTGGGATGAATTGGAATGCCGACTGCAAGCCAGACCTAATCGCCCAACATCAGTGCCCGACCTGACTAATGCTCTTATGGCTGAATGGAATGGATCTAGTGGAAAGCCTTCTTATTTACAGTGGTCTAATCACCCAACATCAGGGCCTGACATCTCTAATGCTTCAAAGGTAAGGCATATATTATATCGCTATTTCTGACTTTCGTGTTGCAACTCCCTGATTGAAAATGATTTGTTATGCATTCGTGTATGCTGGGCGCTGTCCTCAGATAATCGCATGGTTTGCTTTCGCCCTAAAGCCTTTTTGAAATCTGACACGGCGGCTGTATGTTGATGTATTGCACTTGTGATTTCATGAAAGTTTTTAATATTTATTGTAATTTAATTTGAATTTGGCGCTCTGCAATTTCACCGGAAGTTTTCGAAATGGGACGCTAGTAGAACTAAGAACAGATATAGCCCTTGGTTCACTCCAGACCTGACTGCCCATGACCGGCACAAAAACATCCTGTGGCGTACTGCATTAGCATCGAATAGCCCCCGAGATATGCAACTTTTCATGGAAGTTAGGAACCAATATACACAGGCAGTTAGGAAAGCAAAGGCTAGCTTTTTCAGAAATGTGCATCCTGTAGCACAAACTCAAAGTTCTGGGACACTGTGAAGTCCATGGAGAATAAGAGCACCTCCTCCCAGCTGCCCACTGCACCGACGCTAGGAAACACTGTCACCACCGATAAGTCTACGATAATCGATCATTTCAATAAGCATTTTTCTACGGCTGGCCATGCTTTCCACCTGGCTACCCCTACCCCGGCCAACAGCCCTGCGCTCCCCACAGCAACTTGCCCAAGCCTCCCCATTTCCCCTTCACCCAAATCCAGATAGCTGATGTTCTGTAAGACCTGCAAAATCTGGACCCCTACAAATCAGCTGGGCTAGACAATCTGGACCCTCTCTTTCTAAAATGATCTGCCGCCATTGTCGCAACCACTAGTCTGTTCAACCTCTCTTCGTGTCCTCTGAGATTCCTAAGGGGGAGACACTCTAGACCCAAACTGTTACAGACCTATATCCATCCTGCCCTGTCTTTCTAAGGTCTTCGAAAGCCAAGTTAACAAACAGATCACCGACCATTTCGAATTCCACCGTACCTTCTCCGCTATGCAACCCGGTTTCAGAGCTGGTCATGGGTGCACCTCAGCCACGCTCAAGGTCCTAAATGATATCATAACCGCCATCGATAAAAAATAGTACTGTGCAGCCGTCTTCATCAACCTGGCCAAGGCTTTCGACTCTGTCAATCACTGTATTCTTATTGGCAGACTCGACAGCCTTGGTTTCTCTAATGATTGCCTCGCCTGGTTCACCAACTACTTCGCAGATAGAGTTCAGTGTGTCAAATCGGAGGGCCTGTTGTCCGGACCTCTGGCAGTCTCTATGGGGGTGCCACAGGGTTCAATTCTCGGGCCGACTCTTTTCTCTGTATATATCAATGATGTCGCTCTTGCTGCTGGTGATTCTTTGATCCACCTCTACGCAGACGACACCATTCTGTATACATCTGGCTCTTCTTTGCACACTGTGTTAACTAACCTCCAAACAAGCTTCAATGCCATACAACTCTCCTTCCGTGGCCTCCAACTGCTCTTAAATGCTAGTAAAACTAAATGCATGCTCTTCAACCGATCGCTGCCTGCACCTGCCCGCCCGTCCAGCATCACTACTCTGGACGGTTCTGACTTAGAATAAGTGGACAACTACAAATACCTAGGTGTCTGGTTAGACTGTAAACTCTCCTTCCAGACTCACATTAAGCATCTTCAATCCAAAATTAAATCTAGAATTGGCTTCCTATTTCACAACAAAACATCCTTCACTCATGCTGCCAAACATACCCTCGTAAAACTGACCATCCTACCGATCCTCGACTTCGGCGATGTCATTTACAAAATAGCCTCCAACACTCTACTCAACAAGCTGGATGTAGTCTATCACAGTGCCATCCGTTTTGTCACCAAAGCCCCATATACTACCCACCACTGCGACCTGTACGCTCTCGTTGGCTGGTCCTCACTACATATTCGTCACCAAACCCACTGGCTCGATGTCATCTATAAGTCTTTGCTGGGTAAAGCCCCGCCTTATTTCAGCTCACTGGTCACCATAGCAGCACCCACCCGTAGCACGCGCTCCAGCAGGTATATCTCACTGGTCACCACCAAAGCCAACTCCTACTTTGGCCGCCTTTCCTTCCAGTTCTCTGCTGCCAATGACTGGAACGAATTGCAAAAATCACTGAAGTTGGAGACTTATATCTCCCTCACAAACTTTAAGCATCAGCTGTCAGAGCAGCTCACAGATCATTGCATCTGTACATAGCCCATCTGTAAATAGCCCATCCAACTCCCTCATCCCCATACTGTTATTTTGTTTTGCTCCTTTGCCCCCCAGTATCTCTACTTGAACGTTCATCTTCTGCACATCTATCACTCCAGTGTTAATGCTGAATTGTAATTATTTCGCCACTATGGCCTATTTATTGCCTTACCTCCCTAATCTTACTTCATTTGCACACACTGTATATAGACCTTTTCTATTGTGTTATTGACTGTACGCTTGTCCCATGTGTAACTCTGTGTTTGTGTCGCACTGCTTTGCTTTATCTTGGCCAGGTCGCAGTTGTAAATGAGAACTTGTTCTCAACTGGCCTACCTGGTTAAATAAAGGACTTGTTCTCAACTAGCCTACCTGGTTAAATAAAGGACTTGTTCTCAACTAGCCTACCTGGTTAAATAAAGGTTAAATAAAAAAATTAAATCAGGGTCAATCTGTTCTGTAGAAAAAGGGGTTTACACATTTTGCATGAAATTGCTCCGCAAATACAGAAAAACAGTATGTGCTGGGGTGAGGTGAGCAGTATGTGCTGGGGTGAGGTGAGCAGTATGTGCTGGGGAGAGGTGAGCAGTATGTGCTGGGGAGAGGTGAGCAGTATGTGCTGGGGAGAGGTGAGCAGTATGTGCTGGGGAGAGGTGAGCAGTATGTGCTGGGGAGAGGTGAGCAGTATGTGCTGGGGAGAGGTGAGCAGTATGTGCTGGGGAGAGGTGAGCAGTATGTGCTGGGGAGAGGTGAGCAGTATGTGCTGGGGAGAGGTGAGCAGTATGTGCTGGGGAGAGGTGAGCAGTATGTGCTGGGGAGAGGTGAGCAGTATGTGCTGGGGAGAGGTGAGCAGTATGTGCTGGGGAGAGGTGAGCAGTATGTGCTGGGGAGAGGTGAGCAGTATGTGCTGGGGAGAGGTGAGCGGTATGTGCTGGGGAGAGGTGAGCGGTATGTGCTGGGGAGAGGTGAGCGGTATGTGCTGGGGAGAGGTGAGCGGTATGTGCTGGGGAGAGGTGAGCGGTATGTGCTGGGGAGAGGTGAGCGGTATGTGCTGGGGAGAGGTGAGCGGTATGTGCTGGGGAGAGGTGAGCGGTATGTGCTGGGGAGAGGTGAGCGGTATGTGCTGGGGAGAGGTGAGCGGTATGTGCTGGGGAGAGGTGAGCGGTATGTGCTGAGGTGAGGTGAGCGGTATGTGCTGAGGTGAGGTGAGCGGTACGTGCGTGCTGGGGAGAGGTGAGCGGTACGTGCGTGCTGGGGAGAGGTGAGCGGTACGTGCTGGGGAGAGGTGAGCGGTACGTGCTGGGGAGAGGTGAGCGGTACGTGCTGGGGAGAGGTGAGCGGTACGTGCTGGGGTGAGGTGAGCGGTACGTGCTGGGGAGAGGTGAGCGGTACGTGCTGGGGAGAGGTGAGGGGAGAGCGGTATGTTTGTCAAGTGGCTACAAACCCTCAGGACTTTATCTTGTCCTTCATCTCCATCTTGTGGCCATGGGTGAGATTAGTGTGAAACGTGAATTCACTATGCACTCATTCATATGTCCACACATTAGTTAATGGGGTAACTCTCTTTATTTGTTTAATTCTTTAACGGTATTTAAATGTCTTAACAGCAATCAATCAATTAACTAATTCCAGGCTTATTTTAAATACAAATTGGTTCACTGAAATTAAATTCCAAATATCTGTCAACTCCATTCTCACTACATAAATTATATTCCTGAGATTTCAGGTATTCTTACTGCCCGTGTCAACTTGAAAACCAGGAATCAGTTACATCAACACCTTTTCACATTTTGTACACAGGCCTTCTCTCCACAAGGCTCAAATCATTAACTTTTAAAACGCAGAATTCTCAAATCTTCTCTGGTAGTGCTGTGAAGCAAAGGTTAGCAGTTACAATACTGCTACCACTTCACAAGCAGGCGGACAGAAAATGGTATTGTTGGAAATCAGTCATAACTCCTTCAGTCAGTAGCTAAGTTATAATTTTGTAAAACTACAGTCTTGTAGATTTTAAAAACATATAGGATGGTCTAAAAGAGTCCTGTGAGTTACAACAGTGCTCTTATTCATTCCAATACCAAATTAATTCCCCTTAAACAAATGTCATATAGTTCAACGCTCATTTTCTAATTGTCTTCAAACTTATATCGAGACAATAAAAATAATTAAAAAATAAATAACTTACCATCAATCTTCAATAAAACAGCAGGAAATGCTTTTCAAGCGGTACATCTCCATTACAAAACAATCATCAAAATAAATCGCATATAAAGCAACCTAAAACTACTATAACCCGCTAATTTAACCCATAAATCATTTTCCCATCGCAGTCATTACTACACCAAGTGGTTAATGCTAATTTTCTACATACCTTTGCCATTTATTTCAGTCAGGAACTTGGGGAAGAATGGTCACAACACCCACATGCTTTTTGCGTTTCCTAAACTTCACTTAATCAATCCAATTCTCAGTCTGTCATCTTGTAATTGTAAATGGAAGTCCACATGCAAGCCTAGTTTGTAAGATGTATATGTCCAGCTTTCAGCCTCACGTCCTTGTCTCTTTAAATCCAAAGTCCATCTCTCCCGGAAACTGCCAGTGCAGTTTATTCTTTTCCATATAAATGCAGCAAAAAAAGAAACGTCTCTCTTTCAGGACCCTGTCTTTCAAAGATAATTTGTAAAAATACAAAATAACTTCACAGATCTTCATGGTAAAGGTTTTAAACACTTTTTCCCCATGCTTGGCCAATAAGCCTTAAACAATTAATGAACATGCACCTGTGGAACGGTCGTTAAGACACTTACAAAATACCCCATAATGACAAAGCAAAACAGGTCACTGTTATGAAAACTTAGGACACTAAAGAGGCCTTTCTACTGACTGAAAAACACCAAAAGAAAGATGCAAATGACAGAATATGAATGTCATTTGTTACTAGCAAGTTATTGACTTCATGAACCTTGTTTCTTAGGCTACATATGTTAATATGGGCTATTTTTTTTTTAGCACTTTTCTGGGTTGCTTGATTGTTTTCACTGCTTTACTGGGAGGCTTATCAGAAGTAGGTATGACAATGTTATTTATATTGGAGCTGATAGTGCAGGGTGAGCTGCATAATGTGGTCTTCCTACTAGGACACACCACCTCAGTGTTAACAGTGGTCTTCCTACTAGGATCACACCACCTCAGTGTTAACAGTGGTCTTCCTACTAGGATCACACCACCTCAGTGTTAACAGTGGTCTTCCTACTAGGATAACACCACCTCAGTGTTAACAGTGGTCTTCCTACTAGGATAACACCACCTCAGTGTTAACAGTGGTCTTCCTACTAGGATAACACCACCTCAGTGTTAACAGTGGTCTTCCTACTAGGACACACCACCTCAGTGTTAACAGTGGTCTTCCTACTAGGACACACCACCTCAGTGTTAACAGTGGTCTTCCTACTAGGATCACACCACCTCAGTGTTAACAGTGGTCTTCCTACTAGGATAACACCACCTCAGTGTTAACAGTGGTCTTCCTACTAGGATAACACCACCTCAGTGTTAACAGTGGTCTTCCTACTAGGACACACCACCTCAGTGTTAACAGTGGTCTTCCTACTAGGATAACACCACCTCAGTGTTAACAGTGGTCTTCCTACTAGGATAACACCACCTCAGTGTTAACAGTGGTCTTCCTACTAGGACACACCACCTCAGTGTTAACAGTGGTCTTCCTACTAGGACACACCACCTCAGTGTTAACAGTGGTCTTCCTACTAGGATAACACCACCTCAGTGTTAACAGTGGTCTTCCTACTAGGATAACACCACCTCAGTGTTAACAGTGGTCTTCCTACTAGGACACACCACCTCAGTGTTAACAGTGGTCTTCCTATAGGACACACCACCTCAGTGTTAACAGTGGTCTTCCTATAGGACACACCACCTCAGTGTTAAGTGGTCTTCCTACTAGGACACACCACCTCAGTGTTAACAGTGGTCTTCCTACTAGGATAACACCACCTCAGTGTTAACAGTGGTCTTCCTACTAGGATAACACCACCTCAGTGTTAACAGTGGTCTTCCTACTAGGATAACACCACCTCAGTGTTAACAGTGGTCTTCCTACTAGGATAACACCACCTCAGTGTTAACAGTGGTCTTCCTACTAGGACAACACCACCTCAGTGTTAACAGTGGTCTTCCTAATAGGACACACCACCTCAGTGTTAACAGTGGTCTTCCTACTAGGATAACACCACCTCAGTGTTAACAGTATAACTCTGGTTTATAGGCTCATGATTACTGCAGACAACAGCTGTAGGATCAACAGAGACATTCAGAGCGGTAAGAGGGACATAAATTAGGTTACTTACATTGTCTGCCAACACCCCTGGTATAATGTACATTTAATGAAGCATTACGAAAATTCAGCATCACAATGGTAGGGATTATCTAAGGTGGGCTTGAAATGCATGGACAGAGTCCAGTAGCCAAAATGATTGGATGGACTCCATTCTTCCTGTAGAGCAGTTTCCAGAACAGTTTCCAGTTATCTGTAAAAGTGATTCCGTCAGAGCTTATGGTCGTGGTTGTTTCAGGTGGATGTGCGTCAGTGCCATTACCTGGTGGATCTGGACCTCGAGACCTCAGCACCCAGAGAGCCACGCTACGCAGACCACACAGACTGGAGCGTCATCGCATCCAAACCCTTCCTAAATGCTGCCAGGTACAAACACACATTAGATATCTATCTATCTATCATCTATATATTTATACACACAGCGGATTCGGGAAGTATTCAGAACCCTTCCCTTTTCCACATTTTGTTACGTTACAGCCTTATTCTAAAATTAGTAAAATATATTTTTTTCCCCTTATCAATCTACACAATATACCCCATAATGACAAAGCGAAAACAGGTTTTTAGAAGTTTTTGCAAATGTATTCAAAATTAAAACAGATACCTTATTTACATAAGTATTCAGACCTTTTGCTATGAGACTTGAAATTAAGCTCAGGTGTATCCTGTTTCCATTGATCATCCTTGAGATGTTTCTACAACTTGATTGGAGTCCACCTGTGGTAAATTCAATTGATTGGACATGATTTGGAAAGGCTCACACCTGTCTATATAAAGGTCCCACAGTTGACAGTGCATGTCAGAGCAAAAACCAAGCCATGAGGTCTGAAGGAATTGTCCGTAGAGCTCTGAGACAGGATTGTGTCGAGGCACAGATCTGGGGAAGGGTACCAAAACATTTCTGCAGCATTGAAGGTCCCCAAGATCACAGTGGCCTCCATCATTCTTAAATGGAAGAAGTTTGGAACCACCAAGACTCTTCCTAGAGCTGGTCGCCCGGCCAAACTGAGCAATCGGGGGAGGAGGGCCTTGGTCAGGGAGGTGACCAAGAACCCGATGGTCACTCTGACAGAGCTCCAGAGTTCCTCTGTGGAGATGGGAGAACCTTCTAGAAGGGCAACCATCTCTGCAGCAATCCACCAATCAGGCCTTTATGGTAGAGTGGCCAGACGGAAGCCACTCCTCAGTAAAAGGCACATGACAGCCCGCTTGGAGTTTCCCAAAAGGCACCTAAAGGACTCTCAGACCATGAGAAACCAGATTCTCTGGTCTGATGAAACCAAGATTGAACTCTTTGGCCTGAATGCCAAGCATCATGTCTGGAGGAAACCTGGCACCATCCCTACGGTGAAGCATGGTGGTGGCAGCATCAAATCAAAATGTATTGGTCTGTTTAGCAGATGTTATTGCAGGGGTAGCAAAATGTTTCTAGGTCCAACAGTACAGTAATATCCAAAAATATCGCAACAATACATATCTAAAGGAATGCAATTAATATAAATATTTGGACGCGCAATGTCGGAGCGGCATAGACTAAAATACAGTAGAATAGAATACAGTATCTACATATGAGATGAGTAATGCAACATATGTAAACATTATTAAAGTGACTAGGCTGTAATGTAACAATGTTGTAGAATAATAGTGAAGACATCAAAACTATGAAATAACACTTATGGAATTATGTAGTAACCAAAAAAGTGTTAAACAGATCAAAATATATTTTATATTTGATTTTCTTCAAAGTAGCGACCCTTATGCCTTGATGACAGCTTTGCAAACTCTTGGCATTCTCTCAACCAGCTTCACCTGGAATGCTTTTCCAACAGTCTTGAAGGATTTCCCATATTTCCACATATGCTGAGCACTTGTTGGCTGCTTTTCCTTCACTCTGCGTTCCAACTCATCCCAAATTATATCAATTGGGTTGAGGTCAGGTGATTGGCTTATCACTGCAGAATTCTGTGGTAGCCTTGCTGGTTAAGTGTGCTTGAATTCTAAATAAATCAGACGGTGTACATTTCTGAGGCTGGTAACTCTGAGTTAACTCTGGATCTTCCTTTCCTGTGGCGGTCCTCATGAGAGCCAGTTTCATCATAGTGCTTGATGGTTTTTGCAACTGCACTTGAAGAAACTTTCAAAGTTCTTAAACTTTGCCGGATTGACCTTAATCAAATCAAACTTTATTTGTCACGTGCGCCGAATATAACATGTGTAGACTTTACCGTGAAATGCTAACTGACTAGCCCTTAACCTCTCTGGGCCAGTGGGACGTTAGCGTCCCACCCTATTCAACAGCCAGTGGAATCGCGTGGCGCGAAATACAAATACCTCAAAAATGCTATAACTTCAATTTCTCAAACATATGACTATTTTACACAATTTGAAAGATAAGACTCTGGTTAATCCAACCATGTTGTCCGATTTCAAAAAGGCTTTACAGCGAAAGCAAAACATTAGATTATGTTAGGAGAGTACCCTGCCAAAAATAATCACACAGCCATTTTCAAAGCAAGCATATGTCACAAAAACCCAAACCACAGCTAAATGCAGCACTAACCTTTGATGATCTTCATCAGATGACACTCCTAGGACATTATGTTATACAATACATGCATGTTTTGTTCAATCAAGTTCATATTTATATCAAAAAACAGCTTTTTACATTAGCATGTGATGTTCAGAACTAGCATACCCACCGAAAACTTCCGGTGAATTTACTGCATTACTCACGATAAACGTTCACAAAATACATAACAATTATTTTAAGAATTATAGATACAGAACTCCTTTATGCAAACGCTATCTCAGATTTTAAAATATCTTTTCGGCGAATGCACATTTTGCAATATTCTGAGTACATAGCTCGGCCATCACAGGCTAGCTAATTTGACACCCACCAAGTTTGGGGCAACCTAAACTCAGATTTACTATTAGAAAAATTGGATTACCTTTGCTGTTCTTCGTCAGAATGCACTCCCAGGACTTCTACTTCTTCAACAAATGTTGTTTTGGTTCCAAATAATCCATAGTTATATCCAAATATCTCTGTTTTGTTCTTGCGTTCAGGTCACTATCCGAAGGGTAACGCGTGAGCGCATTTCGTGACAAAAAAATTCAAAATATTCCATTACCGTACTTAGAAGCATGTCAAATGCTGTTTAAAATCAATTCTTATGCTATTTTTCTCGTAAAATAGCGATAATATTCCAACCGGACAACGTTGTATTCATTCAAAGGCTGAAAGAAAAAAATGGAGAAGTCTCATGAACGCGCATCTCAGTCTCACTGTCCCCAGGCTGACCACTTACAATCTCTGCTGCTGTACTTTGCCCAGAGACAGCAGACACCCCATTCCACTTTCTGGCGGCTTTAGAGAGCCAATGGAAGCCTTAGAAAGTGTCACGTTACAGCACAGATGCTGTAATGTCGATAGAGATGCAACAGAAGAACAACAAATTGTCAGACAGGGCACTTCCTGTATGGAATCTTCTCAGGTTTTGGCCTGCCATATGAGTTATGTTATACTCACAGACACCATTCAAACAGTTTTAGAAACTTTAGAGTGTTGTCTATCCAAATCTACTAATTATATGCATATTCTCGTTTCTGGGCAAGAGTAGTAACCAGTTTAAATCGGGTACGTTTTTTTATCCAGCCGTGAAAATACTGCCCCCTATCCATAACAAGTTAACCAACAGTACAGTTCAAGAAAGAGTTAAGAAAATATTTACCAAATAAACAAAAGTAAAAAATAATACAAAGTAACACAATAACAAGGCTATGTACAGGGGGTACCGGTACCGAGTCAGTGTACAGGCTAGTTGAGGTAATCTGTACATGTAGGTGGGGGTGAAGTGACTATGCATAGATAATAAACAGCGAGTATCAGCAGTGTAAAAAAACAAATGGAGGGGGTGTCATTGTAAATTGTCCAGGTGGCCATTTGATGAATTGTTCAGCAGTCTTATGGCTTGGGGGTAGAAGCTGTTAAGGAGCCTTTTGGTCCCAGACTTCGCGCCGGTACCGCTCTGCGGTAGCAGAGAAAACAGTCTTTGGTGACTGGAGTCTTTGACAATTTTATGGGCTTTCCTCTGATACCACCTAGTATAGGTCTTGGATGGCAGAAAGCTTGGTCCCAGTGATGTACTGGGCCATACGCTCTACCCTCTGTAGCGCCTTACGGTCAGATGCCGAGCAGTTGCCATACCAGGCGGTGATGCAACCAGTCAGGATGCTCTCTGGTGCAGCTGTAGAACTTTTTGAGGATCTGGGGACCCATGCCAAGTCTTTTCAGTCTCCTAAAGGGGAATAGGTTTTGTCATGCCCTCTTCCCAACTGTCTTGGTGTGTTTGGACCATGATAGTTTGTTGGTGATGTGGACACCAAGGAACTTTGAACTCTCGACCTGCTCCACTACAGCCCCGTCGATGTTAATGGGGGCCTGTTGGCCCTCCTTTTCCTGTAGTCCACGATCAACTCCTTTGTCTTGCTCACATTTAGGAAGAGGTTGTTGTCCTGGAACCACACTGCCAGGTCTCTGACCTCCCTATAGGCTGTCTCATCGTTGTCAGTGATCAGGCCTTCCACTGTTGTGTCGTCAGTAAACTTAATTATGGTGTTGGAGTCGTGTTTGGCCACGCAGCCGTGGGTGAACAGGGAGTACAGGAGAGGGGACTAAGCACACACCCCTGAGGGACCCCAGTGTTGAGGATAATTTCTTTGCTTATTTGAGCTGTTCTTGCCATAATATGGACTTGGTCTTTTACCAAATAGGGCTATCTTCTGTATACCACCCCTACCTTGTCACAACACAACTGATTGGCTCAAACGCATTAAGAAGGAAATAAATTCAACAAATTAACTTTTAACAAGGCACACCTGTACATTGAAATGCATTCCAGGTGACTACTTCATGAAACTGGTTGAGAGAGGCTACTTCGTAGAATCTCACATTTTAAATATATTTAAAACGTTTTTGGTTACTACATGATTCCATATGTGTTATTTCATAGTTTTGATGTCTTCACTATTATTCTACAATGTAGAAAATAGTGAAAATAAATAAATACCCTTGAATGAGTAGGTGTCAACTTTTTACTGGATATATATATATATAAATCTTTATTTTAGACACATACAATGAGAGGTTATATGTGTGACAGCAGTAAATATAATGGTAATGTGATATTTCCCACCTCTCTCTGTCTACTTCTCTCTCCTCCTCTGTCCTCTCCCTCTCTTCTCTCTCTCTCTCCTCTCTGTCTCCTCTCCTCTCTCTCTCTCCTCCTCTGTCCTCTCCCTCTCTTCTCTCTCTCTCTCTCCTCTCTGTCTCCTCTCCCTCTCTCCAATCTCTCTCCTCTCCCTCAGGTCATCTCCTCTGTTCAGAGCGTTCTTCATTCCCTTCCTCTCTGAGCATCACACCACATACACACGATACGTCATCCTGAAACCACGACGACCAAAGCAGCCTCGCAAACGCAGCCACGCCTGACCTCTGATCCCTGACCCTCAGCTCTGAAGTCTGTTCCCCCTCTACCTCCCCCACACATCTCCACTCATTCCTCTGTCCAGTGTGTTTTAAAAGATTTCTGACCCTTTAAGAACATAAGTCATGTGGGTGTGAAAGAGACATCATGTCCTGACTATCAAATGAAAGTAATGTTGACGTGTGTAATTAAGGTGTGTGTGTGTGTGTGTGTGTGTGTGTGTGTCAGAGAGTGAGTGTACGAGACTTTAATTGGAGAATAAAAACCTTCTCTAAGTAAAACAGACTGAGTTCAGATACCTTTATTTAGGGAGTACACACACTTTAATCAGTGGCAACCATAGTTCGCATTTCCTTGTTATCAAGTTGTATTGTCCCGTGTACAAGTACAGTGAAATGCCTTTCTTGCAAGCTCTTCCCCAACAATGCAGTAATCAATGACATTAATAACAGTAGTACAATCATTAAACTATAAATAAAATAGAACAACAGTAGTACTATAAATAAAATAGAACAAAAAGTTAACAGAAGATATACAGTATCCTGAACTGTAACAACAGCAAGGGGAGGAGAAGGGGGGAGAAAGGTGGAGGAGGAAAGGGGGGGGGGGGGGTCGAAAGGTGGAGGATGGAGGAGGAGAGGGGGAGAAAGGTGGAGGAGGAGGAAAGGGGGGGGGGGGGTCGAAAGGTGGAGGATGGAGGAGGAGAGGGGAGAAAGGTGGAGGACGGGAAGGAGGAGAGGGGAGAAAGGTGGAGGATGGGGAGGAGGAGAAAGGTGGAGGATGGGGAGGAGGAGAGGGGGAGAAAGGTGGAGGATGGGAAGGAGGAGAGGGGAGAAAGGTGGAGGACGGGAAGGAGGAGAGGGGAGAAAGGTGGAGGATGGGGAGGAGGAGGGGAGGAGGAGAGGGGGAGAAAGGTGGAGGAGGAGAGGGGGAGAAAGGTGGAGGAGGTGGAGGAGGAGTGGAGGAGGAGAGGCGGAGAAAGGTGGAGGAGGAGAGGGGGAGAAAGGTGGAGGATGGGGAGGAGAGGGGGAGAAAGGTGGAGGATGGGAAGGAGGAGAGGGGAGAAAGGTGGAGGATGGGGAGGAGGAGAGGGGGAGAAAGGTGGAGGATGGGGAGGAGGAGAGGGGGAGAAAGGTGGAGGATGAGGGGGAGAAAGGTGGATGATGGGGAGGAGGAGAGGGGGAGAAAGGTGGAGGATGGGGAGGAGGAGAGGGGGAGAAAGGTGGAGGATGGGGAGGAGGAGAGGGGGAGAAAGGTGGAGGATGAGGGGGAGAAAGGTGGAGGATGAGGGGGAGAAAGGTGGAGGATGGGGAGGAGGAGAGGGGGAGAAAGGTAGAGGGGGAGAAAGGTGGAGGATGGGGAGGAGGAGAGGGGGAGAAAGGTGGAGGATGGGGAGGAGGAGAGGGGGAGAAAGGTGGAGGATGGGGAGGGGGAGAAAGGTGGAGGATGGAGAGGGGGAGAAAGGTGGAGGATGGGGAGGAGGAGAGGGGGAGAAAGGTGGATGATGGGGAGGAGGAGAGGGGGAGAAAGGTGGAGGATGGGGAGGGGGAGAAAGGTGGAGGATGGGGAGGAGGAGAGGGGGAGAAGGGTGGAGGATGGGGAGGAGGAGAGGGGGAGAAAGGTGGAGGATGGGGAGGGGGAGAAAGGTGGAGGATGGGGAGGAGGAGAGGGGGAGAAGGGTGGAGGATGGGGAGGAGGAGAGGGGGAGAAAGGTGGAGGATGGGGAGGGGGAGAAAGGTGGAGGATGGAGAGGGGGAGAAGGGTGGAGGATGGGGAGGAGGAGAGGGGGAGAAGGGTGGAGGATGGGGAGGAGGAGAGGGGGAGAAAGGTGGAGGATGGGGAGGGGGAGAAAGGTGGAGGATGGAGAGGGGGAGAAGGGTGGAGGATGGGGAGGAGGAGAGGGGGAGAAAGGTGGAGGATGGGAAGGAGGAGGAAAGGGGGGGGCGAAAGGTGGAGGATGGGGAGAAAGGTGGAGGATGGGGGAGGAGGAGAGGGGCGGAAAGGTGGAGGGTGCGAGGGAGAAAGGTGGAGGGTGCGAGGGATGAGGGAGAAAGGTGGAGGATGGGGGGATGAGGGAGAAAGGTGGAGGATGGGGGGATGATCTCGCCATCACGGTTGACAACTCCCTTGTGTCCTCCTCCCAGAGTGCTAAGAGCCTTGGCGTGACCCTGGACAACACCCTGTCGTTCTCCACTAACATCAAGGCGGTGACCCGATCCTGTAGGTTCATGCTCTACAACATTCGCAGAGTACGACCCTGCCTCACACAGGAAGCGGCGCAGGTCCTAATCCAGGCACTTGTCATCTCCCGTCTGGATTACTGCAACTCGTTGTTGGCTGGGCTCCCTGCCTGTGCCATTAAACCCCTACAACTCATCCAGAACGCCGCAGCCCGTCTGGTGTTCAACCTTCCCAAGTTCTCTCACGTCATCCCGCTCCTCCGCTCTCTCCACTGGCTTCCAGTCGAAGCTCGCATCCGCTACAAGACCATGGTGATTGCCTATGGAGCTGTGAGGGGAACGGCACCTCCGTACCTTCAGGCTCTGATCAGGCCCTACACCCAAACAAGGGCACTGCGTTCATCCACCTCTGGCCTGCTCGCCTCCCTACCTCTGAGGAAGCACAGTTCCCGCTCAGCCCAGTCAAAACTGTTCGCTGCTCTGGCACCCCAATGGTGGAACAAGCTCCCTCACGACGCCAGGACAGCGGAGTCAATCACCACCTTCCGGAGACACCTGAAACCCCACCTCTTTAAGGAATACCTGGGATAGGATAAAGTAATCCTTCTAACCCCCCCCCCCCACCCCCCCCCCTTAAAAGATTTAGATGCACTATTGTAAAGTGGTTGTTCCACTGGATATTATAAGGTGAATGCACCAATTTGTAAGTCGCTCTGGATAAGAGAGTCTGCTAAATGACTTAAATGTAAATGGATGAGGGAGAAAGGTGGGGGATGGGGGGATGGGGGGATGAGGGAGAAAGGTAGGGGATGGGGGGATGAGGGAGAAAGGTAGGGGATGAGGGAGAAAGGTGGAGGGAGGGGAGGGTGGAGTTTTTTTTTTTCTTCTATTGATCATCCCATTGATCATCCTTGAGATGTTTCTACAACTTGATTGGAGTCCACCTGTGGTAAATTAATTTGACTGGACATAATTTGGAAAGGCTCACACCTGTCTATATCATTGCATCGAAACCCTTCCTAAATGCTGCCAGGTACAAACAGACATTAGAGATATATATATATATATATATATATTGATCATCCTGATGGAATATATATACATACATGCATACATACACACACACACACACACACACACACACACACACACACACACAGCGCATTTGGAAAGTATTCAGAACCCTTCCTTTTTCCACATTTTGTTACGTTACAGCCTTATTCTAAAATTAGTAAAATATTTTTTTCCCCTTATCAATCTACACAATATACCCCATAATGACAAAGCGAAAACAGGTTTTTAGAAGTTTTTGCAAATGTATTCAAAATACAAACAGATTATTTAGGAAGCCACTCCTCAGTAAAAGGTAAATGACAGCCTGCTTGGAGTTTACCTAAAGGACTCTCAGACCATGAGAAACAACGTTCTCGGGCCTGATGAAACCCAGATTGAACTCTTTGGCCTGAATGCCAAGTGTCACGTCTGGAGGAAACGTGGTGAAGCATGGAGGTGGCAGCATCATGCTGTGGGGATATTATATGATCTATATCAGTGGCAGGGACTGGGAGACGAGTCAGGGTTGAGGGAAAGATGAACAGAGCAAAGTACAGAGAGATCCTTGATGAAAACCTGCTCCAGAGCGCTCAGGACCTCAGACTGGGGCGAAGGTTCTCCTTCCATCAGGAAAATGACCCTAAGCACACAGCCAAGACAACGCAGGAGTGGCTTCGGGACAAGTCTCTGAATTATCTTCAGTGGCCCAGCCAGAGCCCGGACTAACATCTCTGGAGAGACCTGAAAATAGCTGTGCAGCGACGCTCCCCATCCAACCTGACAGACCTTGAGAGGATCTGCAGAGAAGAATGGGAGAAACTCCCCAAATACAGGTGTGCCAAGCTTGTAGCTTCATACCCAGAAGACTCGAGGCTGTAATCACTGCCAAAAGTGCATGTAAATGTAATATTTCTGTTTTTGCTTTATCATTATGGAGTTTTGTGTGTAGATTGATGAGGATCCACTGCATTTTATCAATGACAATTAGAATGCACTGACACACCATGACAAGATCCTGAGGCACATTGTCGTGACATTCATCCACCGCCATCACTTCATGTTTCATCATGATAATGCACGGCCCCATGTCGCAAAGGATCTGGACACAATTCCTGGAACCTGAACATGTCCCAGTTCTCCCATGGCCTGCACACTCACCATACATGTCACCCATTGAGCATGTTTGGGATGCTCTGGATCAACGAAGAGGAGTGGGACAACATTCCACAGGCCACAGTCAACAGCCTGACCAACTCTATGCGAAGGAGATGTGTTGTGCTGCATGAGGAAAATGGTGGTCACACCAGATACTGACTGGTTTTCTGATCCACGCTCATACCTTTTTTTAAGATATCTGTGACCAACAGATTCATATCAATGTTCCCAGGCATATGAAATCCATAGATTGGGGCCTAATGAATTTATTTAAATTGACTGATTGCCTTACATGAACTCAGCAAAATCATCGTAATTGTTGTGTTTATATTTTTGTTCAGTATATATGAGGTAGATAAATCATAAAAGTAACAGTAAACAGTAGCGGCAGCGCATTTAGTGAGTCAAAAAGGTCGATACAAATAGTCCGGGTAGCTACAGTTGAAGTCGGAAGTTTACATCCACTTAGGTTGGAGTCATTAAAACTAGTTTTTCAACCACTCCACAAATTTCTTGTTAATTAACAAACTATAGTTTTGGCAAGTCGGTTAGGACATCTACTTAAGACATCTATTTCACTTATAATTCACTGTATCACAATTCCAGTGGGTCAGAAGTTTACATTGTTATAGGAATTTGATATCTTGATGATAATAATCAATAATCAATTCGCCTTGACTAATGCCCAAGCTTTGTAAGACAATGGGTTAAAATAATTAGGCAAGGACTCAGCTTTCTGCAAAAGGTTTCTGTAGCTTTATTCAGAGAACGTTCTGAGGTCAGGATAACAAAACAGTCATTATATAGTTCTTGCTTACTTACGCACATGCATTTACACACAATCTGTTGGTGACCTGCAACCCCCATAAACTACTCACACTGTTTATCACCTTCTGGCTCAGCCTGTTCCTTTCCTTCAAGGTTAGGAACTCTCTGAGGTTTTACTCCCTTGACCATCTGCTTCTCTATCTCTCTATACTAATTACATTCACACATTTCTTTCCCTCTCCAGTGGTTCCTGGACTTTCTGGAACTAATCAGACTAATCGATCCCTACATTGATCATTACATTGATTATTCATTAAACCTGCTGTATGACTAATAATTCATCATGGTTTATTGATTCATTTACCTTTATTAGATAATTATCTTATCTAAGTTGATTGTGCCATTAAACAGCCTGGAAAATTCCAGAAAATGATGTCATGGCTTTAGAAGCTTCTGATAGGCTAATTGACATAATTTGAGACAATTGGAGGTGTACCTGTGGATGTATTTCAAGGCCTACCTTCAAAACAAATTGTAGACCTCCACATCCTTGGGAGCAATTTCCAAACGCCTGAAGGTACCACGTTCATCTGTACAAACAATAGTACGCAAGTATAAACACCATGGGACCACGCAGCCGTCATACCGCTCAGGAAGGAGACGCGTTCTGTCTCCTAGAGATGAACGTACTTTGGTGCGAAAAGAGCAAATCAATTCCAGAACAACAGCAAAGGACCTTGTGAAGATGCTGGAGGAAACAGGTACAAAAGTATCTATATCCACAGTAAAACGTGCCCTATATCGACATTACCTGAAAGGCCGCTCAGCAAGGAAGAAGCCACTGCTCCAAAACCGCCATAAAAAAGCCAGACTACGGTTTGCAACTACACATGGGGACAAAGACCGTACTTTTTGGAGAAATGTCCTCTGGTCTGATGAAACAAAAATAGAACTGTTTGGCCATAATGATTATAGTTATGTTTGGAGGAAAAAGGGGGAGGCTTGCAAGCCGAAGAACACCATCCCAACCGTGAAGCATGGGGGTGGCAGCATCATGTTGTGGGGGTGCTCTGCTGCAGGAGGGACTGGTGCACTTCACAAAGTAGATGGCATCATGAGGGAGGAAAATTATGTGGATATATTGAAGCAACATCTCAAGACATCAGTCAGGAAGTTAAAGCTTGGTGGCAAATCGGTCTTCCAAATGGACAATGACCCCAAGCATACTTCCAATTGTGGCAAATTGGCTTAAGGACAACAAAGTCAAGGTATTGGAGTGGCCATCACAAAGCCCTGACCTCAATCCCATAGAACATTTGTGGGCAGAACTGAAAAAGTGTGTGCAAGCGAGGAGGCCTATAAACCTGACTCAGTTACACCAGCTCTGTCAGGAAGAATGGGCAAAAATTCACCCAACTTATTGTGGGAAGCTTGTGGAAGGCTACCCGAAATGTTTGACCAAAGTTAAACAATTTAAAGGCAATGCTACCAAATACTAATTGAGTGTATGTAAACTTCTGACCCACTGAGAATGTGATGAAAGAAATAAAAGCTGAAATAAATCATTCTCTCTACTATTATTCAGACATTTCACATTCTTAAAATAAAGTGGTGATCCTAACTGACCTAAGACAGAGAATTTTTACTAGGATTAAATGTCAGGAATTGTGAAACTGAGTTTAAATGTATTTGGCGAAGGTGTATGTAAACTTCCAACTTCAACTGTATATACACTTGTGTTCCCCATGTACTTTTTGTATTGATTTGTTGTTAATAAAATGTTTTTAAAAAAGGCTAAAGTTTGCTGGCTACTTCCAGACACAAATGAAAGAACATCTAACTCTGACCGTTTTACTGGCCTTAGCAGAGCTGGTTAGGATGTTTTCATGTTACCTATAGCGTTGGTGACTGCAACTGTGCTGCTGGCAACAATTTAATGACGTTTTTTTGGCGACATTTTCAACGTGTTGAGCGTTCTTAAATTCCTCAGTTATTCTGTCTCACTCAGACGGGAGTGCTCTGAAATCAGAGTAGATAGCCAGAGTGAATTAACTCTGTTATTTTTCTACTGGTGTATTAATACGTATTATTAATACTGTAATGAAACAGGCAGGGAGCAGGTCTCGAACCCTCGACCGTGTAGACCGATGTCCAGCGAGCTATCGACTGTGCCCCTAAAGCCTGCTCAACCTGTGGAGTCGATATCCGCGCTTATAAACCCAGGGTCGTTACAATACTTATTATTTAAGACTTATTTCCAAGTGAGAAAGGTCTTAGGAAGGTGTGTATATATATATATATATATATAGTACTCTTGATTCGTTGTTAATGAAATAAACAATAAAATAACTTTAAAAAACAGTGAATTTCTGAACGCAGCCATGGGGTTTATGCGGCTGTTTGCGCACAGAGCTGCTGGTTGTGTCACATCGTCAAGGAAACGCTTGACAATAAAGGAGGAACAGGAGTTCTGTCCCCAAGTCCACTTCACGCTGTCAGCAGGTTAGAAGGTAGGGAGATATTTAGATATTTACTTCAGGCCATTACCAACTAAATACATCACGTTGTACCGTTTATCCCGGTCAAAAGGGACCTTTCTACATTCCGGGGTGGAATGTAGAATGTAGGTTTACTGTTTGGGAAATATGATCCCGTTTCTACCGGGGACTGCGCCGTGTGTGTGGTCGTGCACTCTTATTCTCCTTGCCATTGAGATGTGAATTATAGGAAGGTTATTTGATAATAGGATAGATAGATATGATTAGGCTGGACACATTACATTTTTAACAACGCTTTTTCCTGATAACTAGTTCATTGCATGTATATCGAAGGCTGGCGGTAAGTGATCAAACGGTAAACCTTTTCTGGTCATGGTTAACTATATTTTATTTCAGAAAAATGTGTAAACCTAAACAAAACACATGTCCCTGTGCTCTTTTTCAAGATGTGGCCGATTTAAACAGCCAGAAGACATTTTTTAATTAAGAAATACACTTTTTGACGATTTGTTGTTTCTAAATGGCTGCTGGGTAATTTGGTATGCGTCGAAATCTTTGTTGATAGGCGTCGAATTGAGCGAATACTGCGCAGGTTCACTGCGTAGCAAAGCAATATGGATGGGTCTAGCTCATTCTCTCACTCTGTCTCCCACCCAGCAGGATGTCGTTCCCATGGACCTTCTCCTCTCCTCCGTTCCACTACATGCTGCGTGCGTCTGGGCAGAGTGAGGTATGGAGCGACGCACAGCCCGAGGACAAGTTCCATCAGTACGGCTGGCGCTGCGGAACCAGTGAGGACGGATATGGTACCGGGACTCTGATCGGTAACTGGGTCGAAAAACAAAAAGACATCACTCAATACCGGAAAGCCAGACCCCTACCATCACAGGTCAGACCCCTACCATCACAGGTTAGACCCCTATCTTCACAGGTTAGACCATTTCACAGCTTAGACCCCTCACTTCACAGGTTAGACCATTTCACAGCTTAGACCCCTACCTTCACAGGTTAGACCCCTACCATCACAGGTTAGACCCCTACCTTCACAGGTTAGACCCCTACCATCACAGGTTAGACCCCTACCTTCACAGGTTAGACCCCTACCTTCACAGGTTAGACCCCTACCATCACAGGTTAGACCCCTACCATCACAGGTCAGACCCCTACCATCACAGGTTAGACCCCTAACTTCACAGGTTAGACCCCTACCATCACAGGTTAGACCCCTACTCTTACAGGTTAGGCCCATACCTTCACAGGTAGATCCCTACTTTCACAGCTTAGACCATTTCACAGGTTAGACCCCTACCTTCACAGGTAGATCCCTACTTTCACAGGTTAGACCATTTCACAGGTTAGATCCCTACCTTCACAGGTTAGCCCATTTCACAGGTTAGACCCCTACCTTCACAGGTTAGACCCCCACCTTCACAGGTTAGACCATTTCACAGGTTAGACCCCTACCTTCACAGCTTAGATGCTTACTCTTACAGGTTAGACCCCTACCTTCACAGGTTAGATCCCCACCTTCACAGGTTAGCCCATTTCACAGGTTAGACCCCTACCATCACAGGTTAGACCCCTACTCTTACAGGTTAGGCCCCTACCTTCACAGGTAGATCCCTACCTTCACAGCTTAGACCCCTGCTCTTACAGGTTAGGCCCCTACTCTTACAGGTTAGGCCCCTACCTTCACAGGTAGACCCCTACCTTCAAATCAAATTTATTTATCTAGCCCTTCTTACATCAGCTGATATCTCAAAGTGCTGTACAGAAACCCAGCCTAAAACCCCAAACAGCAAGCAATGCAGGTGTAGAAGCACGGTGGCTAGGAAAAACTCCCTAGAAAGGCCAAAACCTAGGAAGAAACCTAGAGAGGAACCAGGCTATGAGGGGTGGCCAGTCCTCTTCTGGCTGTGCCGGGTGGAGATTATAACAGCACATGGCCTAGATGTTCAAATGTTCATAAATGACCAGCATTGTCAAATAATAATAATCATAGTAGTTGTCGAGGGTGCAACAAGTCAGTAACACAAGAGTAAGTGTCAGTTTGCTTTTTCATAGCCGATCTTTGAGAGTATCTCTACTGCTCCTGCTGTCTCTAGAGAGTTGAAAACAGCAGGTCTGGGACAGGTAGCACGTCCGGTGAATAGGTCAGGGTTCCAGCAGGTCTGGGACAACAGGTCTGGGACAGGTAGCACGTCCGGTGAACAGGTCAGGGTTCCATAGCTGCAGGCAGAACAGTTGGAACTGGAGCAGCAGCACGGCCAGGTGAACTGGGGACAGCAAGGAGTCATCAAGCCAGGTAGTCCTGAGGCATGGTCCTAGGGCTCAGGTCCTCCGAGAGAGAGAAAGAAAGAAAGAGAAAGAGAGAATTAGAGAGAGCATATTTAAATTCACGCAGGACACCGGAAAAGACAAGAGAAATACTCCAGATGTGACAGACTGACCCTAGCCCCCCGACACATAAACTACTGCAGCATAAATACTGGAGGCTGAGACGGGAGGGGTCAGGAGACACTGTGGCCTGTTATGTCAGAGCTGTTTATTACTGTCAGTGTGAAAAGTAGGGAATTATCTATGGAAACTGACAGATCAATAATGTTACATTGCCATTCTGACTAATAAAACTTTCATTGCACTGAAGAAATGTCAGAATATCAATCGTTTGGTTGATGTTTTCAACATTTGATTCAGGTCTAGTGTCATTGAGGCAAAAAAATAATAGCGAATAAACTTTTGGCCAGCTCTGTAACGGCTGTCGTAATGTAAAGACCAAGGCGCAGCGTGTTCATCATTATATTTATTTAATTAGTGAACACGGGGAAAAACCAAGAAAACGACAGTTTTACAGGCTATATGCAGCAGTGCAAAATACAACTACCCACAACTAAACAGGTGAAAACAAGCACTTTACATATGACTCCCAATCAGGAACAACGATGAACAGCTGTTCCTGATCGAGAGCCACACAGACCAACAAAGAAATATACAAACTAGAAACCTAGAACACAAAAACCCAGAACATACACCAAAACCCCGGAACACATAAATACAACGCCCCTCTACATACACATAACCCCCCGAACCACATAAAACAAATACCCTCTGCCACGTCCTGACCAAACTACAATAACAAATACTCCCTCTATTGGTCAGGACGTGACAAGCTCTCTCTCTAACGGTACATCAGCTGGTGAAAGCTAGCCAAGTTCAATTACTTATTTTGAAACGGGACAAAACAAAGGCTACAAAAAATGTCCATACAAACAACAGTTGTTAGATAGCGATATGACGTGGTTATTATTGCTATCTGACAGATATCTAGAGGCTAGAGCTGACTTGGCTGTGGTAGCTACTAGCTAGCGTTGCTTTTTCATTCACCTCAGTCGAGAGGGTATGAAACATTAGCTAACGTTACAAGTCACTTACAATACTAGCTCAGCACTGTGAATAAAAACACTACTTTTGTTTTTTTCTGTTATGTTAAACAGCAGTTACCTTGCCAGCTACATCAGTCAACTAAAGAGTAGCCAGTTTCTGCTCTGCTTGCTTTTACAACTCGGTGAAAGAGTGCAACACATACACACTGAACTATGCTCAACTCTCCCGTGCTGGTCCAGCCAGCCTTCCAGAAGCTTTGCCTTCACACAGCCTGTCAGCCCGCTCTGTGGTGTCCTTGGTCCTAAATCCAGCCAATGGACTTCTCCAAACAGCCTACCCGACCGCTCGGAGGTGTCTGCATAGTCCGAAAGCAGATCCTTTTTTGTATCACATTGCAATGTTAAAACAAGGGGGGGACAAAAATGCAATGTTAGAATGTGGGGGGAATGTTTGTCTATGGAGATTGCATGTCTGTGTGCTCGATTTTATACAGTACCAGTCAAAAGTTTGGACACACCTACTCATTCAAGGGTTTTTATTTATTTCTACTATTTTCTACATTGTAGAATAATAGTGAAGACATCCAACTATGAAATAACACATATGGAATCATGTAGTAACCCAAAAAATATTTAACAAATCAAAATTTATTTTATGTTTGAGATTCTTTAAAGTAGCCACCCTTTGCCTTGATGACAGCTTTGCACACTCTTGGTATTCTCTCAACCAGCTTCATGAGGTAGTCACCTGGAATGCATTCCAATTAACAGGTGTGCCTTGTTAAAAGTTAATTTGTGAAATGTATTTTCACTACAGACAGAGGAAGGGAGAGAGAGAGAGAGAGACACAGCTGCATGTTTTTTACGAAAAGATAGATTTGGAGTTAGATAAACTTGGATTTTTTTGGCAGGGACATATACAGGATGCTACCCTCCACAGCATAACCTTCACTCCAGATCAAAACTCCAAACCTACAACCTAATTTTAGACAAAATTACGTGGAAGGATTACTACTACAAAGGATTCCTTTTGTCCAAGCTATACAGAGGTATAGGTATATAGGTGCTCTGGCATGTAAACAGCAGAGACCTGAGGACACCATCCAACCTGGAATTGAGAACAGCCAGATACACGGAGGTGTGAAGGGAGCGGTCTCGAAGCCTTTGAGCCCAACAAATTTCAGGAGTCTCACAGGCTACCCCACCCAAATTCAGAGGCCTTGAAGCCCTCTCCCACTGTTCATAGACCGTCCACTGGCATTTTCTACAAGAAATCTGCCTCCAGAAGTAGTTTTCCCAGGTGGGTGTGATGCCTACGTCCGTTGCCTGCTGCACTGCTGCTTGGATTCCACCTGGTGATCTGTTCACTGTCTGCCCTGGCTTGTCTCCCCCTCTCTGTTCACCGTCTGCCCTGGCCTGTCTCCCCCCTCTCTGTTCACCATCTGCCCTGGTCTGTCTCCCCCTCTCTGTTCACCGTCTGCCCTGGCTTGTCTCCCCCTCTCTGTTCACCGTCTGCCCTGGCCTGTCTCCCCCTCTCTGTTCACCGTCTGCCCTGGCTTGTCTCCCCTCTCTCTGTTCACCGTCTGCCCTGGTCTGTCTCCCCCTCTCTGTTCACCGTCTGCCCTGGTCTGTCTCCCCCTCTCTGTTCACCGTCTGCCCTGGCTTGTCTCCCCCTCTCTGTTCACCGTCTGCCCTGGCTTGTCTCCCCCTCTCTGTTCACCGTCTGCCCTGGCCTGTCTCCCCCTCTCTGTTCACCGTCTGCCCTGGCCTGTCTCCCCCTCTCTGTTCACCGTCTGTCCTGGCATGTCTCCCCGTCTCTGTTCACCGTCTGCCCTGGCCTGTCTCCCCCTCTCTGTTCACCGTCTGCCCTGGCTTGTCTCCCCCTCTCTGTTCACCGTCTGCCCTGGTCTGTCTCCCCCTCTCTGTTCACCATCTGCCCTGGTCTGTCTCCCCCTCTCTGTTCACCGTCTGCCCTGGCCTGTCTCCCCCTCTCTGTTCACCGTCTGCCCTGGCTTGTCTCCCCCTCTCTGTTCACCGTCTGCCCTGGTCTGTCTCCCCCTCTCTGTTCACCGTCTGTCCTGGCCTGTCTCCCCCTCTCTATTCACCGTCTGTCCTGGCCTGTCTCCCCCTGTCTGGTACAGGTCCCCCACCACACTCCCCCTCTCTGTTCACCGTCTGCCCTGGCCTGTCTCCCCCTCTCTGTTCACCGTCTGCCCTGGCCTGTCTCCCCTGTCTGGTACAGGTCCCCCACCACACTCCGCTTTCGCTCACCTCCAGCACACAGACACTGTTGGGGCGAGTGACTCTGAACTTACAATGGCTAGCCCCAAGTCGTTATTTTTTATCTTGTGCTTTATACCATTTGCCTCAGGACTCCTGAATGCTTTGTTGACTATGAACGTTCTCGTTTACCTTACCATGGGACAGACTGTTTGTTCCCACACTCGGGACTCTGACTCTCTATTGGTTACACAGACTTTTGGCCTCCCATCCTATTCTAACTACCTCTCGTCTTCATGTTACCTGATGACATTGCTGTACAAATTGATCTTGTTGCCATCTGATGCACATTCAGATGCCATAAATCAGCACTGCAGAGCTCTCCCTGTCCTCTGCCATGCCCTGATTGTATTACTGTTGATGATATCTGGAAATGTGTATGTACACCCTGGCCCATCTACTGTTGCTAGCACCAATTCTGACTGGTGCTCTGATATCTGCATCACTGATTTCTGCTCTCATAAATGCCTGGGTTTTCTGCACGTTAACATTAGAAGCTTATTACCTAAAATGGATCAATTGAAAGTGTGGGTTCACAGCTCCAATCCAGATGTGTTGGTCATTACTAAGATGTGGTTAAGGAAGAGTGTTTTGAATACTGATGTTACCTTTCTGGTTATAACCTTTTTCAGCAAGACAGATCTTCCAAAGGTGGTGGAGCGGCAATCTTTACCAAGGATCACCTTCAGTGCTCGGTTGTCTCCACCAAGTCTGTCCCCAAACAATTTGATTTGCTGGTTTTAAACATTAAACTTTCAAATAGTTCTTTGTTGACTGTTGCTGGGTGTTATTGTCCTCCATCAGCCCCAGCCTGTACCCTACCTGCCCTAAGCTCTCTCTCTCCCAGAAAAGGCTACTCTCCTCGATGTTATCCTCACCAATAATCCTGATAGGTATCAGTCTTGTGTTTTCTGTAATGACCTTAGTGATCACTGTTTAACAGCATGTGTTCGTAGTGGCTGCTTAGTGAAACAACCTGTCCTGATTTGTCATAGACGCCTGCTAAAAAACTTGAATGAGCAAGGCTTCCTACATGAACTAGCCTCTGAAAAATGGTATAGAATCAGCTTGATCCCCTCTGTTAAATGGTATAGAATCAGCTTGATCCCCTCTGTTAAATGGTATAGAATCAGCTTGATCCCCTCTGTTAAATGGTATAGAATCAGCTTGATCCCCTCTGTTAAATGGTATAGAATCAGCTTGATCCCCTCTGTTAAATGGTATAGAATCAGCTTGATCCCCTCTGTTAAATGGTATAGAATCAGCTTGATCCCCTCTGTTAAATGGTATAGAATCAGCTTGATCCCCTCTGTTAAATGGTATAGAATCAGCTTGATCCCCTCTGTTAAATGGTATAGAATCAGCTTGATCCCCTCTGTTAAATGGTATAGAATCAGCTTGATCCCCTCTGTTAAATGGTATAGAATCAGCTTGATCCCCTCTGTTAAATGGTATAGAATCAGCTTGGTCCCCTCTGTTAAATGGTATAGAATCAGCTTGATCCCCTCTGTTAAATGGTATAGAATCAGCTTGATCCCCTCTGTTAAATGGTATAGAATCAGCTTGATCCCCTCTGTTAAATGGTATAGAATCAGCTTGATCCCCTCTGTTAAATGGTATAGAATCAGCTTGATCCCCTCTGTTAAATGGTATAGAATCAGCTTGATCCCCTCTGTTAAATGGTATAGAATCAGCTTGATCCCCTCTGTTAAATGGTATAGAATCAGCTTGATCCCCTCTGTTAAATGGTATAGAATCAGCTTGATCCCCTCTGTTAAATGGTATAGAATCAGCTTGATCCCCTCTGTTAAATGGTATAGAATCAGCTTGATCCCCTCTGTTAAATGGTATAGAATCAGCTTGATCCCCTCTGTTAAATGGTATAGAATCAGCTTGATCCCCTCTGTTAAATGGTATAGAATCAGCTTGATCCCCTCTGTTAAATGGTATAGAATCAGCTTGATCCCCTCTGTTAAATGGTATAGAATCAGCTTGATCCCCTCTGTTAAATGGTATAGAATCAGCTTGATCCCCTCTGTTAAATGGTATAGAATCAGCTTGATCCCCTCTGTTAAATGGTATAGAATCAGCTTGATCCCCTCTGTTAAATGGTATAGAATCAGCTTGATCCCCTCTGTTAAATGGTATAGAATCAGCTTGATCCCCTCTGTTAAATGGTATAGAATCAGCTTGATCCCCTCTGTTAAATGGTATAGAATCAGCTTGATCCCCTCTGTTAAATGGTATAGAATCAGCTTGATCCCCTCTGTTAAATGGTATAGAATCAGCTTGATCCCCTCTGTTAAATGGTATAGAATCAGCTTGATCCCCTCTGTTAAATGGTATAGAATCAGCTTGATCCCCTCTGTTAAATGGTATAGAATCAGCTTGATCCCCTCTGTTAAATGGTATAGAATCAGCTTGATCCCCTCTGTAAAATGGTATAGAATCAGCTTGATCCCCTCTGTTAAATGGTATAGAATCAGCTTGATCCCCTCTGTTAAATGGTATAGAATCAGCTTGATCCCCTCTGTTAAATGGTATAGAATCAGCTTGATCCCCTCTGTTAAATGGTATAGAATCAGCTTGATGCCCTCTGTTAAATGGTATAGAATCAGCTTGATCCCCTCTGTTAAATGGTATAGAATCAGCTTGATCCCCTCTGTTAAATGGTATAGAATCAGCTTGATCCCCTCTGTTAAATGGTATAGAATCAGCTTGATCCCCTCTGTTAAATGGTATAGAATCAGCTTGATCCCCTCTGTTAAATGGTATAGAATCAGCTTGATCCCCTCTGTTAAATGGTATAGAATCAGCTTGATCCCCTCTGTTAAATGGTATAGAATCAGCTTGGTCCCCTCTGTTAAATGGTATAGAATCAGCTTGGTTGTCGAAGACGCTTGGACCTTCTTGTTTGATATTTCCAGTGGTATTGTTAACAAACACACCCCCATGAAGAAAATGAGAATTAAAAACGGGTTCAGCCCCTGGTTCGACCGTGATCTGGCAGAGTTACTCCACCTCACGAACTGCATTTGGCGAAAGGCTGGGCACACGCATACTCAGGCTGACTGGCTCTCGTTCAGGCAAATGAGAAATAAGTGGACTCAGGCTATCCGGAAGGCCAAAGTTAGTTACTTTAAGGAGCAGTTCTCTCTCTGTGGGTCTAACCCCAAGAAGTTCTGGAAAACAGTTAAAGACCTGGAGAATAAACCCTCCTCCTCACAGCTGCTCATGTCCCTTAATGTTGATGATGTGGTTGTTACTGACAAGAAGCACATGGCTGAGCTCTTTAATCACCACTTCATTAAGTCAGGATTCCTATTTGACTCAGCCACGCCTCCTTGCCGTCCAACATTTCCTCATCTCCCTTCTAATGTGACTAGGCCGTTGCTCCTCCCTTTTTCCCCCCTGCCCCGCTACAAAGTTTCTCCCTGCAGGCGGTCACTGAAGGGGTGTCCACATACTTTTGGCCATATAGTGTTTATTTCTTCCACCTCCCTAATATCTGTCCATTCCTCTCCTCTTTTACAGTTCTCTCACTACTTTGACTCCACCTACTCCTCCTCCTTTAACCGTGAAGAGAAGAGACCCATCTACAGCTGTGAATAATACTACTGCATATTACTGAGTATTACAGAATTTTACTGAATATTACTGAGTACTACTTGGTACTACTAAGTACTACTGAATAATACTGAATAATACTGTGTACTACTGAATAATACTGAGTACTACTGAGTACTACTGAGTACTACTGAATAATACTGAGTACTACTGAATAATACTGAGTATCACTGAATATTGCTGATGCTAATAGTATTTAGTCATAATATTGCTGATGCTAATAGTATTTTGTCATAATGTTACTGAAAATGTGTGTGTGTGTTCCAGTGAGGAAGGAGTCCAAGAGTTTCCCGGGCCACCAGCTAGAGTTGGACCCCCCCCCCAACAACTCCTGCTACCGGAGGGACTACACCAACACCAGCTACACACCCCACCCCACCCCGTCTGGGACTGTGAAGCTGCAGGATGCCAGGGTACAGCAGGACAACACAGCAGGCAGAGCAGCATCCTTCTGACCCCTCAATAAATACTGATAAGAGTGGTTCACGTAGTAGTGTTTCAGTGAATGGGGACAACAATGTGTGTGTATTTACTGTATTTGCACCCTTTGGAGCACCCCACACACACTCTCTCCCTCCCTCCGTCTCTCTCTACTCCTCCCCTTACCCTGTCTCTCTCTCCAACTCCCCCTGTTCCCTCTCTTACCCCATCTCCCCTCGTCCCCTCACTCACTCCCACTCTACCCCCCCACACACACTCTCTCCCTCCCTCCCACGTCTCTCTCCTCCTCCCCTTACCCTGTCTCTCTCTCTCTCCACCGCCCCCTCCCACGTCTCTCTCCACCTCTCCCCCCTCCCACGTCTCTCTCTCCACCTCCCCCTCATCTGTCTCTCTCTCTCCCCCTGCCCTGTCTCTCTCTCTCCCCCTCCCCTGTCTCTCTCGCCACCTCCCCCTCATCTGTCTCTCTCTCCACCTCCCCCTCCCCTGTCTCTCTCTCTCTCTCTCCACCTCCCCTGCCCTGTCTCTCTCTCCACCTCCCCCTGCCCTGTCTCTCTCTCTCTCCACCTCCCCCTCCCATGTCTCTCTCTCTCTCCACCTCCCCCTCCCCTGTCTCTCTCTCCACCTCCCCCTCATCTGTCTCTCTCTCCACCTCCCCCTCCCCTGTCTCTCTCTCTTTCCACCTCCCCCTGTCTCTCTCTCTCTCCCCCTCCCCCTCTCTTGTTTCTCTCCACCTCCCCCTCCCCTGTCTCTCTCTCTCCCACCTCCCCCTGCCCTGTCTCTCTCTCCCCCTCCCCTGTCTCTCTCTCTCTCCCCCTCCCCCTCCCTTGTCTCTCTCCACCTCCCCCTCCCCTGTCTCTCTCTCTCTCCACCTCCCCCTGCCCTGTCTCTCTCTCTCTCCACCTCCCCCTCCCACGTCTCTCTCCACCTCCCCCTCCCCTGTCTCTCTCCACCTCCCCCTCCCCTGTCTCTCTCCACCTCCCCCTCCCACGTCTCTCTCTCCACCTCTCCCCCCTCAAATAGTATTGTAGTTTTGTTTGTTTGTTTGTAAATTCTTTCAAAGTGTCAAGTAATTATCTTTTTGTTTTCTCATGATTGGGTTGGGTCTAATTATGTTGCTGTGTTGGGGCTCTGTAGGGTCTGTTTGTGTTTGTGAACAGAGCCCCAGGACCAGCTTATTTAGGGAACTCTTCTCCGGGTTCATCTCTCTGTAGATGATGGCTTTGTTATGGAAGGTTTGAAAATTGCTTCCTTTTAGGTGGTTGTAGAATTTAACGGCTCTTTTTGATCATTAGTGGGTATCGGCCTAATTCTGCTCTGCAAGCATTATTTGGTGTTTTACGTTGGACACAGAGAATATTTTTGCAGAATTCTGCATGCAGAGTCTCAATTTGGTGTTTGTCCCATTTTGTGAATTCTTGGTTGGTGAACGGAACCCAGACCTCACAACCATGAAGGGCAAAAACTGATTCAAGTATTTTAAGCCAGATCCTAATTGGTATGTCAAATTTGATGTTTCTTTTGATGGCATAGAAGGCCCTTCTTAGCTTGGCTCTCAGTCGTTGGTAACGTTTTGTACTGTTAACTAGAGTTGCTACTGCATATGGAACATACAAATCTACTATCTGACCCATAGTAATGGAGGTGCTGTTATGCAGAACCATTTTCAGTTGCTTGTACTAATAGGCATGGTGGCATTTCTCTTGCCACTAAGTCTAAAGATTTCCTCCAGTGCCTGATTGGCCTGTCTTTTCCTCCATGGTTCTGTGTAACTACCGCGCTACAGTGCCATTCCTGTTCATGCATAAACATTTTAAAGGGTAATTCTACCCCAATGCAGGAGCTTAACACAATTGCTTGTTTAACTCCCTCTGACTCTGGATTCCTGCTTTATTAAGGCACATGTTTCCCAGTGTCCCCGTTGCTCACGATAATGACAGAACGTATATCGGTCATAAGACATTTTTCGAACATTCTCCTATCCACAGATATATATCTCTATATCTTTATAAATATATTTATTATCAGTTGTATAATTAAGTGGACCACAATAACCAGAGAAAATCAAAGTTGTCTTAGACCTCAATAAACCAGAGACAAAAGTTGCCTTAGGGTGTTTTCACATATAATCCTCTTTAAGAACCGATCTCAGTCCTCTTTAAAGGGAACTCTGAGTTAAAACAAACAAGAAAAATAACCGTTCTCTTTGTATTTACACTGCCCTTTCCTTTGAATGAGGATTTATCTCTTTTTGCCAGTTCACTTCACCTATTTTGTGGTCCAAGTCCTCTTTTGCATTCACATTGCTATGTTTAGAAAGGAATCAAGATCTTTTTCCAACATTCACTCAATGAACTCTGGGATTTTACAAAGTGCAGGACAAGTCATTCCATCAGAATGTGTTATCGGACAGCTAGTTATACCTACTTACATTGTGGAAGCTAATAGATTGCTGTCACATCCTGACCAGCAGATGGAGCTGTTGTAGTAGTTTTGGGGTCAGGACGTGGCAGTCTTGTGTGTGTGAATGTTCTGTGTTGGTCTTGTGACTCCTGATCAGGAACAGCTGGGGATCGTTGTTCCTGATTGGGAGTCATATATGTAGGAGTATGTTTGTCACTTGGTTTTGTGGGTAGTTGTTCTTGCACTGTGTTTTTGTATGACTGTGAGACTGGTCCTGTCGTGAGTATCATTTAGTGTATTGTTTTTCCAGTGGATGCCTTACGCCTCTTTTTTGAATTAAAAGAAAATGAGTATCTACAACACCACGACATAATCTGTGACAATTGCATTTTGTTATAATATGAAACATAATAATTGTAATCAGAAGATACTAATGACCTGTACATATTATTATTATTATTATTAACAGAATAATAACAACAGATTAAATAATGGTGTAATTGAAAATTGTACAGCCAATGGTGTGTTCACGTTGCCCTAAAAAGGGAACCGGACAGACGAATTAAATCGAACGGCACTAAATTCACAATAACTAGATGAAAAGGACCAACTGTGAAAACACCCCTAGACCCCAATAAACCAAAATACATCCCTTCACGTTCGTCAACGTTCATTCATATTCAAACCAAAATCCAGATTGGGTCTATTCCAGAAACCGGTTATAGTATCATTATTCTTAACTCATACTGCCAGGTATTTTGAGAAAGGACATCCAATTTACCTTCAATTTGCAGATCTCTTACAAAGGGATTTAGATAAAAGGTCCCTTACCTCTTAGTTTGGGCCAGGAGAAGTTGTCTGGTTCCCAGCAGGCAATATGGGTTCGGGTCCTGCTGCAGTGGTCAAGCAGGCTTCAACCTGTCTGTTAAGCGGAAACAATAAATAGTGGTCCTAGCTGTTAAAAGCTAACCGTGTCACGAAATCCATGCAAAAACAAGTTCAGTCTTCATCACTAACGAAGATTGTTTTTTTTTTTTAAATCAAAAACAACAAACCAAGTGTTTCCAGCAGACCGTGTTCAGCTCCACACAGTTATGAACTTTACGGCACAAGTCTCAAAGAAATCTAAGAAACTGGACATTATTGTGGCTGCGGCAGAAACGTTTTTGGGACTTATGGATTTTACATCTAAAGACCTGCAAGCGGTACTGGTGCCGGAAGACCCACCCTCCCAGGTTTCCCTTGAGCCTTTGTAGGGATCAGATCTTATTTTATTTTATTTTTTTACTAAGGTTGTCTGATTTAGTTAATTTTTTGGTAGTTTGGTAAGGGTTTTGGTATTTTATTCCATATTTAGAAATCCTGTTTCCATCCCGCACAGTAGGTGGCAGAATTAACATTAAATTGTGTGATCGCCAATGTACCATAGAAGAAGAAGAAGAGCCGTTTTGCGACTTTTTTACGACAGTGGAGTCCTCAACGTTGCCAGCTCAATTACGGTTCTCTTTTCAGAATCTTCTGGCCAATACCATTGTAAAAATGCACGGAAGGACAGCCGTAAAGCGTTGTGATTAAGGAGGTCATTGGAAAGTGAGCTGCTTGCTAGCTACCTGGGCCGGTTCGGGGGGGACAGAAAGACACTTTATTGCTACCATTGGTATCAGACATTCTGTTACCTGAGTAGCTCCAACTGAATCTAAAAGCTGTTTAGCGACTAAACTTATAAAGGCGAAATGCTCCGTCTGGTCCTGCGGCTGAGGCCGTCTGCAGGGTTGTCTCGGTCCCGCTGCGCCCAACCTGGGCCTGCCTTGAGCTCTCGTCCCGTTCTGGGACCCTGTCATCTGAGGCGCTACCACGGCTCTGTCCAGTCCAGGGCTGTTTGCAATGGAGGTCGTTTCAACACCGTGGTCTTCACCTGCAGAGCCCTGCTGCAACCCCCCCAGCCCATCATGGGAGCCCAGACACAACGCTTCTACAGCCTACCACCGCACCAGAAGGTATGATGACTTAGCTAGCTAACTGCTGTTCTTGTGTGGACTCTAAGAGGTCAGTTTCAGACAGTATCGTTAGCTTTGCTAGTTAACTAGCTAATGGGCTTTTCTTTATTTTAGCCAACAACATATATCAGTGGAGTAGCAGTCATTGACAGTGACACGGGATAACCATCTTAATCAGTTAGCCACCCAGCGTCGTTAACTAACCAGATAGCTAGCGGTGTCCCTGGTAACCAGCTAGCTAACGGTGTCCCTGGTAACCAGCTAGCTAGCGGTGTCCCTGGTAACCTGCTAGCTAGCGGTGTCCCTGGTAACCTGCTAGCTAGCGGTGTCCCTGGTAACCAGCTAGCTAGCGGTGTCCCTGGTAACCAGCTAGCTAGCGGTGTCCCTGGTAACCAGATAGCTAGCGGTGTCCCTGGTAACCAGCTAGCTAGCGGTGTCCCTGGTAACCAGATAGCTAGCGGTGTCCCTGGTAACCAGATAGCTAGCGCTGTCCCTGGTAACCAGATAGCTAGCGGTAGGAGCAGGAGCTCCCCAGAGCTGAGTACCGGAATGGCTGAAGAATTGTAATATTTACCTGGAGCTAACCCTGCAGACAGCACTACTGGGGGATCTGATAACCCTGCAGACAGCACTACTGGGGGATCTGATAACCCTGCAGACAGCACTACTGGGGGATCTGATAACCCTGCAGACAGCACTACTGGGGGATCTGATAACCCTGCAGATAGCACTACTGGGGGATCTGATAACCCTGCAGACTGGGTGATCTGATAACCCTGCAGATAGCACTACTGGGTGATCTGATAACCCTGCAGATAGCACTACTGGGTGATCTGATAACCCTGCAGACAGCACTACTGGGGGATCTGATAACCCTGCAGACTGGGTGATCTGATAACCCTGCAGATAGCACTACTGGGGGATCTGATAACCCTGCAGACAGCACTACTGGGTGATCTGATAACCCTGCAGACTGGGTGATCTGATAACCCTGCAGATAGCACTACTGGGGGATCTGATAACCCTGCAGATAGCACTACTGGGGGATCTGATAACCCTGCAGACTGGGGGATCTGATAACCCTGCAGTCTGGGGGATCTGATAACCCTGCAGACTGGGGGATCTGATAACCCTGCAGATAGCACTACTGGGGGATCTGATAACCCTGCAGACTGGGTGATCTGATAACCCTGCAGACTGGGTGATCTGATAACCCTGCAGATAGCACTACTGGGTGATCTGATAACCCTGCAGACTGGGGGATCTGATAACCCTGCAGACTGGGGGATCTGATAACCCTGCAGACTGGGGGATCTGATAACCCTGCAGACTGGGGGATCTGATAACCCTGCAGACTGGGGGATCTGATAACCCTGCAGACTGGGGGATCTGATAACCCTGCAGACTGGGGGATCTGATAACCCTGCAGACTGGGTGATCTGATAACCCTGCAGACTGGGTGATCTGATAACCCTGCAGATAGCACTACTGGGTGATCTGATAACCCTGCAGACTGGGTGATCTGATAACCCTGCAGATAGCACTACTGGGGGATCTGATAACCCTGCAGACAGCACTACTGGGGGATCTGATAACCCTGCAGACAGCACTACTGGGGGATCTGATAACCCTGCAGACAGCACTACTGGGGGATCTGATAACCCTGCAGATAGTACTACTGGGGGATCTGATAACCCTGCAGACAGCACTACTGGGGGATCTGATAACCCTGCAGACTGGGGGATCTGATAACCCTGCAGACTGGGGGATCTGATAACCCTGCAGACTGGGGGATCTGATAACCCTGCAGACTGGGGGATCTGATAACCCTGCAGACTGGGGGATCTGATAACCCTGCAGACTGGGGGATCTGATAACCCTGCAGACTGGGTGATCTGATAACCCTGCAGACTGGGGGATCTGATAACCCTGCAGACTGGGGGATCTGATAACCCTGCAGACTGGGGGATCTGATAACCCTGCAGACTGGGGGATCTGATAACCCTGCAGACTGGGGGATCTGATAACCCTGCAGACAGCACTACTGGGGGATCTGATAACCCTGCAGACAGCACTACTGGGGGATCTGATAACCCTGCAGATAGTACTACTGGGGGTCTGATAACCCTGCAGACAGCACTACTGGGTGATCTGATAACCCTGCAGACTGGGGGATCTGATAACCCTGCAGACTGGGTGATCTGATAACCCTGCAGACTGGGGGATCTGATAACCCTGCAGACTGGGGGATCTGATAACCCTGCAGACTGGGGGATCTGATAACCCTGCAGACTGGGGGATCTGATAACCCTGCAGACTGGGGGATCTGATAACCCTGCAGACTGGGGGATCTGATAACCCTGCAGACAGCACTACTGGGGGATCTGATAACCCTGCAGATAGTACTACTGGGGGATCTGATAACCCTGCAGACAGCACTACTGGGGGATCTGATAACCCTGCAGACTGGGGGATCTGATAACCCTGCAGACTGGGGGATCTGATAACCCTGCAGACTGGGGGATCTGATAACCCTGCAGACTGGGGGATCTGATAACCCTGCAGACTGGGTGATCTGATAACCCTGCAGATAGCACTACTGGGTGATCTGATAACCCTGCAGATAGCACTACTGGGTGATCTGATAACCCTGCAGACTGGGTGATCTGATAACCCTGCAGATAGCACTACTGGGGGATCTGATAACCCTGCAGATAGCACTACTGGGGGATCTGATAACCCTGCAGACTGGGGGATCTGATAACCCTGCAGTCTGGGGGATCTGATAACCCTGCAGACTGGGTGATCTGATAACCCTGCAGACTGGGTGATCTGATAACCCTGCAGACTGGGTGATCTGATAACCCTGCAGATAGCACTACTGGGGGATCTGATAACCCTGCAGACAGCACTACTGGGGGATCTGATAACCCTGCAGACAGCACTACTGGGGGATCTGTTAACCCTGCAGACAGCACTACTGGGGGATCTGATAACCCTGCAGACTGGGTGATCTGATAACCCTGCAGATAGCACTACTGGGTGATCTGATAACCCTGCAGACAGCACTACTGGGGGATCTGATAACCCTGCAGACTGGGGGATCTGATAACCCTGCAGATAGCACTACTGGGGGATCTGATAACCCTGCAGATAGCACTACTGGGGGATCTGATAACCCTGCAGACTGGGGGATCTGATAACCCTGCAGACTGGGGGATCTGATAACCCTGCAGACTGGGGGATCTGATAACCCTGCAGACTGGGGGATCTGATAACCCTGCAGACTGGGGGATCTGATAACCCTGCAGACTGGGGGATCTGATAACCCTGCAGACTGGGGGATCTGATAACCCTGCAGACTGGGTGATCTGATAACCCTGCAGATAGCACTACTGGGTGATCTGATAACCCTGCAGACTGGGTGATCTGATAACCCTGCAGATAGCACTACTGGGGGATCTGATAACCCTGCAGACAGCACTACTGGGGGATCTGATAACCCTGCAGACAGCACTACTGGGGGATCTGATAACCCTGCAGACAGCACTACTGGGGGATCTGATAACCCTGCAGATAGTACTACTGGGGGTCTGATAACCCTGCAGACAGCACTACTGGGTGATCTGATAACCCTGCAGACTGGGGGATCTGATAACCCTGCAGACTGGGGGATCTGATAACCCTGCAGACTGGGTGATCTGATAACCCTGCAGACTGGGGGATCTGATAACCCTGCAGACTGGGGGATCTGATAACCCTGCAGACTGGGGGATCTGATAACCCTGCAGACTGGGGGATCTGATAACCCTGCAGACTGGGGGATCTGATAACCCTGCAGACTGGGGGATCTGATAACCCTGCAGACTGGGGGATCTGATAACCCTGCAGACTGGGGGATCTGATAACCCTGCAGATAGCACTACTGGGTGATCTGATAACCCTGCAGACAGCACTACTGGGTGATCTGATAACCCTGCAGACTGGGGGATCTGATAACCCTGCAGACAGCACTACTGGGGGATCTGATAACCCTGCAGACTGGGGGATCTGATAACCCTGCAGATAGCACTACTGGGGGATCTGATAACCCTGCAGACTGGGGGATCTGATAACCCTGCAGACTGGGGGATCTGATAACCCTGCAGACTGGGGGATCTGATAACCCTGCAGACTGGGTGATCTGATAACCCTGCAGACTGGGGGATCTGATAACCCTGCAGACTGGGGGATCTGATAACCCTGCAGACTGGGGGATCTGATAACCCTGCAGACAGCACTACTGGGGGATCTGATAACCCTGCAGATAGCACTACTGGGGGATCTGATAACCCTGCAGACAGCACTACTGGGGGATCTGATAACCCTGCAGACTGGGGGATCTGATAACCCTGCAGACTGGGGGATCTGATAACCCTGCAGACTGGGTGATCTGATAACCCTGCAGCACTACTGGGGGATCTGATAACCCTGCAGATAGCACTACTGGGGGATCTGATAACCCTGCAGATAGCACTACTGGGTGATCTGATAACCCTGCAGACAGCACTACTGGGGGATCTGATAACCCTGCAGACTGGGGGATCTGATAACCCTGCAGACTGGGGGATCTGATAACCCTGCAGACTGGGTGATCTGATAACCCTGCAGATAGCACTACTGGGTGATCTGATAACCCTGCAGACTGGGTGATCTGATAACCCTGCAGATAGCACTACTGGGTGATCTGATAACCCTGCAGATAGCACTACTGGGTGATCTGATAACCCTGCAGACTGGGTGATCTGATAACCCTGCAGACAGCACTACTAGGTGATCTGATAACCCTGCAGACTGGGGGATCTGATAACCCTGCAGACTGGGGGATCTGATAACCCTGCAGACTGGGTGATCTGATAACCCTGCAGATAGCACTACTGGGTGATCTGATAACCCTGCAGACTGGGTGATCTGATAACCCTGCAGATAGCACTACTGGGTGATCTGATAACCCTGCAGATAGCACTACTGGGTGATCTGATAACCCTGCAGACTGGGTGATCTGATAACCCTGCAGACAGCACTACTAGGTGATCTGATAACCCTGCAGACAGCACTACTGGGGGATCTGATAACCCTGCAGACAGCACTACTGGGGGATCTGATAACCCTGCAGACAGCACTACTGGGGGATCTGATAACCCTGCAGACAGCACTACTGGGGGATCTGATAACCCTGCAGACAGCACTACTGGGGGATCTGATAACCCTGCAGACAGCACTACTGGGGGATCTGATAACCCTGCAGATAGCACTACTGGGGGATCTGATAACCCTGCAGACTGGGGGATCTGATAACCCTGCAGACTGGGTGATCTGATAACCCTGCAGACTGGGTGATCTGATAACCCTGCAGATAGCACTACTGGGGGATCTGGTAACCCTGCAGACTGGGTGATCTGATAACCCTGCAGATAGCACTACTGGGTGATCTGATAACCCTGCAGACAGCACTACTGGGTGATCTGATAACCCTGCAGACTGGGGGATCTGATAACCCTGCAGACTGGGTGATCTGATAACCCTGCAGACTGGGTGATCTGATAACCCTGCAGACTGGGTGATCTGATAACCCTGCAGACAGCACTACTGGGTGATCTGATAACCCTGCAGATAGCACTACTGGGGCATCTGAAAAGTTATAGTCAATCGATCAATAATTTAATAATACTTTTAGCAAAAATGTTTATTTTCAATTTACAGTCTGTAGAAACAATGAGAATCGAAAGGTTCAGAACTTTTGTGAAGCATCACAGTTGAAAAATATTTGGCAAATAGAAATCTAATATGGATGGTGTAGAGATAGATGGGAGGGGTTGAATGGAGCTGAAGGTTGGGACTAATAACGACTGATAACTAATGTAAAACATACTGGGTCCTAATAATAACAACTAATAACATAACTAATGTAAAACATACTGGGTCCTAATAATAACAACTAATAACAACATAACTAATGTAAAACATACTGGGTCCTAATAATAACAACTAATAACAACAACATAACTAATGTAAAACATACTGGGTCCGTAAAGCCTATATAGGTTCATAACCTTTGTGAAAGAGCAGTTTGAGAAAGGTGGGGACATAGAACCAGATGGTAGAGGAAGGCCAGTCATAATAAAACACAGTAATAACCTGGAAGTAGAGGCCTAGGCTGTTTACTCCAATTAGGGGAGGTGGTTTTTTTATTTGTATTTTCTTTTCTTTCACCTTTATTTAACCAGGTAGGCTAGTTGAGAACAAGTCCTTTATTTAACCAGGTAGGCTAGTTGAGAACAAGTCCTTTATTTAACCAGGTGGCCAGTTGAGAACAAGTCCTTTATTTAACCAGGTAGTCTAGTTGAGAACAAGTCCTTTATTTAACCAGGTAGGCCAGTTGAGAACAAGTCCTTTATTTAACCAGGTGGCCAGTTGAGAACAAGTCCTTTATTTAACCAGGTAGGCTAGTTGAGAACAAGTCCTTTATTTAACCAGGTGGCCAGTTGAGAACAAGTCCTTTATTTAACCAGGTAGGCTAGTTGAGAACAAGTCCTTTATTTAACCAGGTGGCTAGTTGAGAACAAGTTCTCATTTACAACTGCGACCTGGCCAAGATAAAGCAAAGCAGTGCGACACAAACAACAACACAGAGTTACACATGGAAATATCCTCTGGTCTGATGAAACAAAAATAGAACTGTTTGGCCATAATGATTATAGTTATGTTTGGAGGAAAAAGGGGGAGTCTTGCAAGCCGAAGAACACCATCCCAACCGTGAAGCACGGGGGTGGCAGCATCATGTTGTGGGGGTGTTTTGCTGCAGGAGGGACTGGTGCACATCACAAAATAGATGGCATCATGAGGCTGGAAAATTATGTGGATATATTGAAGCAACATCTCAAGACATCAGTCAGGAAGTTAAAGCTTGGTGGCAAATCGGTCTTCCAAATGGACAACGACCCCAAGCATACTTCCAAAGTTCTGGCAAAATGGCCCATCACACAGCCCTGACCTCAAACCTATAGAGCAGAAGTGAAAAAGGATGTGCGAGCAAGGAGGCCTACAAACCTGACTCAGTTACACCACCTCTGTCAGGAGGAATGGGCAAAAATTTACCCAACTTATTGTGGGAAGCTTGCGGAAGGCTACCTGAAACATTTGACCCAAGTTAAACAATTTAAAGGCAATGCTACCAAATACTAATTGAGTGCATGTAAACTTCTGACCCACTGGGAATGTGATGAAATAAATAAAAGCTGAAATAAATCATTCTCTCTACTATTATTCTGACATTTCACATTCTTAAAATAAAGTGGTGATCCTAACTGACCTAAGACAGGGAATTTTTACTGGGATTAAATGTCAGGAATTGTGAAAAACTGAGTTTAAATGTATTTGGCGAAGGTGTATGTGAACTTTCAACTGTATATATGTGAATAAATAAGTGATATAGACAATAATACTAATTAAGTAACACATATGGAGTCATGTAATAACCAAACAAGTGTTAAACAAATTCTTCAAAGTAGCCACCCTTTGCCAGCTTTGCACACATTGATCGTGTGTGTGTGTGTGTGTGTGTGTGTGTGTGTGTGTGTGTGTGTGTGTGTGTGTGTGTGTGTGTGTGTGTGTGTGTGTGTGTGTGTGTGTGTGTGTGTGTGTGTGGTAGGTGGAGCTGCCTGCTCTGTCCCCCACCATGCAGACTGGAACCATCGCTCGCTGGGAGAAAAAGGAGGGAGACAAGATCAACGAGGGAGACCTGATAGCAGAGGTGACTAGTTATTATACACACACACACACACACACACACACACACAGATCTGATCAGTTCAGAGACTAACCCCGACCTGGTCACTGAGGTGAGAACCAGTTCAGAGACTAACCCCGACCTGGTCACTGAGGTGAGAACCAGTTCAGAGACTAACCCCGACCTGGTCACTGAGGTGAGAACCAGTTCAGAGACTAACCCCGACCTGGTCACTGAGGTGAGAACCAGTTCAGAGACTAACCCCGACCTGGTCACTGAGGTGAGAACCAGTTCAGAGACTAACCCTGACCTGGTCACTGAGGTGAGAACCAGTTCAGAGACTAACCCAGACCTGGTCACTGAGGTGAGAACCAGTTCAGAGACTAACCCCGACCTGGTCACTGAGGTGAGAACCAGTTCAGAGACTAACCCCGACCTGGTCACTGAGGTGAGAACCAGTTCAGAGACTAACCCTGACCTGGTCACTGAGGTGAGAACCAGTTCAGAGACTAACCCCGTCCTGGTCACTGAGGTGAGAACCAGTTCAGAGACTAACCCCGACCTGGTCACTGAGGTGAGAACCAGTTCAGAGACTAACCCCGACCTGGTCACTGAGGTGAGAACCAGTTCAGAGACTAACCCCGACCTGGTCACTGAGGTGAGAACCAGTTCAGAGACTAACCCCGACCTGGTCACTGAGGGGAGAACCAGTTCAGAGACTAACCCTGACCTGGTCACTGAGGGGAGAACCAGTTCAGAGACTAACCCTGACCTGGTCACTGAGGGGAGAACCAGTTCAGAGACTAACCCCGACCTGGTCACTGAGGTGAGAACCAGTTCAGAGACTAACCCCGTCCTGGTCACTGAGGTGAGAACCAGTTCAGAGACTAACCCCGACCTGGTCACTGAGGTGAGAACCAGTTCAGAGACTAACCCTGACCTGGTCACTGAGGTGAGAACCAGTTCAGAGACTAACCCCGACCTGGTCACTGAGGTGAGAACCAGTTCAGAGACTAACCCCGACCTGGTCACTGAGGTGAGAACCAGTTCAGAGACTAACCCAGGCCTGGTCACTGAGGTGAGAACCAGTTCAGAGACTAACCCCGTCCTGGTCACTGAGGGGAGAACCAGTTCAGAGACTAACCCCGGCCTGGTCACTGAGGTGAGAACCAGTTCAGAGACTAACCCCGACCTGGTCACTGAGGTGAGAACCAGTTCAGAGACTAACCCCGACCTGGTCACTGAGGTGAGAACCAGTTCAGAGACTAACCCCGTCCTGGTCACTGAGGTGAGAACCAGTTCAGAGACTAACCCCGACCTGGTCACTGAGGTTAGAACCAGTTCAGAGACTAACCCTGACCTGGTCACTGAGGTGAGAACCAGTTCAGAGACTAACCCCGTCCTGGTCACTGAGGTGAGAACCAGTTCAGAGACTAACCCTGACCTGGTCACTGAGGTGAGAACCAGTTCAGACACTAACCCCGACCTGGTCACTGAGGTGAGAACCAGTTCAGAGACTAACCCCGTCCTGGTCACTGAGGTGAGAACCAGTTCAGAGACTAACCCTGACCTGGTCACTGAGGTGAGAACCAGTTCAGAGACTAACCCTGACCTGGTCACTGAGGGGAGAACCAGTTCAGAGACTAACCCCGACCTGGTCACTGAGGTGAGAACCAGTTCAGAGACTAACCCCGACCTGGTCACTGAGGTGAGAACCAGTTCAGAGACTAACCCCGTCCTGGTCACTGAGGGGAGAACCAGTTCAGAGACTAACCCCGACCTGGTCACTGAGGTGAGAACCAGTTCAGAGACTAACCCTGACCTGGTCACTGAGGTGAGAACCATTAAAGTTACTCACTATACTTTCAATGCATTTTCCTGCTACAATAACGGTGTTTAAACGCTTCTACTATCTACCTAACCCTTCAATTTCCTGTTTAGATACTAAGGCTGCTTTATCATAGTTGATTGAATCAGAGAAAGTTCCTTATTCACTTGGTGACCTGGAAGTGTTTGAAAAGATTGATTGAATTTGTCAAAATGAATGAAGGACGCTCCGTCAATCCTTCTCTACCCCCTCCTTCAAGATATGCACAGGAGTGTCCTTAGAAATCAGTTATTGTGGGAGTGGCTGTGGGTTATTGTGGGAGTGGCTGTGGGTTATTGTGGGAGTGGCTGTGGGAGTGGCTGTGGGTTATGGCGGGAGTGGCTGTGGGTTATTGTGGGAGTGGCTGTGGGTTATGGCGGGAGTGGCTGTGGGTTATTGTGGGAGTGGCTGTGGGAGTGGCTGTGGGTTATGGCGGGAGTGGCTGTGGGTTATGGCGGGAGTGGCTGTGGGTTATGGCGGGAGTGGCTGTGGGTTATTGTGGGAGTGGCTGTGGGAGTGGCTGTGGGTTATGGCGGGAGTGGCTGTGGGTTATGGCGGGAGTGGCTGTGGGTTATGGCGGGAGTGGCTGTGGGTTATGGCGGGAGTGGCTGTGGGTTATGGCGGGAGTGGCTGTGGGTTATGGCGGGAGTGGCTGTGGGTTATGGCGGGAGTGGCTGTGGGTTATGGCGGGAGTGGCTGTGGGTTATGGCGGGAGTGGCTGTGGGTTATGGCGGGAGTGGCTGTGGGTTATGGCGGGAGTGGCTGTGGGTTATGGCGGGAGTGGCTGTGGGTTATGGCGGGAGTGGCTGTGGGTTATTGTGGGAGTGGCTGTGGGTTATGGCGGGAGTGGCTGTGGGTTATGGCGGGAGTGGCTGTGGGTTATGGCGGGAGTGGCTGTGGGTTATGGCGGGAGTGGCTGTGGGTTATGGCGGGAGTGGCTGTGGGTTATGGCGGGAGTGGCTGTGGGTTATGGCGGGAGTGGCTGTGGGTTATGGCGGGAGTGGCCTTGTGAAAAGATAAACATCAACCTGGTTTGAGAGTTTAAAATAATTTTGGGAATTTCTCTGAGAGGTTTGAATGTCACAATCATAATAATAGTAAATATTGTTAAATAAATTGCAATGTTACTTTATTCATGCTTTATATTTCATTGTTTTGTGTTTTCACTCTCCTCTCTCCCCTTTGAACTGTGATGTTTTTAACTCGTGTTCCTCAGGTTCATACATAGTGAACACTGACCTGGCTAACTGTACGTGTGTTAGGTGGAGACTGACAAGGCCACGGTGGGGTTTGAGTTGTTGGAGGACTGTTACCTGGCTAAGATCCTGGTACCTGAAGGGACTAGAGACGTCACCGTGGGAGCTGTCATCTGCATCACCGTCGACAGGTACGTCTGTGTTTGTTTGATTTGTACTTTTACCCCTTTTTCTCCCCAATTTTGTGATATCGAATTGGTAGTTTGTCTTGTCCCATCGCTGCAACTCCCCTACGGACTCGGGAGAGGGCAAAGGTCGAGAGCCATGTGTCCTCCAAAACATGACCCTGCCAAGCCACACTGCTTCTTATCACACCGCTCGCTTAACCAGGAAGCTAGCCGCACCAATCTGTCGTGGGAAACACCGTCCAGCGAAACTGGAAACACCGCGATAAGGAGTCGCTAGAGCGCGATGGGACAAGGAAATCCCAGCCGGCCAAACCCCCCCCCCCCCAATTGTCAATTGTGCGTCGCTTCATGGGTCTCCCGGTCACTGCCGGCTGTGACACAGCCTGGGATCGAACCCGGGTCTGTAGTGACTCCTGAAGCACTGCGATGCTGTAACCTAGACTGCTGCTGCAGAGGGAGGCCCTCTGCGTATTCTAACCTGTGTGTGTCATCAGTGCTGATCTGATCCCGGCCTTTAAGGACCTGACATTGGAGAAGCTTGCTGCTAGCTTTGCCTCTTCTGCAGCAGTCCCTCCCCCTGTAGCAGCCCCGCCCCCTGCTCCCGCCCCCGGAAGCTCCCTACCCACTCACATGAAGGTAGGACACACACCATACATGTTGCTGGACTAAACACTTTCACTGGAGATTCTCTGTGAAGGTGCTTTATATTTTCAGAACCAGAAACTAACTGTCTGTCTCTCTCTGTCTCTCTCTGTCTGTCTGTCTGTCTGTCTGTCTGTCTGTCTGTCTGTCTGTCTGTCTGTCTGTCTGTCTGTCTGTCTGTCTGTCTGTCTGTGTGTCTGTGTGTCTGTGTGTCTGTGTGTCTGTGTGTCTGTGTGTGTGTTAGGTGTGTCTGCCAGCCCTGTCTCCTACTATGACCATGGGGACGGTGCAGCGCTGGGAGAAGAAGGTTGGAGAGAAACTCAGTGAAGGAGATTTACTGGCAGAGATAGAGACAGACAAGGCTACCATCGGTTAGTACACACACACACACACACACACACACACACACACACACACACACAGACAAGGCTACCATCGGTTAGTACACACACACACACACACACACACACACACACACACACACACACAGACACACACACACACACACACACACACACACACACACACAGACAAGGCTACCATCGGTTAGTACACACACACACACACACACACACACACACACACACACACACACCACCGACAAGGCTACCATCGGTTAGTACACACACACACAGACAAGGCTACCATCGGTTAGTACACACACACACACACACACACACACACACACACACACAGACAAGGCTACCATCGGTCAGTACACACACACACACACACACACGCACACACACACAGACAGACAAGGCTACCATCGGTCAGTACACACACACACACCGACAAGGCTACCATCGGTCAGTACACACACACACACACACACACACACACACACACACACACACACACACACACACACACACCGACAAGGCTACCATCGGTCAGTAAAAAAATCTTTTTTTTTAAATGCATTTTCTCTCCGGTCCCTAAACAGAGATGAGAGAACTTTACTGATGTCAACTAGATTGAAGCATTCATCGATTTTCTGACGTTGGTGAACAATGATTTATTTAGTCTTCTAGGGCAGTAATGACAGAGCTGCTGCATGTATCTAATTATAAACTAGTAATAGCCTGGCCTACCAAAATGTTGGGAATTATGAGCAGAAACATGGAGCTTATCTAAATTAGGCTTATAAATATATATCCTGCACCCCCTGTCAAATTAAACATATATATCCTGCACCCCCTGTCTAATTAAACATATATATCCTGCACCCCCTGTCTAATTAAACATATATATCCTGCACCCCCTGTCTAATTAAACATGTATATCCTGCACCCCCTGTCTAATTAAACATATATATCCTGCACCCCCTGTCTAATTAAACATATATATCCTGCACCCCCTGTCAAATTACACATATATATCCTGCACCCCCTGTCTAATTAAACATATATATCCTGCAGCCCCTGTCTAATTAAAATATATCATGCACCCCCTGTCTAATTAAACATATATATCCTGCACCCCCTGTCTAATTAAACATATATATCCTGCACCCCCTGTGAAATTACACCTATATATCCTGCACCCCCTGTGAAATTACACCTATATATCCTGCACCCACTGTCAAATTACACATATATATCCTGCACCCCCTGTCTAATTAAAAATATATATCCTGCACCCCCTGTCTAATTAAAAATGTTTATCCTGCACCCCCTGTCAAATTACACATATATATCCTGCACCCCCTGTCAAATTACACATATATATCCTGCACCCCCTGTCAAATTACACATGTATATCCTGCACCCCCTGTCTAATTAAAAATATATATCCTGCACCCCCTGTCTAATTAAAAATATATATCCTGCACCCCCTGTCAAATTACACGTATATATCCTGCACCCCCTGTGAAATTACACCTATATATCCTGCACCCCCTGTCTAATTACACATGTATATCCTGCACCCCCTGTCTAATTAAAAATATATATCCTGCACCCCCTGTCAAATTAAAAATATATATCCTGCACCCCCTGTCAAATTAAAAATATATATCCTGCACCCCCTGTCAAATTACACATATATATCCTGCACCCCCTGTCAAATTACACATATATATTCTGCACCCCCTGTCTAATTAAACATATATATCCTGCACCCCCTGTCTAATTACACATATATATCCTGCACCCCCTGTCAAATTACACATATATATCCTGCACCCCCTGTCAAATTACACATATATATCCTGCACCCCCTGTCAAATTACACATATATATCCTGCACGCCCTGTCAAATTACACATATATATCCTGCACCCCCTGTCTAATTAAAAATATATATCCTGCACCCCCTGTCAAATTAAAAATATATATCCTGCACCCCCTGTCTAATTAAAAATATTTATCCTGCACCCCCTGTCAAATTACACATATATATCCTGCACCCCCTGTCAAATTACACATATATATCCTGCACCCCCTGTCAAATTACACATATATATTCTGCACCCCCTGTCTAATTAAACATATATATCCTGCACCCCCTGTCTAATTACACATATATATCCTGCACCCCCTGTCAAATTACACATATATATCCTGCACCCCCTGTCAAATTACACATATATATCCTGCACCCCCTGTCAAATTACACATATATATCCTGCACGCCCTGTCAAATTACACATATATATCCTGCACCCCCTGTCTAATTAAAAATATATATCCTGCACCCCCTGTCTAATTACACATATATATATCCTGCACCCCCTGTCTAATTACACATATATATATCCTGCACCCTCTGTCTAATTAAACATATATATCCTGCACCCCCTGTCTAATTAAACATCACCGTGTCATCTCTGACTGTGCAGGGAGTTTTCTATATTAGGGGTCAGGGTCGGTTGGGGGCCTCACATTGTCACTATCACAGAGTCCGGTGGTTGTCGATGGGTTATTAACTATTACGGGCAGGTGTGGATAAACAAAACAGCTGACCCACGCAGCGCTACCACACTGTACACATTGATGTTAGTCATGTGTGTGTGCAGGGTTTGAGGTGCAGGAGGAGGGTTACCTGGCGAAGATCATGGTGTCTGAGGGAACGCGTGATGTTCCACTGGGCGCTCCTCTCTGCATCATTGTGGAGAAGGAGAGTGACATCGCTGCCTTCAGTGACTACGTAGAGACGGGAGGGGCTGATGTCTCCGCCCCACTTCCTGCCCCGGTAACACAAAACATTCTGATGGCTTGTACTATAACTTGTTAGCTAGCATTGTTAGAGATCTTGTACTATAACTTGTTAGGTAGCATTGTTAGAGATCTTGTACTATAACTTGTTAGCTAGCATTGTTAGAGATCTTGTACTATAACTTGTTAGCTAGCATTGTTAGAGATCTTGTACTATAACTTGTTAGCTAGCATTGTTAGAGATCTTGTACTATAACTTGTTAGCTAGCATTGTTAGAGATCTTGTACTATAACTTGTTAGCTAGCATTGTTAGAGATCTTGTACTATAACTTGTTAGCTAGCATTGTTAGAGATCTTGTACTATAACTTGTTAGCTAGCATTGTTAGAGATCTTGTATTATAACTTGTTAGCTAGCATTGTTAGAGATCTTGTATTATAACTTGTTAGCTAGCATTGTTAGAGATCTTGTACTATAACTTGTTAGCTAGCATTGTTAGAGATCTTGTATTATAACTTGTTAGCTAGCATTGTTAGAGATCTTGTACTATAACTTGTTAGCTAGCATTGTTAGAGATCTTGTATTATAACTTGTTAGCTAGCATTGTTAGAGGTCTTGTACTATAACTTGTTAGCTAGCATTGTTAGAGATCTTGTACTATAACTTGTTAGCTAGCATTGTTAGAGATCTTGTACTATAACTTGTTAGCTAGCATTGTTAGAGATCTTGTACTATAACTTGTTAGCTAGCATTGTTAGAGATCTTGTACTATAACTTGTTAGCTAGCATTGTTAGAGATCTTGTATAATAACTTGTTAGCTAGCATTGTTAGAGATCTTGTACTATAACTTGTTAGCTAGCATTGTTAGAGATCTTGTACTATAACTTGTTAGCTAGCATTGTTAGAGATCTTGTACTATAACTTGTTAGCTAGCATTGTTAGAGATCTTGTACTATAACTTGTTAGCTAGCATTGTTAGAGATCTTGTACTATAACTTGTTAGCTAGCATTGTTAGAGATCTTGTACTATAACTTGTTAGCTAGCATTGTTAGAGATCTTGTACTATAACTTGTTAGCTAGCATTGTTAGAGATCTTGTACTATAACTTGTTAGCTAGCATTGTTAGAGATCTTGTACTATAACTTGTTAGCTAGCATTGTTAGAGATCTTGTACTATAACTTGTTAGCTAGCATTGTTAGAGATCTTGTACTATAACTTGTTAGCTAGCATTGTTAGAGATCTTGTATTATAACTTGTTAGCTAGCATTGTTAGAGATATTGTACTATAACTTGTTAGCTAGCATTGTTAGAGATCTTGTACTATAACTTGTTAGCTAGCATTGTTAGAGATCTTGTACTATAACTTGTTAGCTAGCATTGTTAGAGATCTTGTACTATAACTTGTTAGCTAGCATTGTTAGAGATCTTGTACTATAACTTGTTAGCTAGCATTGTTAGAGATCTTGTACTATAACTTGTTAGCTAGCATTGTTAGAGATCTTGTACTATAACTTGTTAGCTAGCATTGTTAGATATTGTACTATAACTTGTTAGCTAGCATTGTTAGAGATCTTGTACTATAACTTGTTAGCTAGCATTGTTAGAGATCTTGTACTATAACTTGTTAGCTAGCATTGTTAGAGATCTTGTACTATAACTTGTTAGCTAGCATTGTTAGAGATCTTGTATAATAACTTGTTAGCTAGCATTGTTAGAGATCTTGTACTATAACTTGTTAGCTAGCATTGTTAGAGATCTTGTACTATAACTTGTTAGCTAGCATTGTTAGAGATCTTGTACTATAACTTGTTAGCTAGCATTGTTAGAGATCTTGTACTATAACTTGTTAGCTAGCATTGTTAGAGATCTTGTACTATAACTTGTTAGCTAGCATTGTTAGAGATCTTGTACTATAACTTGTTAGCTAGCATTGTTAGAGATCTTGTACTATAACTTGTTAGCTAGCATTGTTAGAGATCTTGTACTATAACTTGTTAGCTAGCATTGTTAGAGATCTTGTACTATAACTTGTTAGCTAGCATTGTTAGAGATCTTGTACTATAACTTGTTAGCTAGCATTGTTAGAGATATTGTACTATAACTTGTTAGCTAGCATTGTTAGAGATCTTGTACTATAACTTGTTAGCTAGCATTGTTAGAGATCTTGTACTATAACTTGTTAGCTAGCATTGTTAGAGATCTTGTACTATAACTTGTTAGCTAGCATTGTTAGAGATCTTGTACTATAACTTGCTAACTAATTAGACATTTTCTAGATGGTTGTCTGACAGACTGGAGAATACCTGGAAGTCAACTGATAGATACAACAACATTGTGTGTGTGCTAGGTTGCAGCCCCCACTCATGCAGCGCCCCTCCCTAGCCCAGCCCCCGTTGCCCCAGCAACCCCCAGGAAAGGGCGTGTTTTCGTCAGCCCGCTCGCCAAGACGCTCGCTGCTGAGAAGGGCATTGACCTGGCCCAGGTCAGCGGTGAGTTTACACACACACACACACACACACACACACACACACACACACACACACACACACACACACCTTCTCTCTGACGCTTGTATGTGTGTTTGTTTTTCAGGCTCTGGTCCTGATGGTAGAGTCACCAGGAAAGACATTGAGACCTTTGTCCCTCCCAAGGCTGCTGTAAGTCACCACATACACACTTTACTGTGTTTATCCTAGATGGTTTTTAATGTTTAATATTGATTATTATTATTATTAATGCTTAGAATTGATTATTATTATTAATGCTTATTATTGATTATTAGCAATGCTTAGCTTAGTATTGAATCAAATGAAATTGTATTAGTCACATGCGCCGAATACAACAGGTGTAGTAGACCTTACAGTGAAATGCTGAATACAACAGGTGTAGACCTCACAGTGAAATGCTGAATACAACAGGTGTAGTAGACCTCACAGTGAAACGCTGAATACAACAGGTGTAGTAGACCTCACAGTGAAATGCTGAATACAACAGGTGTAGTAGACCTCACAGTGAAATGCTGAATACAACAGGTGTAGTAGACCTCACAGTGAAATGCTGAATACAACAGGTGTAGTAGACCTCACAGTGAAATGCTGAATACAACAGGTGTAGTAGACCTCACAGTGAAATGCTGAATACAACAGGTGTAGTAGACCTCACAGTGAAATGCTGAATACAACAGGTGTAGTAGACCTCACAGTGAAATGCTGAATACAACAGGTGTAGTAGACCTCACAGTGAAATGCTGAATACAACAGGTGTAGTAGACCTCACAGTGAAATGCTGAATACAACAGGTGTAGTAGACCTCACAGTGAAATGCTGAATACAACAGGTGTAGTAGACCTCACAGTGAAATGCTGAATACAACAGGTGTAGTAGACCTCACAGTGAAATGCTGAATACAACAGGTGTAGTAGACCTTACAGTGAAATGCTGAATACAACAGGTGTAGTAGACCTCACAGTGAAATGCTGAATACAACAGGTGTAGTAGACCTCACAGTGAAATGCTGAATACAACAGGTGTAGTAGACCTTACAGTGAAATGCTGAATACAACAGCTGTAGTAGACCTCACAGTGAAATGCTGAATACAACAGGTGTAGTAGACCTCACAGTGAAATGCTGAATACAACAGGTGTAGTAGACCTCACAGTGAAATGCTGAATACAACAGGTGTAGTAGACCTTACAGTGAAATGCTGAATACAACAGGTGTAGTAGACCTCACAGTGAAATGCTGAATACAACAGGTGTAGTGGGGTACCAGTACAGAGTCAATGTGGAGGCTATATACAGGGGGTACCAGTACAGAGTCAATGTGGAGGCTATATACAGGGGGTACCGGTACAGAGTCATTGTGCGGGGGCACAGGTTAGTGGAGGTAATATGTGCATGTAGGTAGAGTGACTATGCATGGAAAATAAACAGAGTAGCAGCATTGTAAAAATGGAGGGATGGGGATGGGGGGGGGGTCAATGTAAATAGTCTGAGAAGCCATTTGACTAGATGTTCAGGAGTCTTATGGCTTGGGGGGTAGAAGCTGTTTAGAAGCCTCTTGGACCTAGACTTGGTACCGCTTGCTGTGCAGGTAGCAGAGAGAACAGTCTATGACTAGGATGGCTGGAGTCTTAGTATTGATTATTACCAATGCTTAGCTTAGTATTGGGTTATGAGACTTCCATTGATTTATGGTCTGTAGACACAGATCTGATGCAGTGTTCACTCAACATGGGATGTAATTTTGTGGGTGTTTCTGTGTGTTTGTGTAGGCTCCGGTGTCAGCCGCCCCTAGGCCTGCCGCTACTCCCTCCCCAGCCGTTGCCGTGTCAACAGGCACCTTCACCGACGTCCCCGTCAGCAACATCCGACGGGTGAGCTGAGCTAGCAAGCCAAGGAGCGCTCCGTGCGTTAGCGGCATTAACAGGTCCAAGTCGAGCTAAAAGCATACAAATACAAAGTCCTCTGTTTACTCGAACACACTATCACAAATTGTTGTATATTTTGGCTGCGCATTGTTAAGCTAGAGGCGGTAAGGTCACACGATCATACCATGTTTTTAAATATACATTTATTGAAAATACAAACAAATATATTATTGAAATCAATTAACAAAGATCGATTTACTGTTTCAAATTTATTTCACCATTTAATATGTTCACTGTGCTGGTTATTGATCCACATTTTGGGTGAGTGTGTGTGTGTGTGTGAGGGATAATCAACGACGTGGAAGGTGTGTTCCACAACGGACCTGCAGAGTAACTAACCTTCCGCGGAGTTGCTTTACATTCCAGAGAACACATAGGGCCTCGAGTTCATTATCCCTTTTATACCACGGCTATAATTTACCACATTTACCACTAGAGCTGGGTTCCTTAACCACTAGAACTGGGTTCCTTAACCACTAGAGCTGGGTTCCTTAACCACTAGAGCTGGGTTCCTTAACCACTAGAGCTGGGATCCTTGACCACTAGAGCTGGGTTCCTTGACCACTAGAGCTGGGTTCCTTAACCACTAGAACTGGGTTCCTTAACCACTAGAACTGGGTTCAAGTTGGCTAGATAACTACAGTAGTGGCCGTGGTAACCAAACAGACTCGCTAGTTTAGCTAACCAAAACCATCATTCCTAGCTTGCCATTATGAAAATCCAATTTAACACAATGCCAATAATGTTTTCAATTCGACTTTTGCTTTCAAAAGTAGCTCAAACGTAGAACATGTAAGAATGAACTATAGCCATTGAATTCTACCGTGCTGATATACCCTGTGTTGTAGGGAAATCATGCACGCTCTAGAATGCCCTTCAAGCCAATCAGAAGCAAGTCTTCAACAATGTGATGGTATAAATATGTATTAGTCGACGTTATATCTGACTGGAGGAGGACAGGGTGTGGCATGTGACTTTAATATCAGGTGATATTGTTGTTCCCTAGGTGATAGCCCAGAGGCTGATGCAGTCCAAACAGACCATTCCCCACTACTACCTGTCTGTTGACGTCAACATGGACCAAGTCCTAGAACTACGCATGGAGCTCAACACTGTGAGTCTGTCTGTCTGTCGTCTGGCTGGCTGTCTCTCTGGCTGTCTCTCTGGCTGTCTCTCTGTGAGTCTGTCTCTCTGGCTGTCTCTCTGGCAGTCTCTCTGTGAGTCTGTCTCTCTGGCTGTCTCTCTGTGAGTCTGTCTCTCTGTGAGTCTGTCTCTCTGTGAGTCTGTCTGTCTCTCTGTGAGTCTGTCTGTCGTCTGGCTGGCTGTCTCTCTGGCTGGCTGTCTCTCTGTGAGTCTGTCTGGCTGGCTGTCTCTGTGAGTCTGGCTGGCTGTCTCTCTGGCTGTCTCTCTGTGAGTCTGTCTGGCTGGCTGTCTCTCTGTGAGTCTGGCTGGCTGTCTCTCTGGCTGTCTCTCTGGCTGTCTCTCTGTGAGTCTGTCTGGCTGGCTGTCTCTCTGTGAGTCTGTCTGGCTGGCTGTCTCTCTGTGAGTCTGGCTGGCTGTCTCTCTGGCTGTCTCTCTGGCTGTCTCTCTGTGAGTCTGTCTCTCTGTGAGTCTGTCTGGCTGGCTGTCTCTCTGTGAGTCTGGCTGGCTGTCTCTCTGGCTGTCTCTCTGTGAGTCTGGCTGGCTGTCTCTCCAGCTGTCTCGCTATGAGTCTGGCTGGCTGGCTGTCTCTCTGTGAGTCTGGCTGGCTGTCTCTCTGGCTGTCTCTCTGGCTGTCTCTCTGTGAGTCTGTCTCTCTGTGAGTCTGTCTGGCTGGCTGTCTCTCTGTGAGTCTGGCTGGCTGTCTCTCTGGCTGTCTCTCTGTGAGTCTGGCTGGCTGTCTCTCCAGCTGTCTCGCTATGAGTCTGGCTGGCTGCCTGTCTCTCTGTGAGTCTGTCTCTGTGTCTGTCTCTCTGTGAGTCTGTCTGGCTGGCTGTCTCTCTGTGAGTCTGTCTGTCTGGCTGGCTGTCTCTCTGTGAGTCTGTCTGTCTGGCTGGCTGTCTCTCTGTGAGTCTGTCTGTCTGGCTGGCTGTCTCTCTGTGAGTCTGTCTGGCTGGCTGGCTGTCTCTCTGTGAGACTGGCTGGCTGGCTGGCTGTCTCTGTGAGTCTCTGTCGTCTGTCTCTCTGGCTGTCTGTGAGTCTGTCTGTCTATAACCTCTCCCCCCCTCTCTCACCCCCTCCCTCCTAGGAGGTAAAGGCCCAGAACATCAAGCTGAGTGTGAATGACTTCATCATTAAAGCCAGCGCTCTGGCCTGCCTTAAGGTCCCTGAAGCCAACTCCTCATGGCTCGACTCTGTTATCCGACAGTGAGTGCACACGCTGACACCATGCAAAAACACATGTTTTCTTTAGGTCAGGTTTAACCTGTGTGTGTGTGTGTGTGTGTAGGAACCATGTGGTGGACGTGAGTGTGGCGGTGAGTACACCCAACGGTCTGATAACGCCCATCGTGTTCAACGCCCACACCAAGGGACTGGCTGCTATCAGCTCTGATGTCTCAGCCCTGGCTGCCAAGGCCCGCGACGGGAAACTACAGCCGCACGAGTTCCAGGTAACTACACACACTGAAACAAATGTGTTAAACACATCCTATACACTCACACAGCATTAGGTGGTCCCACAGGTTCCAGAATCCTCTAAAACTGTGTTTCAGGGAGGCACGTTTACCATCTCTAACCTGGGAATGCTTGGCGTCAAGAACTTCTCAGCCATCATCAACCCTCCCCAGGCCTGTATCCTGGCAGTAGGGGGCTCAGAGAAGAGACTGCTGCCTGCTGACAATGAGAAAGGGTAACTACACTACCACAATACTATAACTACACTATACTAGACTATAGTACTACCCCAGGCCTGTATCCTGGCAGTAGGGGGCTCAGAGAACAGACTGCTGCCCGCTGACAATGAGAAAGGGTAACTACACTACCACAATACTATAACTACACTATACTAGACTATAGTACTACCCCAGGCCTGTATACTGGCAGTAGGGGGCTCAGAGAACAGACTGCTGCCCGCTGACAATGAGAAAGGGTAACTACACTAGGACATACATTGTATATGCTGTACTCCATCTACACTATACTACCTCTACACATACAGTGCATTTAGAAAGTATTCAGACCCCTTGACTTCTTCCACATTGTGTTATGTTACAGCCTTATTCTTAAATGGATTTGCATCTGTATTTATTTAAGCCATCTACACACAATACCCCATAATGGCATCACAATACCCCATAATGGCATCACAATACTCCATAATGGCATCACAATACCCCATAATGGCATCACAATACTCCATAATGGCATCACAATACCCCATAATGGCATCACAATACCCCATAATGGCATCACAATACTCCATAATGACATCACAATACTCCATAATGACATCACAATACCCCATAATGACAAAGCGAAAACAGATTTTTTTAAATTTTTGCAAATATATAAAACATTATACAGAAATACCTTATTTACATAAGTATTCAAACCATTTGCTATGAGACTCGAAATTGAGCTCAGAAGCATCCTGTTTCCATTGATCATCCTTGAGATCAAATCAAAAATCTAAATCAAATTGTATTTGTTACATGCGCCTAATACAACAGGTGTAGACCTTAGTGAAATACTTACTTACAAGCCAACAATGCTTTCAGAAGTTAAGAAAAAAAATGAAAATAAGTGTTAAGTAAAAAATAGAAAATTAAAGTAACAAATAGTTAACCAGCAGCAATAAGTAAAAAATAGAAAATAAAAGTAGGAAATTAAAGTAACAAATAATTAACCAGCAGCAATAAAATAACAAGCTAGACTATATACAGGGGGCTACTGGTACAGAGTCGATGTGCGGGGGCACCGGTTAGTTGAGGTAATATGTATGTAGAGTACATGTATGTAGAGTTAAAGTGACTATGATTATAAACAGAGAGTAGCAGCAGTGTGAAAGAGGGGTCTGGGTAGCCCTTTGATTAGCTGTTCAGGAGTCTTATGGCTTGGAGGTAGAAACTGTTAATAAGCCTTTTAGACCTCAACTTGGCACTCCGGTACCGCTTGGCGCTCCGGTACAACTTGGCGCTCCGGTACCGCTTGGCGCTCCGGTACCGCTTGGCGCTCCAGTACCGCTTGGCGCTCCGGTACAGCTTGGTGCTCCGGTACCGCTTGGTGCTCCGGTACCGCTTGGTGCTCCAGTACCGCTTGCCGTGCGGTAGCAGAGAGAACTGTCTATGACTAAGGTGGCTGGAGTCTTTGACAATTTATTTTTAGGGTCTTCCTCTGACACCACCTGGTAGAGGTCCTGGATGGCAGGAAGCTTGGCCCCAGTTATGTACTGGGCTGTACGCGCACTACCCTCTGTAGTGCCTTGCGGTCGGAGGCCGAGCAGTTGCCATACCAGGCAGTGATGCAGCCAGTCAAGATGCTCTCGGTGGTGCAGCTGTAGAACCTTTTGAGGATCTGAGGATGCATGTCGAATCTTTTCAGTCTCCTGAAAGGGAATAGGTTTTATCTGTTTGGGCGGTATGCAAATTGGAGTGGGTCTAGGGTTTCTGGGATAATGGTGTTGATGTGAGCCATGACCAGCCTTTCAAAGCACTTCATGGCTACAGACGTGAGTGCTACGGGTCAGTAGTCATTTAGGCAGGTTACCTTAGTGTTCTTGGGCACAGGCATTATGGTGGTCTGCTTAAAACATTTTGGTATTGCGGACTTGGACAGGTTGAAAATATCAGTGAAGACACTTGCCAGTTGGTCAGCGCATGCTCGGAGTACACGTCCTGGTAATTCGTCTGGCCCTGCAGCCTTGTGAATGTTGATCTGTTTAAAGGTCTTACTCACATCGGCTACGGAGAGTGTGATCACACAGTCGTCCAGAACAGCTGGAGCTCTCATGCATGTTTGTGTTACTTGCCTCGAAGCGAGCGTAGAAGTAGCTTAGCTCGTCTGGTAGGCTCGTGTCACTGGGCATTTTGTGGCTGTGCTTCCCTATATACCAACGTCACGCCACAGCATCTCAATCAGATTCAAGTCCAAACTTTGACTAGCCCACTCCAAAACCTTCATTTTGGTTTTTTTAAGCCATTCAGAGGTGGACTTGCTGGTGTGTTTTGGATCATTGTCCTGCTGCAGAACCCAAGTGCGCTTCAGCTTGAGGTCATGAACTGATGGCTGGACGTTCTCCTTCAGGATGTTTTGGTAGAGAGCAGAATTCATGGTTCCATCAATCCCAGCAAGTCGTCCAGGTCCTGAAGCAGCAAAGCAGCCCCAGACCATCACACTACCACCACCACCATATTTACTGTTGGTACGATGTTCTTTTTCTGAAATGCTGTGTTACTTTTACGCCAGATGTAACGGGACGCACACCTTCCAAAAAGTTCAACTTTTGTCTCGTCAGTCCACAGAATATTTTCCCAAAATCAAGATGTTTTTTTGCCAAAAGTGAGACGAGACTTTATTTTTTTTTTGGTCAGCAGTGGTTTTCGCCTTGGAACTCTGCCATGGATGCCATTCTTGCCCAGTCTCTTTCTTATGGTCATGAACCCTGACCTTAACTGAGGCAAGTGAGGCCTGCAGTTCTTTAGATGTTGTTGTGGGTTCTTTTGTGACCTCTTGGATGAGTCGTCGCTCTTGGGGTTATTCCGGTAGGCCGACCACTACTGAGGAAGGTTCACCACTGTTCCAAATGTTCTCCATTTGTGGATAATGTCTCTCACCGTGGTTCACTGGAGTCCCAAAGCTTTAGAAATGGCTTTGTAACCCTTTCCAGACTGATAGATGTCAATTACTTTGTTTCTCATCTGTTCCTGAATTTCTTTGGATCGCGACATGATGTCTTGCCTTTTGAGATCTTTTGACCTACTTCACTTTGTCAGACAGGTTCTATTTGAGGGATTTCTTGATTCAACAGGTCTGGCAGTAATCAGGCCTGGGTGTGGCTAGTGAAATTGAACTCAGCTTTCCAAAAAATGTGATTAACCAGTAAATTCATGATTACCTTGTCACATAGGGCCATGAAGGTTCGGATAGCTTTTTCCCCTTAAGCAGGTATATCTCTCTGGTCATCCCCAAAGCCAATTCCTCCTTTGGCCGTCTCTCCTTCCAGTTCTCTGCTGCCAATGACTGGAACGAACTACAAAAATCTCTGAAACTGGAAACACTTATCTCCCTCACTAGCTTTAAGCACCAGCTGTCAGAGCAGCTCACAGATCACTGCACCTGTACATAGCCCATCTATAATTTAGCCCAAAATACTACCTCTTCCCATACTGTATTTATTTATTTTATTTATTTAGCTCCTTTGCACCATATTATTTATATTTTAACTTTGAACTTTCTTCAAACTACAAATCTACCATTCCAGTGTTTTACTTGCTATATTGTATTTACTTTGCCACCATGGCCTTTTTTGCCTTTACCTCCCTTATTTCACCTCATTTGCTCACATTGTATATAGACTTATTGTTCTACTGTATTATTGACTGTATGTTTGTTTTACTCCATGTGTAACTCTGTGTTGTTGTATGTTGTCGAACTGCTTTGCTTTATCTTGGCCAGGTCGCAATTGTAAATGAGAACTTGTTCTCAACTGGCCTCCCTGGTTAAATAAAGGACTTGTTCTCCACTAGCCCACCTGGTTAAATAAAGGACTTGTTCTCAACTAGCCTACCTGGTTAAATAAAGGACTTGTTCTCAACTAGCCACCTGGTTAAATAAAGGACTTGTTCTCAACTAGCCACCTGGTTAAATAAAGGACTTGTTCTCAACTAGCCACCTGGTTAAATAAAGGACTTGTTCTCCACTAGCCTACCTGGTTAAATAAAGGACTTGTTCTCCACTGGCCACCTGGTTAAATAAAGGACTTGTTCTCTACTAGCCTACCTGGTTAAATAAAGGACTTGTTCTCAACTGGCCTAACCTGGTTAAATAAAGGTGAAATAAAATAAATAAATAAAATAATAAATAAAATTATCACTTAACCGCATTTTGTGTTTTACTTGGGTTATCGTTGTGTAATATTACAATTAGTTTGATCTGAAACATTTAAATGTCCAAGAAAACAATAAATCAGGAAAGGGGGCAAATACTTTTTCAGAGCTTTACTAGACTAGACTAGACTACTATCATACTACAATGGTAAATACAAGGGGTGTCAAGCTAACGAGTGGATGGTTTCAGCACCACCAGAGATGCAGTAGGTCTGGTTGACGAGACACTGGTTAGATTGGCAGGTTGAAGCGATGGTGACCTCATTGACGTGATTTCATAATGTGACGTCATCGTGATATTGACGGGTTAGGGACAGGGCTTTTAAAACTAATGGTGATTGTACTGTGCTCTGGTGTGTGTGTGTGTGTGTGTGTGTGTGTGTGTGTGTGTGTGTGTGTGTGTGTGTGTAGGTTTGACGTGGCCAGCATGATGTCGGTGACGTTGAGTTGTGACCATCGCGTGGTGGACGGAGCGGTCGGAGCTCAGTGGCTCGCAGAGTTCAGGAAGTTCCTGGAGAAGCCTGTCACCATGCTGCTCTGATTGGACAACGCTCTCACCAGGCCATGCTGTGGTTGGCTGCAGCCGTCGGCAAGCTGATCTGATTGGTGGAAACCTTTTTCATCATGCTTCTGTGATTAGCTGGCCCACCACAAGGACACTCCCCCTTAAAGGGGTGGGGCGGGACTCACTCCCCTCCCAGAGTATAACACCCCTCCCCATCTCTCGCTCTCTTTATTTATTGCGACCAGGTAGTTACAGTTTAGACCAGAGGCCATAATGTCACTCATGTTTATAAAGGGAACAGTTACAGACCCGCCCCTGTGTGTGTGTGTGTGTGTGTGTGTGTGTGTGTGTGTGTGTGTGTGTGTGTGTGTGTGTGTGTGTGTGTGTGTGTGTGTGTGTGTGTGTGTGTGTTCCCAGAGTAGGGAGATTGTGTTAAAAGCCAAAGTTAGATGGAGAATGCCCCATAGACTCAGTCACAGGCCCACTGCAGACCTGCCCAGCTCCTCTGAAGCACCATGTGTAAATGAACACATTGACAGGTCTGCAGTTCTGTTGGTTGTATGTTATCCCATGTAGTTCGTTAATTGATTGATTGGCCAGAGTTCACTCACCTATATCAAGTCTTCAGAGGGGAAGATCGCCAATCGGCCATGCTGCTTATGTCCAGGTGTGGAGCCGATCTATTGGTACCTTCTATAATGCTGTAGGATTGGTGGAATCTACAGAGTAGGTGGAGCTTTACTTATGACATCACTCCTGACTAAGCTCTCTGCCAATCCCCTTCTTCCCCAGAACATTCTATTTACATGACATCATCTGTAAACAAGTGAAACGCACAAAGATGTTAATCTGGATATATGGTTTCCATGGAAATTACTGCTGAATAAATTTAAATGAATGAAAATGAGCTACTATGGTGCTGTTGTGGAGAGTCATTCTGTATATAGATTAACTGGGTGTATCTCCCATAGACACCAATGCATTTTATTTATTTAACCAGGCAAGTCAGTTAAGAACAAATTCTTATTTACAATGACGGCCCACCAAAAGGCCGGGGACAGGGGCCTGGGATTTAAAAAAATTATACAATAAATATAGGACAAAACACACATCACTACATAAAGAGACTTAAGGCAGCAACACAAAAACATACTACAAACATTATTGGGCACAGTCAACAGCACAAAGGTCAAGAAGGTAGAGACAACAATACATCACATAAAGCAGCCACAACTGTCAGTAAGAGTGTCCATGAATGAGTCTTTGAATGAAGAGATGGAGATAAAACTGTCCAGTTTGAGTGTTTGTTGCAGCTCGTTCCAGTCGCTAGCTGCAGCGAACTGAAAAGAGGAGCAACCCAGGGATGTGTTCGCTTTGGGGACCTTTAACAGAATGTGACTGGTAGAACGGGTGTTGTATGTGGAGGATGAGGGCTGCAGTAGATATCTCAGATAGGGGGGAGTGAACGGGTGCTGTATGTGGAGGATGAGGGCTGCAGTAGATATCTCAGATAGGGGGGAGTGAACGGGTGTTGTATGTGGAGGATGAGGGCTGCAGTAGATATCTCAGATAGGGGGGAGTGAACGGGTGTTGTATGGGGAGGATGAGGGCTGCAGTAGATATCTCAGATAGGGGGGAGTGAACGGGTGCTGTATGGGGAGGATGAGGGCTGCAGTAGATATCTCAGATAGGGGGGAGTGAACGGGTGTTGTATGGGGAGGATGAGGGCTGCAGTAGATATCTCAGATAGGGGGAGTGGACGGGTGCTGTATGTGGAGGATGAGGGCTGCAGTAGATATCTCAGATAGGGGGGAGTGAACGGGTGTTGTATGGGGAGGATGAGGGCTGCAGTAGATATCTCAGATAGGGGGGAGTGAACGGGTGTTGCATGTGGAGGATGAGGGCTGCAGTAGATATCTCAGATAGGGGGGAGTGAACGGGTGTTGTATGTGGAGGATGAGGGCTGCAGTAGATATCTCAGATAGGGGGGAGTGAACGGGTGTTGTATGGGGAGGATGAGGGCTGCAGTAGATATCTCAGATAGGGGGGAGTGAACGGGTGCTGTATGTGGAGGATGAGGGCTGCAGTAGATATCTCAGATAGGGGGGAGTGAACGGGTGCTGTATGTGGAGGATGAGGGCTGCAGTAGATATCTAATTTATTGGTCACATGGTTAGCAGATTTTATTTATTTTACCTTTATTTAACCAGGTAGGCCAGTTGAGAACAAGTCATTTATTTAACCAGGTGGGCCAGTTGAGAACAAGTTCTCATTTGCTACTGCGACCTGGCCAAGATAAAGCAAAGTAGTTCGACACAAACAACAACACAGAGTTACACATGGAGTAAAACAAACATACAGTCAATAATACAGTAAAACAATAAGTCTATATACAATGTGAGCAAATGAGGTGAGATAAGGGAGGTAAAGGCAATAAAAGGCCATGGTGGCAAAGTAAATACAATATAGCAAGTAAAACACTGGAATGGTAGATTTGTAGTAGAAGAAAGTGCAAAGTAGAAATAGAAATAATGGGGCGCAAAGGAGCAAAATAAATAAATACAGTAGGGGAAGAGGTAGTTGTTTGGGCTAAATTATAGATGGGCTATGTACAGGTGCAGTGATCTGTGAGCTGCTCTGACAGCTGGTGCTTAAAGCTAGTGAGGGAGATATGAGTCTCCAGCTACAGAGATTTTTGCAGTTAGTTTCAGTCATTGGCAGCAGAGAACTGGAAGGAAAGGCGGCCGAAGGAGGAATTGGCTTTGGGGGTGACCAGTGAGATATACCTGCTGGAGCGCGTGCTACAGGTGGGTGCTGCAATGGTGACCAGTGTGCTGAGATAAGGCGGAGCTTTACCTAGCAGAGACTTGTAGATGACCTGGAGCCAGTGGGTTTGGCGACGAGTATGAAGCGACCAACGAGAGCGTACAGGTCACAGTGGTGGGTAGTATATGGAGCTTTGGTGACAAAACGGATGGCACTGTGATAGACTACATCCAATTTGCTGAGTAGAGTGTTGGAGGCTATTTTGTAAATGACATCGCCGAAGTCGAGGATCGGTAGGATGGTCAGTTTTACGAGGGTATGTTTGGCAGCATGAGTGAAGGATGCTTTGTTGTGAAATAGGAAGCCGATTCTAGATTTAATTTTGGATTGGAGATGTTTGATGTGAGTCTGGAAGGAGAGTTTACAGTCTAACCAGACACCTAGGTATTTGTAGTTGTCCACATATTCTAAGTCAGAACCGTCCAGAGTTAGTGATGCTGGACAGGCGGGCAGGTGCAGGCAGCGATCGGTTGAAGAGCATGCATTTAGTTTTACTTGTATTTAAGAGCAGTTGGAGGCCACGGAAGGAGAGTTGTATGGCATTGAAGCTCGTCTGGAGGGTTGATAACACAGTGTCCAAAGAAGGGCCAGAAGTATACAGAATGGTGTCGTCTGCGTAGAGGTGGATCAGAGACTCACCAGCAGCGAGAGCGACATCATTGATATATACAGAGAAAGGAGTCGGCCCGAGAATTGAACCCTGTGACACCCCCATAGAGACTGCCAGAGGTCCGGACAACAGGCCCTCCGATTTGACACATTGAACAGTAGTTGGTGAACCAGGCGAGGCAATCATTTGAGAAACCAAGGCTATTGAGTCTGCTGATGAGGATGTGGTGATTGCCAGAGTCGAAAGCCTTGGCCAGGTCAATGAATACAGTTGCACAGTATTGTTTCTTGATGTTAATGCGAGTGTAGCGAAATGCTTATCTCATATAAGGGGATGACCAGTTTACAGAGGAGTATAGAGTGCAGTGATGTGTCCAATAAGGAGCATTGGTGGCAAATCTGATGGCCGAATGGTAAAGAACATCTAGCCGCTCGAGAGCACCCTTACCTGCCGATCTATAAATTACGTCTCCGTAATGTAGCATGGGAAGGATGGTCATCTGAATCAGGGTTAGTTTGGCAGCTGGGGTGAAAGAGGAGTGATTACGATAGAGGAAACCAAGTCTAGATTTAACTTTAGCCTGCAGCTTTGATATGTGCTGAGAGAAGGACAGTGTACCATCTAGCCATACTCCAAAGTACTTGTATTCGGTGACTACCTCCAGGGCTAAACCCTCAGAGGTAGTAATCACACCTGTGGGGAGAGAGGCATCTTACCAAACCACATGACCTTTGTTTTGGAGGTATTCAGAACAAGGTTAAGGGTAGAGAAAGCTTGTTGGACACTGAGAAAGCTTTCATTAGGGCTGTAGTATATCCTATAGGACACCATATTCACGGTCGGATCTATTCCTCAGAGATCCTAGAAGGTAACCAGACTTCACTATTTCATTAGGGCTGTAGTATATCCTATAGGACACCATATTCACGTTCGGATCTATTCCTCAGAGATCCTAGAAGGTAACCAGACTTCACTATATCATTAGGGCTGTAGTATATCCTATAGGACACCATATTTGGTCAGAGAGCGATGCCTTCATGGCACGCCGGTGACGCGGACGGCCGTCACTTGAATGACTGTATCTTTGTCAAATTAGCACCAATCGGGGTCAAACAAAGCTTGTGTGTGTGTGTGTGTGTGTGTGTGTGTGTGTGTGTGTGTGTGTGTGTGTGTGTGTGTGTGTGTGTGTGTGTGTGTGTGTGTGTGTGTGTGCGCGCGTGTACACTATGTGGAATATTTTTGGACCATTGTCTTCTCTGAAAACAGGTACTGACAGGAAGAGCAATATGAGTCTGTCAGAGGTCGTCACGCTGGAAGGGGACGTGTGGACAACCAAAGCTTCCAACGAAGAAGCAGGTGTTCCTTCCAGTGATGTGGACCTCGGACCTGGTACCAGTAAGGATTGGCCTTTACGGAGGCGGTAAGACCCTCGCTCCTTGATATAGAAATCCTTCGACTTCACTGCCTCTTCAACGGTAAGGTCTGTTGCACCATAGGGACACTTGACCTCTACCAGACCATCCGGTGAGGATGCCTCCAGCACTGAAGTGCAGTGCCTTAGACCGCTGCGCCACTCGGGAGCCCAGCTGTAGAATTTTTAAGTACATTTTCACATCAGGACAAGCGCAACATTTCCATAACTTGTGATTTTATCAATTAAAAGTTTATCACTTGATATATCAATCATATGGTGGGAAGGATCCTATAAATTCACTGTGTGGATGCATGTACCACTCTGGATAAATAAACACTGTGTGAATGCATGTACCACTCTGAATAAATACACGGGAGCAGCCCTCGTCCGTGGGATGCATGTACCACTCTGAATAAATAAACACTGTGTGAATCCATGTACCACTCTGAATAAATAAACACTGTGTGAATCCATGTACCACTCTGAATAAATAAACACTGTGTGAATGCATGTACCACTCTGAATAAATAAACACTGTGAATCCATGTACCACTCTGAATAAATAAACACTGTGTGAATGCATGTACCACTCTGAATAAATAAACACTGTGTGAATGCATGTACCACTCTGAATAAATAAACACTGTGTGAAGCTCGCATCCGCTACAAGACCATGGTGCTTGCCTACGGAGCTGTGAGGGGAACGGCACCTCCGTACCTTCAGGCTCTGATCAGGCCCTACACCCAAACAAGGGCACTGCGTTCATCCACCTCTGGCCTGCTGGCCTCCCTACCTCTGAGGAAGCACAGTTCCCGCTCAGCCCAGTCAAAACTGTTCGCTGCTCTGGCACCCCAATGGTGGAACAAGCTCCCTCACGACGCCAGGACAGCGGAGTCAAACACCACCTTCCGGAGACACCTGAAACCCCACCTCTTTAAGGAATACCTGGGATAGGATAAAGTAATCCTTCTAACCCCCCCCTTAAAAGATTTAGATGCACTATTGTAAAGTGGTTGTTCCACTGGATATCATAAGGTGAATGCAACAATTTGTAAGTCGCTCTGGATAAGAGCGTCTGCTAAATGACTTAAATGTAATTTAAATGTAATGTAAATGTAATGTACCACTCTGAATAAATAAACACTGTGTGGATGCATGTACCACTCTGAATAAATAAACACTGTGTGAATCCATGTACCACTCTGAATAAATAAACACTGTGTGAATGCATGTACCACTCTGAATAAATAAACACTGTGTGAATGCATGTACCACTCTGAATAAATAAACACTGTGTGGATGCATGTACCACTCTGGATAAATAAACACTGTGTGAATCCATGTACCACTCTGAATAAATAAACACTGTGTGAATCCATGTACCACTCTGAATAAATAAACACTGTGTGAATCCATGCACCACTCTGAATAAATAAACACTGTGTGAATCCATGCACCACTCTGAATAAATAAACACTGTGTGAATCCATGTACCACTCTGAATAAATAAACACTGTGTGAATCCATGTACCACTCTGAATAAATAAACACTGTGCTTTTGAAGATTTGTCTCTGGTCATGAAACGAGAATACAGACTGGATGTCTAAACTAAGTCCATTCTGAATGTCAACAGCCTTTTAGATTCATTCTCATCAAGGACAACATTCTAGAACTGAGTTATCACCCATCTGAGTCTGGTATCCGGGGTAACCTGGTTCATCAATATATAATGGAACTATAGAACATATTGTATTGCTAACATGCTCAAACTGAACTTAATAGCGACACTCACCAACACAGGATAAAAGTTATCCCTCATGCTGGCACAGACCAAACCGGTATGTTACCCCTCACTATAGCTGCTCTTCTCCACATGGCCAGACTTCTAGTGGTCTTCTCTACATGGCCAGACTTCTAGTGGTCTTCTCGACAAGGCCAGACTTCTAGTGGTCTTCTCGACAAGGCCAGACTTCTAGTGGTCTTCTCCACATGGCCAGACTTCTAGTGGTCTCCCACATGGCCAGACTTCTAGTGGTCTTCTCCACAAGGCCAGACTTCTAGTGGTCTCTACATGGCCAGACTTCTAGTGGTCTCTACATGGCCAGACTTCTAGTGGTCTCTACATGGCCAGACTTCTAGTGGTCTCCACATGGCCAGACTTCTGGTGGTCTTCTCCACATGGCCAGACTTCTAGTGGTCTCTACATGGCCAGACTTCTAGTGGTCTTCTCCCCTTTTAATGCTCTTATGCTCATCCTTGAAAAATGCCGTAAGGTCTGAAATAGACACTAAAGTCGACATGCTTTACAAACATATCTAGACGAAGTCGTACTAAAATATGTTTTGCTCTCCTAACTAGCTAGCTAAAGTGTAGTCAGTGGCTAGCTAAGAGAGAGAAAGGGGATGGAAGAAGTTCAACAGTCTGTCAATTTCAATACAGCACATGGATTCATCATAGATTGGGCACAACTCTCTGATCGCGCTGGTGAACAGTAGCTGACAGTGTCGGCTAGAGATGATGTGCAACAGCTTCCTGCAGGAAGTGGTAGACTTGCTGAAGTCTTCTCTGTTGCTAATTAGCATTTCAATTGTTTTAGAGTAAATTGAGGCGATTATATTGACAAAACTCATATTGTCCGAGAGAGAATTACACGGTTATCAAAACATCACGCCAAGGTAAGCCCACACCAGACTCGCACAACTTTATATCGGAGTTGTCCCTGTCGATATTCAAGACTGGCTATGCATATTCATGAGGCTAGCATAACATCTCACTCTCCATTGAATACAGGTGGGTGATGTCAGCACCCCTCAAGTATTCAAATAAGATTGAGACCAATCCAAAGAGAAGAATTGGTGGGAGCTTGACAGCTCGCCATTCTGTTCTGAGGACAACGAATCCCATTGTTTAGGGCGGAGACTCGAGCGTCTCATTTATATCTGGTATCTGTGACTTATCCCTGACCCCTCTCAGTAGTAGAACGTGAGTAAAATCCCTGGCCAAGCCGTTATTCCAACCTGTGTTGTGATAACTGCGTTGTTTGTTCTGTAAGTCCTGTCAGTTCATATGCCTTGACGCCGTGCTATAAAGGCCTAAGGCCGAGACAATGAGAAGACAGTCGCTGAATAAATTCAACCATACCGTTGATTCATCACAAAACCGGAGAGCAAAATCTGTCAGGTGAAGTACACAAAAACATGTTGCATGTAACAAACGGTTACATGACTTACTTGTCAAGCAAGGTAATGTTTTAGACATTTTCAGACCAGTAAACAATTATTGATTTAGAACAACGGTAAGCAAGTCACAAAGAAAACAGGTCTGGAGTGAACCAAGGGCTATATCTGTTCCTGGTCTAAAGTTTTTGAACGGGGCTTATTTAAGATGGAGAGGAAAGCACTTTTAAAGAATAACCAGGCATCCTCTACTGATGGGATGAGGTCAATATCCTTCCAGGATACCCCGGCCAGGTCGATTAGAAAGGCCTGCTCACTGAAGTGTTTTAGGGAGCGTTTGACAATGATGAGGGGTGGTCGTTTGACCGCAGACCCATTACGGACGCAGGCAGTGAGTCAGAGGCTTGACAAAGAAAGTTATCTGCACACCACTGGGATGAATTTTGACATTTCTCTGTGAAAACCTTGAGAGGCTTGGTCTGGGTGTAGGAAACCCACAACAGTGGTGTCATCAAAATATTTTGGAACGTGTTGGCTGAGTCAGAGGCTTGACAATCGTTTGTGTACAGTTTTGTACAGTGTGTACAGTGTGTACAGTGTGTACAGTGTGTACAGTGTGTACAGTTTTGTACAGTGTGTACAGTGTGTACAGTGTGTACAGTGTGTACAGTTTTGTACAGTGTGTACAGTGTGTACAGTGTGTGCAGTGTGTACAGTGTGTACAGTGTGTACAGTGTGTGCAGTGTGTGCAGTGTGTACAGTGTGTACAGTGTGTGAAAGTAAGGAACCTTGAGGGGCTCCCGTATTCACCGTTCTAGATGCAGAGTTAAACTTCACTTGTTGAGTCCTGTTCACAAGGAAACTATTTATCCACTTGATCAGTTGAGAGTTCACACCCAAATTCACCATCTTATCCACCAGTAGGTGGGGTTGGATGGTTTTAAACGTGCTCCTGAAGTCAATGGATAGGATTTTCAGTAGGCCATTTGCGTTTTGTAAATGTTGGTAGATATTGTTCAGCATGACCAGTAACGCATCATCAACGCTCCTGGAGGCGGGTCAATTGGTTTGAGTCTAACTGGGATGAGAAATTACAGAGAATTCGTTTTTTGTTTTATTTTTTTCAAAACATTTCATAGGTAAAGATGTCAGGGCTACAGGACGTAAATCGTTCTTTTCTTTTGGCCTGTTGTTTTTAGGTATTTGGACAATCAGTGACTTCTAACATAAGTTTGTAATTATCCCAGTGTTCAGTGACAGCTGGAACAGCTTCTGGAACGGTAATGCGAGCTGGTCTGCGCATCCCTGAAGTGCCTTGCTGCTGACGCCATCTGGACCATATGATTTTCCCGGGTTGATACATTGAAAGCTTGACGTCATTCACAGAGATCTGTATATCAACAGCTGGTATACTGTCTATACTGTCCAAGGCCACTTTCTGCTGCGATGTAAAATCACATGTCAAACCTGCAAGGTAATTTTCGATGGTCTCTTTGGTTTGTAGCCATTCCCGGGTTTTCTTACTGTCCTTGTCCTTGAAAAGCTTTTCTAATGTGTCTTTGTATGCTGCCTTGCACTACTTCATTTTGCTTTTGAATTGCCTCTGAATATTTGTCCTTTCCTATTTACTGCCACGTGATTTAAACACGAGTTTTTCTCTGGTTGAGGAGCTCTTTTAATACCTGAGTTACCCACACTTTATTACTGGGGGACGATGTTGACTTTCTTTTTGGGAATAACGAGATCCTCACAGAAACGGATGTACCTTTCCAGGTCATCGCCGCCGTCCAGTCAGTGGACTCAAAACAGTCCTGGAGGGCTTCGGGAGTCCAGCTTTAAATCTACACCCTTTTTCGCTTTCTCTCACAACAACAAAAATATCTACACCCGTGCATCAATCTAAGTAACATAATACAAAACTCCCAAATACGTCAGTTTAAGCTAGAGATATGTTTTTTTTTTTTTTACCTTGGCTGCACTAAAAATCCACCGCATCCGCCCATGTCTGCGGTGAAAGGTGACACAGATAGAGCGGTGTTTGTCAGACCATGAGACATCCTGAAAATCAGTCTTCTCATGACAAAAAAAGTCTGTAGCTTCAGAACGGTTTGGCCTACAAAACTATACTGAACTACAAATATAAACGCAACATGTAAAGTGTTGATCCAATGTTCCATGAGCTGAAAAGAAATCACAGGAAACGCTTATTTCTCTCAAATGTTTTGAACAAATTTGTTTACATCCCTGTTAGTGACTTCATTGAAACGGATTGAATAGAGCCTCATGAACACACTATTTCTTACATTATGCTCCTTGACCTTGTTTTGTATCATTTGTGGAATATAGTTGACTATTTTGGGCATCTTAAGGACTTTTTTAATAACCTCATATTATAACAGTTGGCCGTTAGGACAGAAAAATCAAGAACAAAACATGATATTTTTAGATAAAAATATTTTATTGACTCCACACTAAAAATAAGAAAGCAATAAAAACACATAATCTAGATCAGTGGTTCCCAAACTGTTATAGTCCCGTACCCCTTCAAACATTCACCCTCCAGCTGTACCCCTTCAAACATTCACCCTCCAGCTGTACCCCTTCAAACATTCACCCTCCAGCCGTACCCCTTCAAACATTCACCCTCCAGCCGTACCCCTTCAAACATTCACCCTCCAGCCGTACCCCTTCAAACATTCACCCTCCAGCCGTACCCCTTCAAACATTCACCCTCCAGCCGTACCCCTTCAAACATTCACCCTCCAGCCGTACCCCTTCAAACATTCACCCTCCAGCCGTACCCCTTCAAACATTCACCCTCCAGCTGTACCCCTTCAAACATTCACCCTCCAGCCGTACCCCTTCAAACATTCACCCTCCAGCCGTACCCCTTCAAACATTCACCCTCCAGCTGTACCCCTTCAAACATTCACCCTCCAGCCGTACCCCCTCTAGCACCAGGGTCAGTGTACTCTCAAATGTTGTTTTTTACCATCGTTGTAAGTCTGCCACACACACACACTATACCATACATTTATTAAACATCAGAATGAGTGTGAGTTTTTGTCACAACCCGGTTCGTGGGAAGTTACAAAGAGCTCTTATTGGACCAGGACACAAATAATAATATAATAATAACCAATAATGTTGCTCTTTATTTACCCATCTTACATATAAAACCTTATTTGTTCATCGAAAATTGTGAATAACTCACCACAGGTTAATGAGAAGGGTGTGCTTGAAAGGATGCTCATAACTCTGCAATGTTGGGTTGTATTGGAGAGAGTCTCAGTCTTAAATCATTTCCCACACACAGTCTGTGCCTGTATTTAGTTTTCATGCTAGTGAGGGCCGAGAATCCACTCCCACATAGGTACGTGGTTGCAAAGGGCATCAGTGTCTTAACAGAGCGATCTCCCAAGGCAGGGTACTCTGAGCGCAGCCCTATCCAATAATCTGGCAGTAGCTTCTGATTAAATTCTATTTTCATAGAACCACTTGTTGCAATTTCGATGAGGATCTCTTGTTCAGTATCGGTAAGTGGACTGGAGGCAGGGCATGAAAGGGATAACGAATCCAGTTGTTTGTGTCGTCCGTTTCGGGAAAGTACCTGCGTAACTGCACACCCAGTTCACTCAGGTGCTTCGCTATATCACATTTGACATTGTTCCCGTAAGCTTGAGTTCATTTGCACACAAAAAATCAACAATGATGGTAATAAAAGAGCTCCAACTTCTTAATCACAGCCTCAATTTTGTCTCGCGGAGAGTGCCTGTAATCCTAGATTCAGATCATTCAGGTGAGAAAAAAACATCACCCAGATAGGCCAGTCATGTGAGAAACTAGCCATCATGCAAGCGGTCAGACAAGTGAACATGATGGTCAGTAAAGAAAACTTTAAGCTCGTCTCTAAATTTAAAAAAACGTGTTAATACTTTGCCCCTTGGTAACCAGCGCAGTTGTGTATGTTGTAAAAGTGTTACATGGTCGCTGCCCCATATCATTGCATAATTCAGAAAATACACGAGAGTTCAGGGGCCTTGCTTTAACAAAGTTAACCATTTTCACTGTAGTGTCCAAAACGTCTTTCAAGCTGTCAGGCATTCCCTTGGCAGCAAGAGCCTCTCGGTGGATGCTGCAGTGGACCCAAGTGGCGTCAGGAGCAGCTGCTTGCACGCGTGTTACCACTCCACTCTGTCTCCCTGTCATGGCTTTTACGCCACCAGTACAGACACCAACATGAGCAGCAGCTACGTTTGGCTACAAACGGACCGTTAGTGGAATTCCCGCGAGAGAGTAACGGTTAATGTGATTGGACGTTATTATTTGACTAGGCTTCCTGTATTTTACATTGTGTTGTTATTTCGCTGAACACTAGATGGTTTAATAACATTTTGGGCAGTAATGCGAGGCGACTCAGGCGAGATAAAAACCTGACCCAAATGTATAGTCCCGTTGGAACATATAAATGGACTGTTTGAAAATGTGAAGGAAAAAAAGTGAATCACATTTTTATTTGGCGTACAGCGAGAACCCCAGTTAGGGAATAGCTGATCTAAATGATTAGAGCCTGTCTCTTTGACTTGTGGGTGTCATGTCCCCTGGATTACCGCACAATCAAAGGTCCACATTCTGAAAGCATCCTTATGTTTTTGGCTTAAGTGTAGGACATGTTAAGTTCTTGTCAGTGGCATTTCTACTACAGAAGTCCCTGTATGTGTTAAGTTCTTGTCAGTGGTATCTCCACTGCAGAAGTCCCTGTATGTGTTAAGTTCTTGTCAGTGGCATCTCCACTGCAGAAGTCCCTGTCTGTGTTTGCTGGTTCCTTTTCAGTCGGTCAGCTTGGTACAACACAGCTATGGGGAGTTTGGGCACTAGATCCTTCTACTGAAGAACATTAGAATCACGCCTGACAAGCCAATGAACACCATGCCTCACCGGAAGCCCCGCCTCCACAGGTGAAGAACATTAGAATCACGCCTGACAAGCCAATGAACACCATGCCTCACCAGAAGCCCCGCCTCCACAGGTGAAGAACATTTGAATCACGCCTGACAAAGCCAATGAACACCATGCCTCACCAGAAGCCCCGCCTCCACAGGTGAAGAACATTAGAATCACGCCTGACAAGCCAATGAACACCATGCCTCACCAGAAGCCCCGCCTCCACAGGTAAAAAACCAGAGGAACGTTCTTCACCTCGAGCTGAACAGAACAATTCACGCATTTCTTAAAAAAACTAACATTGGAGGGCAAAATGTATCAGGCTTTACTCCAGCCTAATTGTCCCACTTAAGGAGGAAGTGCTCATCCTAATGGAGCCTGGAGCCTGGAGCCTGGAGCCTGGAGCCTGGAGTTTTGTAACTAGTTTCGTGAAGTTCCCTACCAATTTGTTAGTTATTCTTCTGCTTGCTTAGCCTCACTCACAGGTTGTAAGTAAGATGACTAGCACGAACGAGTCGACAAAGGCTGTTTAGTCGGGTTCGAATTCACGACCTTGCCCACAGTCATATGGTTTCACCATGTCTTGTCTTGTATGTCTCGACTGGGTGCTTGCTCAGCCTGCCCTGGATCAAACCGTCTCGTGCCAGATGCCTACAAGCTCTCTCTCTCTCTCGAAGCGTGAAGGCTTCCTTAGAAGGCCTTGTGGGACTGAATATGGCTTTCCTCTCCTGGGTGCCTGTACTTCGGCGGAGTCTGAGTTGCAGAATACGGGGTTGATCTGGACTCACTTTCGGATGATGCTGTTGTGTCAATGGTTGGTTCCGGGGGGGGGGGCAGCCACAGGTCCTTGCTACGGAATCCCTTGCTTCACATTTATCTATGTCTCAGAGCGGCTGTCAGCGGAAGGGCTGTCCTCACCCCGCCGTGGAAGGCATCCAGGTTTGGTGAAAATACCTGCAACTGGTGCTATCCACAGTCCTGATACTGGTGCTATCCGCAGTCCTGATACTGGTGCTATCCGCAGTCCTGATACTGGTGCTATCCACAGTCCTGATACTGGTGCTATCCACAGTCCTGATACTGGTGCTATCCGCAGTCCTGCACCTCTACTGGTGCTATCCGCAGTCCTGATACTGGTGCTATCCACAGTCCTGATACTGGTGCTATCCACAGTCCTGCACCTCTACTGGTGCTATCCACAGTCCTGATACTGGTGCTATCCACAGTCCTGATACTGGTGCTATCCGCAGTCCTGATACTGGTGCTATCCACAGTCCTGCACCTCTACTGGTGCTATCCACAGTCCTGCACCTCTACTGGTGCTATCAGTAGTCCTGATACTGGTGCTATCCACAGTCCTGCACCTCTACTGGTGCTATCAGTAGTCCTGCACCTCTACTGGTGCTATCCACAGTCCTGTACCTCTACTGGTGCTATCCACAGTCCTGTACCTCTACTGGTGCTATCCACAGTCCTGCACCTCTACTGGTGCTATCCACAGTCCTGTACCTCTACTGGTGCTATCCACAGTCCTGTACCTCTACTGGTGCTATCCACAGTCCTGTACCTCTACTGGTGCTATCCACAGTCCTGTACCTCTACTGGTGCTATCCACAGTCCTGCACCTCTACTGGTGCTATCCACAGTCCTGCACCTCTACTGGTGCTGTCCACAGTCCTGCACCTCTACTGGTGCTATCCACAGTCCTGTACCTCTACTGGTGCTATCCACAGTCCTGTACCTCTACTGGTGCTGTCCACAGTCCTGTACCTCTACTGGTGCTATCCACAGTCCTGTACCTCTACTGGTGCTGTCCACAGTCCTGCACCTCTACTGGTGCTATCCACAGTCCTGTGCCTCTACTGGTGCTATCCACAGTCCTGTACCTCTACTGGTGCTGTCCACAGTCCTGTACCTCTACTGGTGCTATCCACAGTCCTGTACCTCTACTGGTGCTGTCCACAGTCCTGCACCTCTACTGGTGCTGTCCACAGTCCTGTACCTCTACTGGTGCTATCCACAGTCCTGTACCTCTACTGGTGCTATCCACAGTCCTGTACCTCTACTGGTGCTATCCACAGTCCTGTACCTCTACTGGTGCTGTCCACAGTCCTGTACCTCTACTGGAGCTGTCCACAGTCCTGTACCTCTACTGGTGCTGTCCACAGTCCTGTACCTCTACTGGTGCTGTCCACAGTCCTGCACCTCTACTGGTGCTGTCCACAGTCCTGCACCTCTACTGGTGCTGTCCACAGTCCTGCACCTCTACTGGTGCTATCCACAGTCCTGTACCTCTACTGGTGCTATCCACAGTCCTGTACCTCTACTGGTGCTATCCACAGTCCTGTACCTCTACTGGTGCTGTCCACAGTCCTGTACCTCTACTGGTGCTATCCACAGTCCTGCACCTCTACTGGTGCTATCCACAGTCCTGTACCTCTACTGGTGCTATCCACAGTCCTGTACCTCTACTGGCGCTATCCACAGTCCTGTACCGCTACTGGTGCTGTCCACAGTCCTGTACCTCTACTGGTGCTGTCCACAGTCCTGTACCTCTACTGGTGCTGTCCACAGTCCTGTACCGCTACTGGTGCTATCCACAGTCCTGTACCTCTACTGGTGCTGTCCACAGTCCTGTACCTCTACTGGTGCTGTCCACAGTCTTGTACCGCTACTGGTGCTGTCCACAGTCCTGTACCTCTACTGGTGCTGTCCACAGTCCTGTACCTCTACTGGTGCTGTCCACAGTCCTGTACCTCTACTGGTGCTGTCCACAGTCCTGTACCTCTACTGGTGCTGTCCACAGTCCTGTACCTCTACTGGTGCTGTCCACAGTCCTGCACCTCTACTGGTGCTGTCCACAGTCCTGCACCTCTACTGGTGCTGTCCACAGTCCTGTACCTCTACTGGTGCTATCCACAGTCCTGTACCTCTACTGGTGCTATCCACAGTCCTGTACCTCTACTGGTGCTATCCACAGTCCTGTACCTCTACTGGTGCTGTCCACAGTCCTGTACCTCTACTGGAGCTGTCCACAGTCCTGTACCTCTACTGGTGCTGTCCACAGTCCTGTACCTCTACTGGTGCTGTCCACAGTCCTGCACCTCTACTGGTGCTGTCCACAGTCCTGCACCTCTACTGGTGCTGTCCACAGTCCTGTACCTCTACTGGTGCTATCCACAGTCCTGTACCTCTACTGGTGCTATCCACAGTCCTGTACCTCTACTGGTGCTATCCACAGTCCTGTACCTCTACTGGTGCTGTCCACAGTCCTGTACCTCTACTGGTGCTATCCACAGTCCTGTACCTCTACTGGTGCTATCCACATTCCTGTACCTCTACTGGTGCTATCCACAGTCCTGTACCTCTACTGGTGCTATCCACAGTCCTGTACCGCTACTGGTGCTGTCCACAGTCCTGTACCTCTACTGGTGCTGTCCACAGTCCTGTACCTCTACTGGTGCTGTCCACAGTCCTGTACCGCTACTGGTGCTATCCACAGTCCTGTACCTCTACTGGTGCTGTCCACAGTCCTGTACCTCTACTGGTGCTGTCCACAGTCCTGTACCTCTACTGGTGCTGTCCACAGTCCTGTACCTCTACTGGTGCTGTCCACAGTCCTGTACCTCTACTGGTGCTGTCCACAGTCCTGTACCTCTACTGGTGCTGTCCACAGTCCTGTACCTCTACTGGTGCTGTCCACAGTCCTGTACCTCTACTGGTGCTGTCCACAGTCCTGTACCGCTACTGGTGCTATCCACAGTCCTGTACCTCTACTGGTGCTGTCCACAGTCCTGTACCTCTACTGGTGCTGTCCACAGTCCTGTACCGCTACTGGTGCTGTCCACAGTCCTGTACCTCTACTGGTGCTGTCCACAGTCCTGTACCTCTACTGGTGCTATCCACAGTCCTGTACCTCTACTGGTGCTGTCCACAGTCCTGTACCTCTACTGGTGCTATCCACAGTCCTGCACCTCTACTGGTGCTATCCACAGTCCTGTACCTCTACTGGTGCTATCCACAGTCCTGTACCTCTACTGGTGCTATCCACAGTCCTGTACCGCTACTGGTGCTGTCCACAGTCCTGTACCTCTACTGGTGCTGTCCACAGTCCTGTACCTCTACTGGTGCTGTCCACAGTCCTGTACCGCTACTGGTGCTATCCACAGTCCTGTACCTCTACTGGTGCTGTCCACAGTCCTGTACCTCTACTGGTGCTGTCCACAGTCCTGTACCGCTACTGGTGCTGTCCACAGTCCTGTACCTCTACTGGTGCTGTCCACAGTCCTGTACCTCTACTGGTGCTGTCCACAGTCCTGTACCTCTACTGGTGCTGTCCACAGTCCTGTACCTCTACTGGTGCTGTCCACAGTCCTGTACCTCTACTGGTGCTGTCCACAGTCCTGCACCTCTACTGGTGCTGTCCACAGTCCTGCACCTCTACTGGTGCTGTCCACAGTCCTGTACCTCTACTGGTGCTATCCACAGTCCTGTACCTCTACTGGTGCTATCCACAGTCCTGTACCTCTACTGGTGCTATCCACAGTCCTGTACCTCTACTGGTGCTGTCCACAGTCCTGTACCTCTACTGGAGCTGTCCACAGTCCTGTACCTCTACTGGTGCTGTCCACAGTCCTGTACCTCTACTGGTGCTGTCCACAGTCCTGCACCTCTACTGGTGCTGTCCACAGTCCTGCACCTCTACTGGTGCTGTCCACAGTCCTGTACCTCTACTGGTGCTATCCACAGTCCTGTACCTCTACTGGTGCTATCCACAGTCCTGTACCTCTACTGGTGCTATCCACAGTCCTGTACCTCTACTGGTGCTGTCCACAGTCCTGTACCTCTACTGGTGCTATCCACAGTCCTGTACCTCTACTGGTGCTATCCACATTCCTGTACCTCTACTGGTGCTATCCACAGTCCTGTACCTCTACTGGTGCTATCCACAGTCCTGTACCGCTACTGGTGCTGTCCACAGTCCTGTACCTCTACTGGTGCTGTCCACAGTCCTGTACCTCTACTGGTGCTGTCCACAGTCCTGTACCGCTACTGGTGCTATCCACAGTCCTGTACCTCTACTGGTGCTGTCCACAGTCCTGTACCTCTACTGGTGCTGTCCACAGTCCTGTACCTCTACTGGTGCTGTCCACAGTCCTGTACCTCTACTGGTGCTGTCCACAGTCCTGTACCTCTACTGGTGCTGTCCACAGTCCTGTACCTCTACTGGTGCTGTCCACAGTCCTGTACCTCTACTGGTGCTGTCCACAGTCCTGTACCTCTACTGGTGCTGTCCACAGTCCTGTACCGCTACTGGTGCTATCCACAGTCCTGTACCTCTACTGGTGCTGTCCACAGTCCTGTACCTCTACTGGTGCTGTCCACAGTCCTGTACCGCTACTGGTGCTGTCCACAGTCCTGTACCTCTACTGGTGCTGTCCACAGTCCTGTACCTCTACTGGTGCTGTCCACAGTCCTGTACCTCTACTGGTGCTGTCCACAGTCCTGTACCTCTACTGGTGCTGTCCACAGTCCTGTACCTCTACTGGTGCTGTCCACAGTCCTGCACCTCTACTGGTGCTGTCCACAGTCCTGCACCTCTACTGGTGCTGTCCACAGTCCTGTACCTCTACTGGTGCTATCCACAGTCCTGTACCTCTACTGGTGCTATCCACAGTCCTGTACCTCTACTGGTGCTATCCACAGTCCTGTACCTCTACTGGTGCTGTCCACAGTCCTGTACCTCTACTGGTGCTATCCACAGTCCTGTACCTCTACTGGTGCTGTCCACAGTCCTGTACCTCTACTGGTGCTATCCACAGTCCTGTACCTCTACTGGTGCTGTCCACAGTCCTGTACCTCTACTGGTGCTGTCCACAGTCCTGTACCTCTACTGGTGCTGTCCACAGTCCTGTACCTCTACTGGTGCTGTCCACAGTCCTGTACCTCTACTGGTGCTGTCCACAGTCCTGTACCTCTACTGGTGCTGTCCACAGTCCTGTACCTCTACTGGTGCTGTCCACAGTCCTGTACCTCTACTGGTGCTGTCCACAGTCCTGTACCGCTACTGGTGCTATCCACAGTCCTGTACCTCTACTGGTGCTGTCCACAGTCCTGTACCTCTACTGGTGCTGTCCACAGTCCTGTACCGCTACTGGTGCTGTCCACAGTCCTGTACCTCTACTGGTGCTGTCCACAGTCCTGTACCTCTACTGGTGCTGTCCACAGTCCTGTACCTCTACTGGTGCTGTCCACAGTCCTGTACCTCTACTGGTGCTGTCCACAGTCCTGTACCTCTACTGGTGCTGTCCACAGTCCTGCACCTCTACTGGTGCTGTCCACAGTCCTGCACCTCTACTGGTGCTGTCCACAGTCCTGTACCTCTACTGGTGCTATCCACAGTCCTGTACCTCTACTGGTGCTATCCACAGTCCTGTACCTCTACTGGTGCTATCCACAGTCCTGTACCTCTACTGGTGCTGTCCACAGTCCTGTACCTCTACTGGTGCTATCCACAGTCCTGTACCTCTACTGGTGCTGTCCACAGTCCTGTACCTCTACTGGTGCTATCCACAGTCCTGCACCTCTACTGGTGCTATCCACAGTCCTGTACCTCTACTGGTGCTATCCACAGTCCTGTACCTCTACTGGTGCTGTCCACAGTCCTGTACCTCTACTGGTGCTGTCCACAGTCCTGTACCGCTTGCCTCTTTTTCCAGACTGTTTCGATGAGCTAAGACAACCTGGTCCCAGCCACATTCTGCCAAGCTGATGTTTCATGGATAATCCCCACTTCACGGATATGGAGGGGCGGTGATTTTTCCCATGCCTCCGGTGGATGAGAAGCTATCTCCCTAGACCCGTTGGATAACAAAGGGAGGACTAATCCCAACCCGTCGCTCCCTAATAAGCACTGTCGTTGTTTTAGGGCGCAGCTTGACAAGGTGTACTGGGCCCAGGGGGTGGCGTACCGTTCAGCGGAGGGAGGGAACTCCCCATAGCTGTGTTGTTCCTGGTTTCCCTCGTTCAGGGAACAGGATATATACTCATTACTGTACGTTCTGCTGATTCCAGGTGGTACTTGGAATGAAGGCAGGAAGGACATCAATGCAGCAGCTGAAACCAGGTCCTGTTTCTTAAAATGTGTGTGTGGTGTGTGTGTGGTGTGTGTGTGTTACTCTGTGTGTTGTGTGTGTGTTGCTCTGTGTGTTGCTCTGTGTGTGTGTGTGTGTTACTCTGTGTGTTGTGTGTGTGTTACTCTGTGTGTTGTGTGTGTGTTACTCTGCGTGTGTGTGTTGCTCTGTGTGTTGCTCAGTGTGGTGTGTGTGTTACTCTGTGTGTGTGTGTTGTGTGTGGTGTGTGTGTGTTACTCTGTGTGTGTGTGTTGCGTGTGTGTTGCTCTGTGTGTTGCTCTGTGTGTGTGTGTGTGTTACTCTGTGTGTGTGTGTGTTACTCTGTGTGTTACTGTGTGTTACTCTGTGTGTTGCTCAGTGTGGTGTGTGTTGCTCAGTGCGGTGTGTGTTACTCTGTGTGTGTGTGTTGCTCAGTGCGGTGTGTGTTACTCTGTGTGTGTGTGTTGTGTGTGTTACTCTGTGTGTGTGTGTGTGTTGTGTGTGTTACTCTGTGTGTGTGTGTTGTGTGTGTTGCTCTGTGTGTTGCTCTGTGTGTTGCTCTGTGTGTGTGTTACTCTGTGTGTGTTACTCTGTGTGTGTGTGTGTGTGTGTGGTGTGTGTTACTCTGTGTGTGTGTGTGTGTGGTGTGTGTTACTCTGTGTGTGTGTTGCTCAGTGTGTGTTACTCTGTGTGTGTGTGTTGTGTGTGTTACTCTGTGTGTGTGTGTTGCTCAGTGTGGTGTGTGTTGTCGGTCTCTCTCAGCCTCCCTAGAAGCTCCTGCAGCTCCTCCATGTTGTGATTCTTGTCTTCCAGCAGCTCATAACGCAGACTGGAGATATCCTGCTTAATCTCTTTCAGCTCACCTACACACACACACACACACACACACACACACACACACACACACACACACACACACACACACACAGACCACACAGTTCACGTTGAGTAAAGTTTCAAAACTATTCGGCATTGCTTCTGACTGAGGTGTGTGTGTGTGTGTGTGTGTGTGTGTGTGTGTGTGTGTGTGTGTGTGTGTGTGTGTGTGTGTGTGTGTGTGTGTGTGTGTCACCTTCGTTGATCTCGTCATTTTCTTTGTCCGTCTGAGCTTTGATGATGTACCGTTTTATAAGGCGCTTCATGATCTTCTGCAACACACACACACACACACACACACACACACACACACACACACACACACACACACACACACACACACACACACACACACACACACACACACACACACTGAACAGATAAACTTACAAAATACACATTCATTATTGTAACCTGGTATTGTGAGTGAGTGAGTGGAGAGGGGAGGACCATCCTCTTCAGTGATTTTCATAAAAATGTAAATAGTGAAACATTAAATTTTTTTTAAATGAAAATATACTAAATACTGCATATTCACGTCACCAAATAATTGATTAAAACACACTGTTTTGCAAAGAAGGTCTACAGTAGCATCAACAGCACTCTGTAGGGTAACACCATGGTGTAGCCGGAGGACAGCTAGCTTCCGTCCTCCTCTGGGTGCATTGACTTCAATACAAAACCTAGGAGGCTCATGGTTCTCACCCCCCTTCCATAATTATGACAACTTCCAGAAGACGTCCTCTAACTTATCAGAGCTTTTGCAGCATGAACTGACATGTTGTCGACCCAATCAAAGGATCAGAGAGTGAATCTAGTACTGAAAACATAAGCTACAGCTAGCTAGCACTGCAGTGCATAAAATGTGGTGAGTAGTTGACTCAAAGAGAGAGAGAGGCAACAGTTGAACAGTTTTGAACAAATACATTTCTTAAAAAATAATTGAGAAGCAAGAAAAAGGGAGAGAGAGAGAGCTAGCTGTATTTCGTAATATTTTTTTACTTACTTTTACTTACGTAGCTACTTTAGCTAGCTAGCTAGTTTAGCCTAATCAAACATCCGGCTCAAACAGAGGAATGCAGATGATATTTATGAATTGCAGTCATCCAATATGTTAGAAATAAGGCCATGCTCATTAAAATAAAGAAATAATCCTCATTTTGAACGACTGGTTACCTCATATCTGGTGGGTCTCGGAGAGTTGCTGTATCCTGAAGCTTTACTGTCTCCCAGCTGAAACACACAGAGATACAGTATTAAATATTTATTACAATTAGTATATTAATACTGTTTAAATACCTATATCAATACGTATTACCGTAATTGGTAACACTTTACAATAAGGGTTATAATGATGTTATTAATGGTTATTTAATAATAAGGTTTATAATGATGTTATTAATGGTTATTTAATAATAAGGTTTATAATGATGTTATTAATGGTTATTTAATAATAAGGTTTATAATGATGTTATTAATGGTTATTTAATAATTTGTAAATGCATTAATAACCAGTGAAAAACAGATTACAACAGATCGGCAGTCAGCGCTTGCCTCCAGTTAACCATTTAGAAATGCACTTCCAAACGCAGTAATATGAACCCTTATGCATCATCAAGCAACCTTATTTTCTATAGTTTCACTGTTGAACATTATCTTTTCACATTTGGGTCCATTGTTGCTCTGCCCAAGGAACAAAATTGGTTGGTTTTCAGACCAACTCCTATGATGTGTTTTGCCCCACGTTTGAAACCCTGATGATGAATTGGTGAGCTTATTTATCCCAGTCTAATACCCTCTTATTAAAACCATGTATTATAAACATTATCCTTTACTACAGCCTTTGTTGGTGAGCCTATGGTGTTTTCCATTGCATCAAAACACTTTCATGTGCAAACTTAGAAGAAACAACATTTCAGGGTCAATGTTGTTTAATTTTCTATTGTACCATTCACTTAAATATTTTGACCTTTTATGCTCATGTCAACTAAAGTAACCTATTTTGTTTTAGCCAATTAGAAGCCTTGCTAAGCCATCATTGTTTCAAGAATTAGCCTAGTTTCGTCAGAGGAAGAGTTGGAGAGGACAGCTTTGTTCCAAGATGACCTGAGGACTTGTTTTGTGACCTGGACTTCTCTTCAATTGCATGCAGGGTATTTTCCTCCATGGATTACAGCACGCAGGGCAGAGTTGCAAAGAAAAAGCCATGTCTCAGACTGGACAATTAAAAAGATTAAGATGGGCAAAAGAATACAGACACTAACAGAGGAACTCTGCCTAGAAGACCAGCATCCTGGAATCGCCTCTTCACTGTTGACATTGAGACTGTTAGGGATAGCCCCCTTTTTAATTGTTTTTGTTGCCTAAATGACATACCCAAATCTATCTGCCTGTAGCTCAGGCCCTGAAGCATGGATATGCATATTTATTTTTAAAATGTTTTTATTTCACCTTTATTTAACCAGGTAGGCTAGTGGAGAACAAGTCCTTTATTTAACCAGGTAGGCTAGTGGAGAACAAGTCCTTTATTTAACCAGGTAGGCTAGTGGAGAACAAGTCCTTTATTTAACCAGGTAGGCCAGTTGAGAACAAGTTCTCATTTACAACTGCGACCTGGCCAAGATAAAGCAAAGCAGTGCGACACAAACAACAACACAGAGTTACACATGGAGTAAACAAACATACAGTCAATAACACAATAGAAAAATCTATATACAGTGTGTTGAAATGGAGTAAGGAGGTAAGGCAATAAATAGGCCAATAGTAGCGAAATAATTACAATTTAGCAAATGAACACTGGAGTGATAGATGTGCAGATTATGATGTGCAAGTAGAAATACTGGTGTACAAAAGAGCAAAAAAAGTACATTAAAAACAATATGGGGATGAGGTATGTAGTTGGATGGGCTATTTACAGATGGGCTGTGTGCAGCTGCAGCGATCGGTAAGCTGCTCATTGGCAGCAGAGAACTGGAAGGAAAGGCAGCCAAAGGAGGAATTGGCTTTGGGGGGATGACCAGTGAGATATACCTGCTGGAGCGCATGCTACGGGTGGGTGCTGCTATGGTGACCAGTGAGCTGAGATAAGGCAGGGTTTTACCTAGCAAAGACTTATAGATTACCTGGAGACAGTGTGTCTGGCGACGAATATGTAGCGAGGGCCAGCCGACGAGAGCATACAGGTCACAGTGGTGGGTAGTATATGGGGCTTTGGTGACAAAACGGATGGCACTGTGATAGACTACATCCAATTTATTGAGTAGAGTGTTGGAGGCTATTTTGTAAATGACATCGCCGAAGTCAAGAATCGGTAGGATAGTCAGTTTTACGAGGGTATGTTTGGCAGCATGAGTGAAGGATGCTTTGTTGCGAAATAGGAAGCCAATTCTAGATTTAATTTTGGATTGGAGATGCTTAATGTGAGTCTGGAAGGAGAGTTTACAGTCTAACCAGACACCGAGGTATTTGTAGTTGTCCACATATTCTAAGTCAGAACCGTCCAGAGTAGTGATGCTGGACGGGCGGGCAGGTGCGGGCAGCGATCGGTTGAAGAGCATGCATTTAGTTTTACTAACGTTTAAGAGCAGTTGGAGGCCACGGAAGGAGAGTTGTATGGCATTGAAGCTCGTCTGGAGGTTAGTTAACACAGTGTCCAAAGAATGGCCAGAAGTATACAGAATGGTGTCGTCTGCGTAGAGGTGGATCAGAGAATCACCAGCAGCAAGAGCGACATCATTGATGTACACAGACAAATGATTCGGCCCGAGGAATTGAACCCTGTGGTTCCCCCATAGAGACTGGCAGAGGTCCGGACAACACGCTCTTGGTACCATTTTAAAGGAAACACTTTGAAGGTTGTGTAAATGTGAATTGAATGTAGGAGATTTTCCGATTTTTTGATTTTCACAGATTCCTTTCTTTGCAAATTGAACGAGTGGAAATACACAATCAAACGTGTATGCTATATGGACCATTTTAGGATATGAAAAAGGATTTTATCTAACAAAACAACACTTCATGTTATCTCTGGGACCCTTTGGATGATAAAACAGAGCAAGATTTCAGAATGTAAGTACACATTCACCTTCAGAGGTGAATTTATCAAACCTATCACTGTGAAAAAAAGTGTTTTGTTGTTTGGAGCTCTCATCAAACAATAGCATGGCATTTTCTCGCAGTAAATCGGACAGTGCAGCCGATGTAAGACCCTCACATGTACCGACATTTGTTGTTTCTCTAAAATCTTTGATCGTGACAAGGCGCTGTATGACTTACAACTGTCCCGTTGATGACTTGTGAGGTGTCTGTTTCTCAAAATAGACACACTAATGTACTGGTCATCTTGCTCAGTTGTGCACCGGGGCCTCCCACTCCTCTTTATACTCTGGTTAGAGCCAGTTTGAGCTGTTCTGTGAAGGGAGTAGTACACAGCATTGTACCAGATCTTCAGTTTCTTGGCAATTTCTCGCATGGAATAGCCTTCATTTCCCAGAACAAGAATAGACTGACAAGTTTCAGAAGAAAGGTCTTTGTTTCTGGCCATTTTGAGCCTGTAATCGAACCCACAAACTCCGATGCTCCAGATACTCAACTAGTCTAAAGAAGGCCAGTTTTATTGCTTCTTTAATCAGAACAACGGTTTTCAGCTGTGCTAACATAATTGCAAAAGGGTTTTCTAATGATCAATTAGCCTTTTTAAAATATGAACTTGGATTAGCTAACACAACGTGCCATTGGAATACAGGAGTGATGGTTGCTGATAATGGGCCTCTGGACGCCTATGTAGATATTCCATTAAAAATCAGCCGTTTCCAGCTACAATAGTCATTTACAACATTAACAATGTCAATAATGTATTTCTGATCAATTTGATGTTATATTCATGGACAAAAATTTTGCTTTTCTATCAAAAACATGGACATTTCTATGTGACCACCCCTTCCCTCCCCCTGCAGTAATGTTATGACCACCCCTCCACCCCTCCACCCCCTCCACCCCTCCCCCTCCACCCCTCCTCCCCTCTCTGGACCAAGGCTTACTATGGGTCATAACTAGAGGCAGATACAGGACCCAGGTCTACCATCACTAGAGGCAGATACAGGACCCAGGTCTACCATCACTAGAGGCTGATACAGGACCCAGGTCTACCATCACTAGAGACAGGACCCAGGTCTACCATCACTAGAGGCAGGACCCAGGTCTACCATCACTAGAGGCTGATACAGGACCCAGGTCTACCATCACTAGAGGCAGGACCCAGGTCTACCATCACTAGAGACAGGACCCAGGTCTACCATCACTAGAGACAGGACCCAGGTCTACCATCACTAGAGGCAGGACCCAGGTCTATCATCACTAGAGGCAGATACAGGACCCAGGTCTACCATCACTAGAGGCAGGACCCAGGTCTACCATCACTAGAGGCTGATACAGGACCCAGGTCTACCATCACTAGAGGCTGATACAGGACCCAGGTCTACCATCACTAGAGGCAGGACCCAGGTCTACCATCACTAGAAGCTGATACAGGACCCAGGTCTACCATCACTAGAGGCAGGACCCAGGTCTACCATCACTAGAGGCTGATACAGGACCCAGGTCTACCATCACTAGAGGCTGATACAGGACCCAGGTCTACCATCACTAGAGGCAGGACCCAGGTCTACCATCACTAGAGGCTGATACAGGACCCAGGTCTACCATCACTAGAGGCAGGACCCAGGTCTACCATCACTAGAGGCTGATACAGGACCCAGGTCTACCATCACTAGAGGTTGATACACGACCCAGGTCTACCATCACTAGAGGCTGATACAGGACCCAGGTCTACCATCACTAGAGACAGGACCCAGGTCTACCATCACTAGAGGCTGATACAGGACCCAGGTCTACCATCACTAGAGGCTGATACAGGACCCAGGTCTACCATCACTAGAGGCAGGACCCAGGTCTATCATCACTAGAGGCTGATACAGGACCCAGGTCTACCATCACTAGAGGTTGATACACGACCCAGGTCTACCATCACTAGAGGCTGATACAGGACCCAGGTCTACCATCACTAGAGACAGGACCCAGGTCTACCATCACTAGAGGCTGATACAGGACCCAGGTCTACCATCACTAGATACAGGACCCAGGTCTACCATCACTAGAGAAAGGACCCAGGTCTACCATCACTAGAGGCTGATACAGGACCCAGGTCTACCATCACTAGAGACAGGACCCAGGTCAACCATCACTAGAGGCAGGACCCAGGTCTACCATCACTAGAGGCTGATACAGGACCCAGGTCTACCATCACTAGAGACAGGACCCAGGTCTACCATCACTAGAGGCTGATACAGGACCCAGGTCTACCATCACTAGATACAGGACCCAGGTCTACCATCACTAGAGGCAGGACCCAGGTCTACCATCACTAGAGGCAGGACCCAGGTCTACCATCGCTAGAGACAGGACCCAGGTCTACCATCACTAGAGGCAGGACCCAGGTCTACCATAACTAGAGGCAGGACCCAGGTCTACCATCACTAGAGACTGATACAGGACCCAGGTCTACCATCACTAGAGACAGGACCCAGGTCTACCATCACTAGAGGCTGATACAGGACCCAGGTCTACCATCACTAGAGACTGATACAGGACCCAGGTCTACCATCACTAGAGACAGGACCCAGGTCTACCATCACTAGATACAGGACCCAGGTCTACCATCACTAGAGGCAGGACCCAGGTCTACCATCACTAGAGACAGGACCCAGGTCTACCATCACTAGAGGCTGATACAGGACCCAGGTCTACCATCACTAGAGACAGGACCCAGGTCTACCATCACTAGAGACAGGACCCAGGTCTACCATCACTAGAGGCTGATACAGGACCCAGGTCTACCATTACTAGATACAGGACCCAGGTCTACCATCACTAGATACAGGACCCAGGTCTACCATCACTAGATACAGGACCCAGGTCTACCATCACTAGAGACAGGACCCAGGTCTACCATCACTAGAGGCTGATACAGGACCCAGGTCTACCATCACTAGAGGCAGATACAGGACCCAGGTCTACCATCACTAGAGACAGGACCCAGGTCTACCATCACTAGATACAGGACCCAGGTCTACCATCACTAGAGGCAGATACAGGACCCAGGTCTACCATCACTAGAGACAGGACCCAGGTCTACCATCACTAGAGGCAGATACAGGACCCAGGTCTACCATCACTAGAGGCTGATACAGGACCCAGGTCTACCATCACTAGAGGCAGGACCCAGGTCTACCATCACTAGAGGCAGGACCCAGGTCTACCATCACTAGAGGCTGATACAGGACCCAGGTCTACCATCACTAGAGGCAGGACCCGGGTCTACCATCATTAGAGGCTGATACAGGACCCAGGTCTACCATCACTAGAGACTGATACAGGACCCAGGTATACCATCACTAGAGACAGGACCCAGGTCTACCATCACTAGAGACAGGACCCAGGTCTACCATCACTAGATACAGGACCCAGGTCTACCATCACTAGAGGCTGATACAGGACCCAGGTCTACCATCACTAGAGGCAGGACCCAGGTCTACCATCACTAGATACAGGACCCAGGTCTACCATCACTAGAGGCAGGACCCAGGTCTACCATCACTAGAGGCTGATACAGGACCCAGGTCTACCATCACTAGAGGCAGGACCCAGGTCTACCATCACTAGAGACAGGACCCAGGTCAACCATCACTAGAGACAGGACCCAGGTCTACCATCACTAGAGGCTGAAACAGGACCCAGGTCTACCATCACTAGAGACAGGACCCAGGTCTACCATCACTAGAGACAGGACCCAGGTCTACCATCACTAGAGGCTGATACAGGACCCAGGTCTACCATCACTAGAGGCTGATACAGGACCCAGGTCTACCATCCCTAGAGGCTGATACAGGACCCAGGTCTACCATCACTAGAGACAGGACCCAGGTCTACCATCACTAGAGGCAGGACCCAGGTCTACCATCACTAGATACAGGACCCAGGTCTACCATCACTAGATACAGGACCCAGGTCTACCATCACTAGAGGCTGATACAGGACCCAGGTCTACCATCACTAGAGGCAGGACCCAGGTCTACCATCACTAGAGGCAGGACCCAGGTCTACCATCACTAGATACAGGACCCAGGTCTACCATCACTAGATACAGGACCCAGGTCTACCATCACTAGAGACTGATACAGGACCCAGGTCTACCATCACTAGAGGCAGGACCCAGGTCTACCATCACTAGATACAGGACCCAGGTCTACCATCACTAGAGGCAGGACCCAGGTCTACCATCACTAGAGGCAGGACACAGGTCTACCATCACTAGAGACAGGACCCAGGTCTACCATCACTAGAGGCAGGACCCAGGTCTACCATCACTAGAGGCAGGACCCAGGTCTACCATCACTAGAGACTGATACAGGACCCAGTTCTACCATCACTAGAGACAGGACCCAGGTCTACCATCACTAGAGGCTGATACAGGACCCAGGTCTACCATCACTAGAGGCTGATACAGGACCCAGGTCTACCATCACTAGAGACAGGACCCAGGTCTACCATCACTAGATACAGGACCCAGGTCTACCATCACTAGAGGCAGGACCCAGGTCTACCATCACTAGAGACAGGACCCAGGTCTACCATCACTAGAGGCTGATACAGGACCCAGGTCTACCATCACTAGAGACAGGACCCAGGTCTACCATCACTAGAGACAGGACCCAGGTCTACCATCACTAGAGGCTGATACAGGACCCAGGTCTACCATCACTAGATACAGGACCCAGGTCTACCATCACTAGATACAGGACCCAGGTCTACCATCACTAGATACAGGACCCAGGTCTACCATCACTAGAGACAGGACCCAGGTCTACCATCACTAGAGGCTGATACAGGACCCAGGTCTACCATCACTAGAGGCAGATACAGGACCCAGGTCTACCATCACTAGAGACAGGACCCAGGTCTACCATCACTAGATACAGGACCCAGGTCTACCATCACTAGAGGCAGATACAGGACCCAGGTCTACCATCACTAGAGACAGGACCCAGGTCTACCATCACTAGAGGCAGATACAGGACCCAGGTCTACCATCACTAGAGGCTGATACAGGACCCAGGTCTACCATCACTAGAGGCAGGACCCAGGTCTACCATCACTAGAGGCAGGACCCAGGTCTACCATCACTAGAGGCTGATACAGGACCCAGGTCTACCATCACTAGAGGCAGGACCCAGGTCTACCGTCACTAGAGGCTGATACAGGACCCAGGTCTACCATCACTAGAGGCTGATACAGGACCCAGGTCTACCATCACTAGAGACAGGACCCAGGTCTACCATCACTAGAGACAGGACCCAGGTCTACCATCACTAGATACAGGACCCAGGTCTACCATCACTAGAGGCTAATACAGGACCCAGGTCTACCATCACTAGAGGCTGAAACAGGACCCAGGTCTACCATCACTAGAGACAGGACCCAGGTCTACCATCACTAGAGACAGGACCCAGGTCTACCATCACTAGAGGCTGATACAGGACCCAGGTCTACCATCACTAGAGGCTTATACAGGACCCAGGTCTACCATCCCTAGAGGCTGATACAGGACCCAGGTCTACCATCACTAGAGACAGGACCCAGGTCTACCATCACTAGAGGCTGATACAGGACCCAGGTCTACCATCACTAGAGGCTGATACAGGACCCAGGTCTACCATCACTAGAGGCTGATACAGGACCCAGGTCTACCATCACTAGATACAGGACCCAGGTCTACCATCACTAGAGACAGGACCCAGGTCTACCATCACTAGAGGCAGATACAGGACCCAGGTCTACCATCACTAGAGGCTGATACAGGACCCAGGTCTACCATCACTAGAGGCTGATACAGGACCCAGGTCTACCATCACTAGAGGCAGGACCCAGGTCTACCATCACTAGAGTCGGGACCCAGGTCTACCATCACTAGAGACAGGACCCAGGTCTACCATCACTAGAGGCTGATACAGGACCCAGGTCTACCATCACTAGAGGCTGATACTGGACCCAGGTCTACCATCACTAGAGGCTGATACAGGACCCAGGTCTACCATCACTAGAGACAGGACCCAGGTCTACCATCACTAGAGGCTGATACAGGACCCAGGTCTACCATCACTAGAGGCTGATACAGGACCCAGGTCTACCATCACTAGAGACAGGACCCAGGTCTACCATCACTAGAGGCTGATACAGGACCCAGGTCTACCATCACTAGAGGCAGGACCCAGGTCTACCATCACTAGAGGCTGATACAGGACCCAGGTCTACCATCACTAGAGGCAGGACCCAGGTCTACCATCACTAGAGGCTGATACAGGACCCAGGTCTACCATCACTAGAGGCAGGACCCAGGTCTACCATCACTAGAGACAGGACCCAGGTCTACCATCACTAGAGACAGGACCCAGGTCTACCATCACTAGAGACTGATACAGGACCCAGGTCTACCATCACTGGAGGCAGGACCCAGGTCTACCATCACTAGAGGCTGATACAGGACCCAGGTCTACCATCACTAGAGGCTGATACAGGACCCAGGTCTACCATCACTAGAGGCAGGACCCAGGTCTACCATCACTAGAGGCAGGACCCAGGTCTACCATCACTAGAGACAGGACCCAGGTCTACCATCACTAGAGACAGGACCCAGGTCTACCATCACTAGAGACAGGACCCAGGTCTACCATCACTAGAGACAGATACAGTGGATGAACAGAGAGAAGTGTGGCTGTGTGTGGCTGTGTGTGTACCTGGTTGAGCTGTTCCCCATCAGGTGGCTGTGTGTGGCTGTGTGTGGCTGTGTGTGGCTGTGTGTGGCTGTGTGTGGCTGTGTGTAGCTGTGTGTGGCTGTGTGTGGCTGTGTGTGGCTGTGTGTAGCTGTGTGTGGCTGTGTGTGGCTGTGTGTGGCTGTGTGTGGCTGTGTGTGGCTGTGTGTAGCTGTGTGTAGCTGTGTGTGGCTGTGTGTGGCTGTGTGTGGCTGTGTGTGGCTGTGTGTGGCTGTGTGTGGCTGTGTGTGGCTGTGTGTAGCTGTGTGTGGCTGTGTGTGGCTGTGTGTGGCTGTGTGTGGCTGTGTGTGGCAGTGTGTGGCTGTGTGTGGCTGTGTGTGGCTGTGTGTGGCTGTGTGTGACTGTGTGTAGCAGTGTGTGGCTGTGTGTGGCTGTGTGTGGCTGTGTGTGGCTGTGTGTGGCTGTGTGTGGCTGTGTGTAGCTGTGTGTGGCTGTGTGTAGCTGTGTGTGGCTGTGTGTGGCTGTGTGTAGCTGTGTGTGGCTGTGTGTGGCTGTGTGTGGCTGTGTGTGGCTGTGTGTGGCTGTGTGTAGCTGTGTGTGGCTGTGTGTGGCTGTGTGTGGCTGTGTGTGGCTGTGTGTGGCTGTGTGTGGCTGTGTGTAGCTGTGTGTGGCTGTGTGTGGCTGTGTGTGGCTGTGTGTAGCTGTGTGTGGCTGTGTGTGGCTGTGTGTGGCTGTGTGTGGCTGTGTGTGGCTGTGTGTAGCTGTGTGTGGCTGTGTGTGGCTGTGTGTGGCTGTGTGTGGCTGTGTGTGGCTGTGTGTAGCTGTGTGTAGCTGTGTGTAGCTGTGTGTGGCTGTGTGTGGCTGTGTGTGGCTGTGTGTGGCTGTGTGTAGCTGTGTGTGGCTGTGTGTGGCTGTGTGTGGCTGTGTGTGGCTGTGTGTGGCTGTGTGTGGCTGTGTGTAGCTGTGTGTGGCTGTGTGTGTACCTGGTTGAGCTGTTCTCCATCAGGTGGCTGTGTGTGGCTGTGTAGCAGCAGCTCTCTAACAGCAGTGGCCAGGCCCAGCGTTGCTTTAGGACTAGGAACCAGGTTAAATGGGACAGGCAGGGTCCTGCCTTCCTCAAAGTAGGAGAACCACAGCTTGGCACGGGCAAACTTCCACTCCACATCAGAATCATCCTGTAAACAGGTGGAGAGAGGAGAGAGAGAGAGAGAGAGAAGGAAGGAGAGTGAGAGAGAGAGGAGAGAGAGAGAGAGAACAGAGAAGGAAGGAGAGTGAGAGAGAGAGAGGAGAGAGAGAGAAGGAAGGAGAGTGAGAGAGAGAGAGAGAGAGAGAGAGAGAGAGAGAGAGAGAGAGACAGAGAGAGAGAGAAGAACAGAGAAGGAAGGAGAGAGAGAACAGAGAAGGAAGGAGAGTGAGAGAGAGAGAGAGAGGAGAGAGAGAGAGGAGAGAGAGAGAAGGAAGGAGAGTGAGAGAGAGAGAGAGAGAGAGAGAGAGAGAGAGAGAGAGAGAGAGAGAGAGAGAGAGAAGAACAGAGAAGGAAGGAGAGAGAGAGAGAGCGAGAAGGAAGGTAAGAGAATGAAAGAGAGAGCGAGAGGAGAGAACAGAGATGGAGAGAGAGAGAAGAACAGAGAAGAAGAAGGAAGGAGAGAGTATTAAACAGGTTTAGGAGAGTGACTGATGAGACCTTCCAATGCCAGGGCCTCGATCCTGTGTGTGTTTCAAGTTTTATTTATCGTATGTATGGGATACACATGGTATACACCGTCCAATGAAATGCTTACTTCCGGGTTCCTTCTCAACAATGCAACAACAATAAGAAATAATACAAGATAAGAATAGGAACATAAAGTACATGGCTCGGTAGAATAAACATTTTAGCATCAGTATAATACAGGAAGGCACAATTTATAGTCCAATATTTACACGTTTTGGAACAGGGGAAAAGTTCGTATTAAGAGTCTGTTAACATCAGTAGTGGGGTAGGTGTGTGTGTGTGTGTGTGTGTGTGTACCTCTATCTCCTGGAAAGAGCTGTTTATCATAGCGATCAGCATGTTGAGCAGAACGATCACCATGGTAACGTTGTAAACACCATACAGCACGTAGCCGATGTTCTCAATGAACTTATGATTGTTGTTAATGACTACCGACTTCACCTCCGACAGGCCGAAGATCGCCCAGAACAGAGTCTTAAAGCTCTCCTCGAGACTGGAGGGGGGAGGGGGGAAGGGAGGGGAGGGGGGGGGGAGGGGGAAGGGAGGGGAGGGAGAGGGAGAGGGGGAGGGAAGGGAGGGAGGGGTGGAGGGAGGGAGGGGGAGGGGAAGGGAAGGGAGGGAGAGGGGGAGGGAAGGGAGGGGGGAGGGGGGAGGGAAGGGAGGGGGGAAGGGAAGGGAGGGGGGGAGGGAAGGGAGGGGGGAGGGAGGGAGGGAGGGGGAGGGGAAGGGAAGGGAGGGAGAGGGGGAGGGAAGGGAGGGGGGAGGGGGGAGGGAAGGGAGGGGGGAAGGGAAGGGAGGGGGGAGGGGGGAGGGAAGGGAGGGGGATGGGGGGGTGGAGGAAGGAAGGGGGTGGGGGAGGGAAGGGAGGTGGGGAGGGGCGAGGGGGGAGGGAAGGGAAATAGAAGGGAGAAGGGGGAAGTTATTTGAAGCAAAACTGGAAATAAAACATCATTAGAATGCAAATAAAGCCCTATGTAACAGACTGGGGTGAAACCATCTGTTAGCCTGCTGAGCTAAAGGAAGTTGTTACTGTGTGTGTTAATGTAATGCATCATTCTGCTTGGCCCCCTGGGTAGTAGGACTGTGTGTGTTAATGTTTACGTGGTAAAGGCATCGTTCTGCTTGGCCCCCTGGGGAGTAGGACTGTGTGTGTTTACGTGGTAAAGGCATCGTTCTGCTTGGCCCCCTGGGTAGTAGGACTGTGTGTGTTATGTGGTAAAGGCATCGTTCTGCTTGGCCCCCTGGGTAGTAGGACTGTGTGTGTTATGTGGTAAAGGCATCGTTCTGCTTGGCCCCCTGGGTAGTAGGACTGTGTGTGTTACGTGGTATAAAGGCATCGTTCTGCTTGGCCCCCTGGGTAGTAGGACTGTGTGTGTTTACGTGGTAAAGGCATCGTTCTGCTTGGCCCCCAGGGTAGTAGGACTGTGTGTGTGTGTGTTTACGTGGTAAAGGCATCGTTCTGCTTGGCCCCCTGGGTAGTAGGACTGTGTGTGTGTTTACGTGGTAAAGGCATCGTTCTGCTTGGCCCCCTGGGTAGTAGGACTGTGTGTGTGTTATTGTTTACGTGGTAAAGGCATCGTTCTGCTTGGCCCCCAGGTAGTAGGACTGTGTGTGTGTGTGTTTACGTGGTAAAGGCATCGTTCTGCTTGGCCCCCAGGTAGTAGGACTGTGTGTGTGTGTGTGTGTGTTTACGTGATAAAGGCATCGTTCTGCTTGGCCCCCAGGTAGTAGGACTGTGTGTGTGTGTGTGTGTGTTTACGTGATAAAGGCATCGTTCTGCTTGGCCCCCTGGGTAGTAGGACTGTGTGTGTTTACGTGGTAAAGGCATCGTTCTGCTTGGCCCCCAGGTAGTAGGACTGTGTGTGTGTGTGTTTACGTGGTAAAGGCATCGTTCTGCTTGGCCCCCAGGTAGTAGGACTGTGTGTGTGTGTGTGTGTGTGTTTACGTGATAAAGGCATCGTTCTGCTTGGCCCCCAGGTAGTAGGACTGTGTGTGTTACGTGGTAAAGGCATTGTTCTGCTTGGCCCCCAGGTAGTAGGACTGTGTGTGTTATTGTTTACGTGGTAAAGGCATCGTTCTGCTTGGCCCCCTGGGTAGTAGGACTGTGTGTGTTAATGTTTACGTGGTAAAGGCATCGTTCTGCTTGGCCCCCTGGGTAGTAGGACTGTGTGTGTTAATGTTTACGTGGTAAAGGCATCGTTCTGCTTGGCCCCCAGGTAGTAGGACTGTGTGTGTGTTATTGTTTACGTGGTAAAGGCATCGTTCTGCTTGGCCCCCTGGGTAGTAGGACTGTGTGTGTTTACGTGGTAAAGGCATCGTTCTGCTTGGCCCCCTGGGTAGTAGGACTGTGTGTGTGTGTGTTTACGTGGTAAAGGCATCGTTCTGCTTGGCCCCCAGGTAGTAGGACTGTGTGTGTTATTGTTTACGTGGTAAAGGCATCGTTCTGCTTGGCCCCCTGGGTAGTAGGACTGTGTGTGTTAATGTTTACGTGGTAAAGGCATCGTTCTGCTTGGCCCCCTGGGTAGTAGGACTGTGTGTGTTAATGTTTACGTGGTAAAGGCATCGTTCTGCTTGGCCCCCAGGTAGTAGGACTGTGTGTGTGTGTGTTTACGTGGTAAAGGCATCGTTCTGCTTGGCCCCCAGGTAGTAGGACTGTGTGTGTGTTTACGTGGTAAAGGCATCGTTCTGCTTGGCCCCCTGGGTAGTAGGACTGTGTGTGTTAATGTTTACGTGGTAAAGGCATCGTTCTGCTTGGCCCCCTGGGTAGTAGGACTGTGAGTGTGTTTACGTGGTAAAGGCATCGTTCTGCTTGGCCCCCAGGTAGTAGGACTGTGTGTGTGTGTGTGTTTACGTGGTAAAGGCATCGTTCTGCTTGGCCCCCAGGTAGTAGGACTGTGTGTGTTTACGTGGTAAAGGCATCGTTCTGCTTGGCCCCCAGGTAGTAGGACTGTGTGTGTGTGTGTGTGTTTACGTGGTAAAGGCATCGTTCTGCTTGGCCCCCAGGTAGTAGGACTGTGTGTGTGTGTGTTTACGTGGTAAAGGCATCGTTCTGCTTGGCCCCCTGGGTAGTAGGACTGTGTGTGTGTGTTTACGTGGTAAAGGCATCGTTCTGCTTGGCCCCCTGGGTAGTAGGACTGTGTGTGTGTGTTTACGTGGTAAAGGCATCGTTCTGCTTGGCCCCCAGGTAGTAGGACTGTGTGTGTGTGTGTTTACGTGGTAAAGGCATCGTTCTGCTTGGCCCCCAGGTAGTAGGACTGTGTGTGTGTGTGTTTACGTGGTAAAGGCATCGTTCTGCTTGGCCCCCAGGTAGTAGGACTGTGTGTGTGTGTGTGTTTACGTGGTAAAGGCATCGTTCTGCTTGGCCCCCTGGGTAGTAGGACTGTGTGTGTTGTGTTTACGTGGTAAAGGCATCGTTCTGCTTGGCCCCCAGGTAGTAGGACTGTGTGTGTGTGTGTTTACGTGGTAAAGGCATCGTTCTGCTTGGCCCCCTGGGTAGTAGGACTGTGTGTGTTAATGTTTACGTGGTAAAGGCATCGTTCTGCTTGGCCCCCAGGTAGTAGGACTGTGTGTGTGTGTGTTTACGTGGTAAAGGCATCGTTCTGCTTGGCCCCCAGGTAGTAGGACTGTGTGTGTTAATGTTTACGTGGTAAAGGCATCGTTCTGCTTGGCCCCCTGGGTAGTAGGACTGGTGTGTGTGTTTACGTGGTAAAGGCATCGTTCTGCTTGGCCCCCAGGTAGTAGGCCTGTGTGTGTGTGTGTTTACGTGGTAAAGGCATCGTTCTGCTTGGCCCCCAGGTAGTAGGACTGTGTGTGTTAATGTTTACGTGGTAAAGGCATCGTTCTGCTTGGCCCCCTGGGTAGTAGGACTGTGTGTGTGTGTGTTTACGTGGTAAAGGCATCGTTCTGCTTGGCCCCCAGGTAGTAGGACTGTGTGTGTGTGTGTTTACGTGGTAAAGGCATCGTTCTGCTTGGCCCCCTGGGTAGTAGGACTGTGTGTGTGTGTTTACGTGGTAAAGGCATCGTTCTGCTTGGCCCCCTGGGTAGTAGGACTGTGTGTGTGTGTTTACGTGGTAAAGGCATCGTTCTGCTTGGCCCCCAGGTAGTAGGACTGTGTGTGTGTGTGTTTACGTGGTAAAGGCATCGTTCTGCTTGGCCCCCTGGGTAGTAGGACTGTGTGTGTGTGTGTTTACGTGGTAAAGGCATCGTTCTGCTTGGCCCCCTGGGTAGTAGGACTGTGTGTGTTTACGTGATAAAGGCATCGTTCTGCTTGGCCCCCAGGTAGTAGGACTGTGTGTGTGTGTGTTTACGTGGTAAAGGCATCGTTCTGCTTGGCCCCCTGGGTAGTAGGACTGTGTGTGTTTACGTGATAAAGGCATCGTTCTGCTTGGCCCCCAGGTAGTAGGACTGTGTGTGTTAATGTTTACGTGGTAAAGGCATCGTTCTGCTTGGCCCCCTGGGTAGTAGGACTGTGTGTGTTAATGTTTACGTGGTAAAGGCATCGTTCTGCTTGGCCCCCAGGTAGTAGGACTGTGTGTGTGTTTACGTGGTAAAGGCATCGTTCTGCTTGGCCCCCTGGGTAGTAGGACTGTGTGTGTTAATGTTTACGTGGTAAAGGCATCGTTCTGCTTGGCCCCCAGGTAGTAGGACTGTGTGTGTGTGTTTACGTGGTAAAGGCATCGTTCTGCTTGGCCCCCTGGGTAGTAGGACTGTGTGTGTTAATGTTTACGTGGTAAAGGCATCGTTCTGCTTGGCCCCCAGGTAGTAGGACTGTGTGTGTGTGTGTTTACGTGGTAAAGGCATCGTTCTGCTTGGCCCCCAGGTAGTAGGACTGTGTGTGTGTGTGTTTACGTGGTAAAGGCATCGTTCTGCTTGGCCCCCAGGTAGTAGGACTGTGTGTGTGTTATTGTTTACGTGGTAAAGGCATCGTTCTGCTTGGCCCCCAGGTAGTAGGACTGTGTGTGTGTGTGTGTTTACGTGGTAAAGGCATCGTTCTGCTTGGCCCCCTGGGTAGTAGGACTGTGTGTGTTTACGTGGTAAAGGCATCGTTCTGCTTGGCCCCCAGGTAGTAGGACTGTGTGTGTGTGTGTGTTTACGTGGTAAAGGCATCGTTCTGCTTGGCCCCCAGGTAGTAGGACTGTGTGTGTGTGTGTGTTTACGTGGTAAAGGCATCGTTCTGCTTGGCCCCCTGGGTAGTAGGACTGTGTGTGTGTGTTTACGTGGTAAAGGCATCGTTCTGCTTGGCCCCCTGGGTAGTAGGACTGTGTGTGTTAATGTTTACGTGGTAAAGGCATCGTTCTGCTTGGCCCCCAGGTAGTAGGACTGTGTGTGTGTGTGTGTTTACGTGGTAAAGGCATCGTTCTGCTTGGCCCCCAGGTAGTAGGACTGTGTGTGTTAATGTTTACGTGGTAAAGGCATCGTTCTGCTTGGCCCCCAGGTAGTAGGACTGTGTGTGTTAATGTTTACGTGGTAAAGGCATCGTTCTGCTTGGCCCCCAGGTAGTAGGACTGTGTGTGTGTGTTTACGTGGTAAAGGCATCGTTCTGCTTGGCCCCCAGGTAGTAGGACTGTGTGTGTGTGTGTGTTTACGTGGTAAAGGCATCGTTCTGCTTGGCCCCCAGGTAGTAGGACTGTGTGTGTGTGTGTGTTTACGTGGTAAAGGCATCGTTCTGCTTGGCCCCCAGGTAGTAGGAGTAGAGGTTGAACATTCCGATCATAAATGCCAGGAACACCAGGATAAAGATCACCATGAACTTCAAGATGTCTGCAACACACACACACACACACACACACACACACACACACACACACACACACACACACACACACACACACACACACACACACACACACACTACACACACACACACACACACACACACACACACACACACACACACACACACACCACACACAGGGGAGGGGTGAGAAAGTGATATAATCAGGTAGAGTAACAGAGAGGTTACTGTGGTGATGGGGTTAAATATTTACATTTACATTTACATTTAAGTCATTTAGCAGAATATGAATATATTATTTCATATTAAATATGAAATAATCCTGTGTGAATGTTAATACAGTAGGCAAATAATTAGTAGTCAACAACTTTGCCATCATTATGATGTCGTCAATTTTACTTTAGACAGATGGCAATGTTGTCATTAGCTATCAAGGTTTGTCAAAGGTACTTAGCAGTGCTTAAGTTAGCTAGCTAAAATCCGATAGCCTCAGTCTTGGCTATCTAGTTAACGCTATGCTACGACTAAAGTCAATTTGACGACATCACAATGATGACAAGGTTTTCCTACTAATGATTTGCCTCGTTTAGAAATGTCCTTGTTTTTCCAAGCCACTGCAATCCACTTTAGACCAGTTCTTTATCAACACCAATTGAGAAGGAATTGAGTAGAACATTTTTTCTGGAGTCAGTCTTCAAAAGAATGTGCAAAACAATATTGTGACGAAACATGCAGCCCATTAACCAACCAGGTCTCACAGTCTCACGTCAGAATTAGACGTTCATCCATGTTTCTCAAACGTCAAATTTAAACATTTTTCCAAGAATAACACTTAGAAGTGTTTAAGGCATTAAATCTGCATTTTTCAGGTTGGAGTTCAGTTCGGGCATTAACTCAAAAATCTTAAGGTTAGGTATTAACTCCGATTGGTTAGTTAAGGTAAGAGTTAAGGTTTGGGATAGGCTTAAAACAAAAATACCCAAAACAACTTTATATCACTGGACTCAAACTTGCAAACTTGGGAATCAGAGGCAGATGCTTACCCCATCCGCCATCCCTGTCCACAACACCCTAGCAAAACCCAAAACCTTGAAGGTAATACAGCTCACTGTTGCCCCCTAGTGGCCGCTTTCCACGTCATCTCCCGACATCCTTAGACATGGATGGACGTCAAATATTGACTTGTGTCATTGGGTGAACTGGCTGCATAAATAGCAGTTAGTTAGGTGTGTGTGTGTACCTTTAACAGTGCGTCCCAGTGATATCTGCAGCGGTCCGAAGCTTTCATTGGCTGGCAGGATGTAGGCGATGCGGCTGAAACTGAGCACCACGGCAACCGCATACAGCCCCTCAGATACTAGCTGGGGGTCAGAGGGCAACCAGGAGAGACGAGCTGGGGGGGATTGGTTGGTTGGTTGGTTGGTTGATTAAATAAATGAATGATTGACTCAAGTCCAAGCTGTGTGTGTGTGTGTGTGTGTGTGTGTGTGTGTGTGTGTGTGTGTGTGTGTGTGTGTGTGTGTGTGTGTGTGTGTGTGTGTGTGTGTGTGTGTGTGTGTACATGTGGTGGAAGGGTGATGTTGTCCAGCGTAGAGAGGTGGGTGTAGTGTGTGTGTGTGTGTGTGTGTGTGTGTGTACTCACCCAGTGTGTAGTAGTGTACGTGTGGTGGAAGGGTGATGTCCAGCGTAGAGAGGTGTGTGTAGTGTGTGTGTGTGTGTGTGTGTGTGTGTGTGTGTGTGTGTGTACTCACCCAGTGTGTAGTAGCGTACGTGTGGTGGAAGGGTGATGTTGTCCAGCGTAGGGAGGTGTGTGTAGTGTGTGTGTGTGTGTGTGTGTGTGTGTGTACTCACCCAGTGTGTAGTAGTGTACGTGTGGTGGAAGGGTGATGTTGTCCAGCGTAGGGAGGTGTGTGTAGTGTGTGTGTGTGTGTGTGTGTGTGTGTGTGTGTGTGTGTGTGTGTGTGTGACTCACCCAGTGTGTAGTAGTGTACGTGTGGTGGAAGGGTGATGTTGTCCAGCGTAGGGAGGTGTGTGTAGTGTGTGTGTGTGTGTGTGTGTGTGTGTGTGTACTCACCCAGTGTGTAGTAGTGTACGTGTGGTGGAAGGGTGATGTTGTCCAGCGTAGGGAGGTGTGTGTAGTGTGTGTGTGTGTGTGTGTGTGTGTGTGTACTCACCCAGTGTGTAGTAGTGTACGTGTGGTGGAAGGGTGACGTTGTCCAGCGTAGGGAGCTGTGTGTAGTGTGTGTGGACATATAGCTGGGCTGAGTAGGTGTGGTTATAGGCAGAGAAGCGGGAACTGAAGGACGCCAGGAAGATGGCCAACATTCCGAAGTCCAGGAAGTTCCAGGGTTCTAAGAGGTATTCTCCCGCTCCCTGGGACCAGATCTCCTTTACCTCCGCCCAAATCATACCTGAGGGAGGGAGTTAGTAGTTCATAGATACTCCTTTCACCCCCAGTTCAGATCATTCCGCTGGACTTACTTTACATTTAGTAGTGTTACAGCCTGAATTCAGTTTAGATTAAATAGATTACAGTAGACAAAGTGAAAACATGTTCTTGGAAATGTTTGCTAATTTATTGAAAATGAAATTAAGAAACGTGTAATTTCCGTAAGTATTCACACCCCTGAGACAATACATGTTAGAATCACCTTTGCCAGCGATTACAGCTGTGAGTGTTTCTGGGTGAGTCTTTAAGAGCTTTTCACACCTGGATTGTACAATATTTGCAGATATTTATTTGTAAAATTCTTCAAGCTCTGTCAAGTTGGTTGTTGATCATTACTAAACAGCCATTTTCAAGTCTCGCCATAGATTTTCAAGATGACTTAAGTCAAAACTGTAACTCGGTCACTCAGGAGCATTCAATGTCATCTTGGTAAGCAACTCATGTATATTTGGCGTTGTGTTTCAGGTTATTGTTCTCCTGAAAGGTGAATTTTCCTCCCAGTGACTGTTGGAAAGCAGACTGAAACAAGTTTTCCTCTAGGATTTTGCCTGTGCTTAGCTCTATTCTGTTTTTTTTTTATCCCAAAAAGCTCTCTAGTCCTTGCCGATGACAAGCATACCCCTAACATGATGCAGCCACCACCATGCTTGAAAATATGAAGAGTGGTACTCAGTGATGTTGGAATTGCCCCAAACATAACACTTTTTGTATTCAAGACATAAAGTTCATTTCTTTGCCACATTTTTTCCAGTTTTACTTTAGTGCCTTTTTGCAAACATGATGCATATTTTGGAATATTTTATTCTGTACAAGTTTCCTTCTTTTCACTTTGTCATTTCAGTTAGTATTGTGTAGTAATGGTAGACTTCCGGTCAGGTGATGTAAGAGGACGTGTTTGAGAAAGGTACCCAATTAAACATTTATTTTTAAGTTTTTACACGCCGCTGTACGTTTTTATGTTAATGTATCAGTTTGTTATATTCTTATAATCACTTGTTATGGTACCATGAGCAAGACCAACCCAAAGAGAACTGCTACGACCAACACATCGTCGAAGGCCGAACCAACTACTGAAAATGGCTGCCGCAGCCAGCCCTGCTGCAGAGTCGGGAGGCCTTTTCTATGACCACGCTGAGCTAGCAAAACAAAGAAGTAGCCTAAAAGAGGATATGGCTTGTCTCCTCAGCACTTCGCTTGCACCTCTCCAAACTTCCATTGACGCCTTTTGCGAAACAGTCAACGCGATGCCTCACTACACTAGAAGGTTTCTCCATTGACAACACCGAGCGGATTGCTGAGCTAGAGGCAGCTGTCTCTCATACGGAAACGGCCAACACAGCTCTACTTTCCAAGTTAGATTCACTGGAGAATTATGCCAGAAGGGAAAACATCCGATTGTTGGCGTCATGGAGATAATTAAGACTGCAGTCAACCCTGTGAAACCTGCTGGTGGAAGTGATGGGTAAAGGTGTCTTTGACAAGCCGCCAGAGCTCGACCGAGTGCACAGATCCCTCTCCCCCAAACCCAACTCAGGGGAGCAACCTAGGTTAATCATAGCTGCTTTCATTATTACCAAGACAAGGAACGGGCAATGCGCTGGGCAAGGGAGCATAAACCAAAATTCTGTGGCCAAGATATATGATTCTACCCGGACTTGAGTGCCAACCTTGTGAAGAAACGAGCTGAATTCAAGGACATCAAAACCGGTCTCAACAAGAAGGGGGATCAAGTTTCATCTCCTACACCCTCACCGTCTTCTATGCGCATAGAGTAAAGTTGATCGAGGAGGGCTAGCAGTCGGGCTGGAGGAATATATGGCTGGCTGGCTAATTTGATGGCTGACTACGGACTGATTTTCATGACATCCACTTGGACATTACTTTTCACATGAAAGCAATGGTGTTTTATCTGCTCATTCCAGGAGAACAGACTTATTTTTTTGTTATATTTGACTGAGACTAATGGCAACACCCAAGCGGGAGCTGGCTGGAGACACTTGACTGTTTACTATCTGGCTGGCTAGCTAATGCCACATTTATTTTGAGATGTATTTCTACATGGCTCAACTCCACGAGCACCGAGGGATATCTTCACTACGTCTATACTTGGCTGAGAAGATTTCAGACAACAGGGACATTCGGCTGACTTGTTAGCATGGCTAGCTAAGCACAGCAAAAACCAGCGTGCTCAAGCACTGACTGGGCTATTTGAATGTGGCGGTGGATTTAGCTAAGCACTTCACCATTTCTAGCAGTTAGCTAGCTGAGATATAGTTTGACATATGGACAACTACCTAGCTAGCTACATCTAGAATTGACTGAACATGACCTGTATCCATGTACGTAGCTGGCACTAGTAACACATGTTAAATATCCAATGTGGGTGTTTTATGTTTAAGGGATGCTTACATTTTCTACCATTTACATTTTAGTCATTTAGCAGACACTCTTATCCAGAGCGACTTACAGTAGTGAATGCATACATTTCATACATTTTTTTCTCCGTACTGGTCCCCCGTGGGAATCAAACCCACAACCCTGGCGTTGCAAACACCATGCTCTACCAACTGAGCCACACGGGACCACCAGCATGTTAAATGTGCAACCAGAGGGAAAAAAACTCTAGACCACCTTTACTCCACACACAGAGACGCATACAAAGCTTTCCGTCGCCCTCCATTTGGCAAATCTAATCAAAACTCTATCCTCCTGATTCCTGCTTACAAGCAAAAACTAAACCAGGAAGTACCAGACACTCGCTCCAATAAGGAAGTGGTCAGGTGAAGCAGATGCTAAACTACAGGACTGTTTTGGTGCACAGACTGGAATATGTTCAGGGATTCCTCCGATGGCATTGAGGAGTACACCACATCAGTCAATGGCTTCATCAATAAGTGCATCGATGACGTCATCCCCACAGTGACCGTACGTACATACCCCAACCAGAAGCCATGGATTACACGTCCTGTAGCTTAGCGTCTGCATCATCTGGCCTCTTTTTTTAAATGTTTCACTTCAGTTTATTTTTATAAATAATTTCTTAACACTTTTTTTTCTTAAAACTGCATTGTTGGTTAAGGGCTTGTAGGTAAGCATTTCACGGTGCATGTGACAAATAACATTTGATTTGATTGTTACACATTCTACTTCAACAGTATGTTGCCTAATGTTTTTTTTTTGTCACAAGATATGATCGGTGGTCTTATGCAGGGTTTTCATCTCTATTCCAGTTTTCCTTTAATGACTGATAATTCAGATATTGGGGTGGGAGTTGGGGTCAGCTATTAGCTTTACAAGCTGGAACGTCAAGCAAATGAACGTCCCAGTTTAAACAGGCTCGAGTATTTGATTTGTCTTAATTTAAAAACAGATACAGCATTCTAATAAGAAACACATCTGTGTAAGGTAGACTCCGTAAAGCTTGGGGAGGACAATTCCATTCAAAATGAAATGCCAAAGTAACATAACAGAACAGGGGAACAACAATACTTATTCATAGGAAAGTACAATTTACAGCTGCTGACATCATCTCAGATCCACAGTTTTGTTATGGTGTCTGGTTCTCTCTTTCCCACCTCTGTTTTGTTATGGTGTCTAGTTCTCTCTTTCCCACCTCTGTTTTGTTATGGTGTCTAGTTCTCTCTTTCACACCTCTGTTTTGCTTGTAAATGTTTATGCTCCCAATTGGGATGATGTTGATTTTATTAACAAATGTATTTCTTTGCTGCCCAATCTCAACTCACACTATTTCATTTTTGGAGGTGACTTGAATTGTGTGATCAACCCAGTCTTCGACCGTTCAAACTCTAGATAATTATCTATAGCTTGGTCTGCATTTATGAGCCAGGCAGGATGTGTAGATCCATCGAGATTCCTTTTTCCCCAGGAACAAAGATGTTCTTTCTTTTCACATGTGCACCACTCCTATTCCAGAATATACTACTTTTTTGTAGATAAAGCCCTTCTCCCCTCTGTTAAGTAGAATTCTCTGCCATTGTTGTTAGTGACCATGCTCCTCTGTCACTCAACCTCTCATTGAACTATACAGATCACCATGGAGACTCAACTCATCTTTACAAACAATTCATTCTGCACCGTTCTATCGAATGCAAATTATGTCTTTATTGAGACAAATAAAACAGATTTGATCTCTCCATCTACACTCAGTTGTTCTTAGAGGCTAAATCATTTCCTATTTCTCTCTCTTAATTTTTTTTCTCTTTATTTAACCAGGTAGGCCAGTTGAGAACAAGTTCTCATTTACAACTGCGACCTGGCCAAGATAAAGCAAAGCAGTGCAACACAAACAACAACACAGAGTTACACATGGGACAAACGTACAGTCAATAACACAATAGAAAAGGTGTGTACAATACAGTGTGTGCAAATGAGGTAAGATTAGGGAGGTAAGGCAATAAATAGGCCATAGTGGCGAAATAATTACAATTAAACAATTTAAACACTGGAGTGATAATATGCAGAAGATGAATGTGCAAGTAGAGATACTGGGGTGCAAAGGACCAAGATAAATAAATAAATACAGTATGGGGATGAGGTAGTTGGATTGGCTATTTACAGATGGGCTATGTACAGGTGCAGTGATCTGTGAGCTGCTCTGACAGCTGATGCTTAAAGCTAGTGAGGGAGATCAGTGTTTCCAGTTTCAGAGATTTTTGTAGTGCGTTCCAGTCATTGGCAGCAGAGAACTGGAAGGAAAGGCAGCCAAAGGAAGTGTTGGCTTTGGGGGTGACCAGAGAGATATACCTGCTGGAGCGCGTGCTACGGGTGGGTGCTGCTATGGTGACCAGTGAGCTGAGGTAAGGCGGGGCTTTACCAAGCTGAGACTTATAGATGACCTGGAGCCAGTGGGTTTGGCGACGAATATGAAGAAGCGAGGGCCAGCCAATGAGAGCATACAGGTCGCAGTGGTGGGTAGTATATGGGGCTTTGGTGACAAAACGGATGGCACTGTGATAGACTGCATCCAATTTGTTGAGTAGAGTGTTGGAGGCTATTTTATAGATGACATCACCGAAGTCGAGGACCGGTAGGATGGTCAGTTTTACGAGGGTATGTTTGGCAGCATGAGTTAAGGAGGCTTTGTTGCGATATAGGAAGCCGATTCTATAGCAAGCGGCAACGGTGAGAGACTTTGTTTAATAAACAATTAAATATTAGACAACAGCTGATCAACACCATTCTGGGATTAGGACAACAATACGCCTCTCCATCACCAGAAAGGCTGAGTCTTCAAACGTGGCTTTGCCTTCCTGTTGGCCCGCAGAAGGATTTTCTTGGATTAGAAATCTATCAATCCTCCCTTAATAACCTCTCTTTGGCTGAAAGATCTGATGCTGTTCCTAAAATTAGAAGATATTAAGTATACCATTTGAGCGTCAACCAAGTCATTTTATTCCACCTGGGTCCCGATAATATCCAATTTTGAACAGCTCCAAACACTCCCTCCAGATTAGTACTCTTGGCCTCACCCCCACCCCTTAAGATTATTGCGAATATAGGCCTATAAAATCACCTAATCACCTGAAATTGTTAGCCTATTATGTTTTTGCTTGTATTGAAGTAGCGTATCATTTTGTTTTCTGTAACTCAATGACTTCCCTTTCTTTTTAAATGTATTTGGAAGGGGGTCGAAGGGGGCCAAAAAGAGGAAAATGTGTCTTTTCATTTTATCTTTCATTCAGTGTGAACAAAAATACTATACAAATATTTGGAGTAACTACACTGTTGTTTATCCAGCCTCAGTTCTCTTCTATTACAGCCATTGGCCTCATACTGAAATCCTTGAGAGGTTTCCTTCCTCTCCAGCAACTGAGTTAGGAAGGACACCTGTAACAAAGGGGTTGAATCCTTATTGACTGAAGACATTTCAGCTTTTCATTTTTTTATAAATTAGTAAAAATGTTGAAAAGCATAATTTCACTTTGACATGATGGCGTATTGTGTGTAAGTGACCAAATCTAAATGTTTTTATTTTTATTTAGGCTGTAACACAACGAAATGTGGAAAAAGTCAATGGGTGAGATTACTTTCTGAAGGCACTGTACCTATAGCTGGGAGAGAGGGAGCGAAGGATAGAGGGAGCGAAGGGTAGAGGGAGCGAAGGGTAGAGGGAGCGAAGGGTAGAGGGAGCGAAGGGTAGAGGGAGCGAAGGGTAGAGGGAGCGAAGGATAGAGGGAGCGAAGGGTAGAAGGGTAGAGGGAGCGAAGGGTAGAGGGAGCGAAGGGTAGAGGGAGCGAAGGATAGAGGGAGCGAAGGATAGAGGGAGCGAAGGGTAGAGGGAGCGAAGGGTAGAGGGTAGAGGGAGCGAAGGGTAGAGGGAGCGAAGGGTAGAGGGAGCGAAGGGTAGAGGGAGCGAAGGGTAGAGGGAGTTAGTAGCCAGGAAATTATGTTATAGCAGCAGGATATGATGTCAGACTGACCAATGACCCAGGATATGATGAGAATCTCCATCCAGGTGAAGGGGGTGGTGGTCATACGATACAGCAGGATGGGGTCACGCTCTGGAGAGGAGAAAGAGGAGGAGATGAAGAACAATTAAAGTTGCAAGCAGCAATGCTGGGATTCAAGCTGTGGGCCCACTGTTCTACCATCAGGTCAAATTGGACACATTGCCCTAGAATGGGGTCAGTCTGTTATATCTGGTGTAAATCTCCTGTCTTATCTGGTGTCCTGTGTGAATTGAAGTATGCTTCCTCTAATTCTCTCTCTCCTGGAAGAACTGAGCCCTAGGACCTGGCCTGATGACTCCTGGCTGTCACAAGTCCATCTGGTCGTGCGGCTGCTCCAGTTTCAACCCTGACCTGTTCACCAGATGTGCTACCTGTCCCAGACCTGCTGTCCCAGACCTGCTGGAACCCTGACCTGTTCACCGGATGTGCTACCTTGTCCCGGACCTGCTGCTTTTGACTTTGTCTCTCTCTCTCTCTCTCTCTCACTCACTCACGCACCTGCACCTGCACCTGCTGTCTCAACCTCTAAACGCTTGGCTATGAAAAGCGGACATTTACTCCTGAGGTGCTGACCTGTTGCACCCTCTACAATCACTGTGATTATTATCTGACCCTGCTGGTCACCTATAAACGACTGAACATCTTGAATAAGAATCCGGCCTTAATGATCATGTTCTGTTATAATCTCCACCCGGCACAGCCAGAAGAGGACTGGCCACCTCTCAGAGCCTGGTTCCTCTCCACCCGGCACAGCCAGAAGAGGACTGGCCACCCCTCAGAGCCTGGTTCCGCTCCACCCGGCACAGCCAGAAGAGGACTGGCCACCCCTCAGAGCCTGGTTCCTCTCCACCCTGCACAGCCAGAAGAGGACTGGCCACCCCTCAGAGCCTGGTTCCTCTCTACCCGGCACAGCCAGAAGAGGACTGGCCACCCCTCAGAGCCTAGTTCCTCTCCACCCGGCACAGCCAGAAGAGGACTGGCCACCCCTCATAGCCTGGTTCCTCTCCACCCGGCACAGCCAGAAGAGGACTGGCCACCCCTCAGAGCCTGGTTCCTCTCCACCCGGCACAGCCAGAAGAGGACTGGCCACCCCTCATAGCCTGGTTCCTCTCCACCCGGCACAGCCAGAAGAGGACTGGCCACCCCTCAGAGCCTGGTTCCTCTCCACCCGGCACAGCCAGAAGAGGACTGGCCACCCCTCATAGCCTGGTTCCTCTCCACCCGGCACAGCCAGAAGAGGACTGGCCACCCCTCAGAGCCTGGTTCCTCTCCACCCGGCACAGCCAGAAGAGGACTGGCCACCCCTCATAGCCTGGTTCCTCTCCACCCGGCACAGCCAGAAGAGGACTGGCCACCCCTCAGAGCCTGGTTCCTCTCCACCCAGCACAGCCAGAAGAGGACTGGCCACGTCTAAGAGCCTGGTTCCTCTCCACCCGGCACAGCCAGAAGAGGACTGGCCACCCCTCATAGCCTGGTTCCTCTGGTCTACCCAGTACAGCCAGAAGAGGACTGGCCACCCCTCAGAGCCTGGTTCCTCTCCACCCGGCACAGCCAGAAGAGGACTGGCCACCCATCATAGCCTGGTTCCTCTCCACCCGGCACAGCCAGAAGAGGACTGGCCACCCCTCAGAGCCTGGTTCCTCTCCACCCGGCACAGCCAGAAGAGGACTGGCCACCCCTCAGAGCCTGGTTCCTCTCCACCCAGCACAGCCAGAAGAGGACTGGCCACGTCTAAGAGCCTGGTTCCTCTCCACCCGGCACAGCCAGAAGAGGACTGGCCACCCCTCATAGCCTGGTTCCTCTGGTCTACCCAGTACAGCCAGAAGAGGACTGGCCACCCCTCAGAGCCTGGTTCCTCTCCACCCGGCACAGCCAGAAGAGGACTGGCCACCCATCATAGCCTGGTTCCTCTCCACCCGGCACAGCCAGAAGAGGACTGGCCACCCCTCAGAGCCTGGTTCCTCTCCACCCGGCACAGCCAGAAGAGGACTGGCCACCCCTCAGAGCCTGGTTCCTCTCCACCCAGCACAGCCAGAAGAGGACTGGCCACCCCTCAGAGCCTGGTTCCTCTCCACCCGGCACAGCCAGAAGAGGACTGGCCACCCCTCAGAGCCTGGTTCCTCTCCACCCGGCACAGCCAGAAGAGGACTGGCCACCCCTCATAGCCTGGTTCCTCTCCACCCGGCACAGCCAGAAGAGGACTGGCCACCCCTCATAGCCTGGTTCCTCTCCACCCGGCACAGCCAGAAGAGGACTGGTCACGTCTAAGAGCCTGGTTCCTCTCCACCCGGCACAGCCAGAAGAGGACTGGCCACCCCTCAGAGCCTGGTTCCTCTCCACCCGGCACAGCCAGTAGAGGACTGGCCACCCCTCAGAGCCTGGTTTCTCTCTACCCAGTACAGCCAGTAGAGGACTGGCCACCCCTCATATTCTGGTTCCTCTCCACCCGGCACAGCCAGAAGAGGACTGGCCACCCAGCACAGCCAGAAGAGGACTGGCCACCCCTCAGAGCCTGGTTCCTCTCCACCCGGCACAGCCAGAAGAGGACTGGCCACCCCTCAGAGCCTGGTTCCGCTCCACCCGGCACAGCCAGAAGAGGACTGGCCACCCCTCAGAGCCTGGTTCCTCTCCACCCTGCACAGCCAGAAGAGGACTGGCCACCCCTCAGAGCCTGGTTCCTCTCTACCCGGCACAGCCAGAAGAGGACTGGCCACCCCTCAGAGCCTAGTTCCTCTCCACCCGGCACAGCCAGAAGAGGACTGGCCACCCCTCATAGCCTGGTTCCTCTCCACCCGGCACAGCCAGAAGAGGACCGGCCACCCCTCAGAGCCTGGTTCCTCTCCACCCGGCACAGCCAGAAGAGGACTGGCCACCCCTCATAGCCTGGTTCCTCTCCACCCGGCACAGCCAGAAGAGGACCGGCCACCCCTCAGAGCCTGGTTCCTCTCCACCCGGCACAGCCAGAAGAGGACTGGCCACCCCTCATAGCCTGGTTCCTCTCCACCCGGCACAGCCAGAAGAGGACTGGCCACCCCTCAGAGCCTGGTTCCTCTCCACCCGGCACAGCCAGAAGAGGACTGGCCACCCCTCATAGCCTGGTTCCTCTCCACCCGGCACAGCCAGAAGAGGACTGGCCACCCCTCAGAGCCTGGTTCCTCTCCACCCGGCACAGCCAGAAGAGGACTGGCCACCCCTCATAGCCTGGTTCCTCTCCACCCGGCACAGCCAGAAGAGGACTGGCCACCCCTCAGAGCCTGGTTCCTCTCCACCCGGCACAGCCAGAAGAGGACTGGCCACCCCTCAGAGCCTGGTTCCTCTCCACCCGGCACAGCCAGAAGAGGACTGGCCACCCCTCAGAGCCAGGTTCCTCTCCACCCGGCACAGCCAGAAGAGGACTGGCCACCCCTCATAGACTGGTTCCTCTCTAGGTTTCTTCCTAGGTACCTGCTCCAGCTTCGCTGCTGAACACCAACAACATTATATTACAGTGTTCCAATATTACAGTATTCCACAATTGAAATCAACTAGCATATGTTTCACTGAGGGCTTTTTATTTTGAAGGCAAACCACAAAATCAACTATTATGGCTGACTAATGGTTATTGTGGTTAGCGTCACATAGCTCAGTTCATCAACAGTCTCTTTCAATCCACTGTAAATGTTGTGTAATCTGATACTTCGTGAAACTGTACCCTCGTTTCTAAACTTCAATTCGGTTAGCGCCCAAATCATGTGACTAAACTGAATAAAAAGAAGAAGAAACTACACTATGAAACAAAGATAAATGACAAAGAACGACAGTAAAAAGCTTTGGAGCAGCTTCAAAAAGCAAACAGCTCCATCCTTCATTGAAACAGATGGCTCATTCATTACAAAACCGACTGATATTGCCAACTACTGTGGAAGGACCACCAGAGGGCAGGCTGGACTCATGGATAGTAGCCCAACTAGGTATGTGAGTCAAGGGGTCCTGAGGAAATTAAGCACAGCTGATGGTACTAATTACCTATTATCTTTTCCTTACAAGAGAGAGGAGGGAACCAGCAAGAAAGGGAGAAAAACCTATCTCTGGAAGGTGGCTACCAAGAGAGGGAAGCTAACCACAAAGAACCATTAAGGTGGCTACCAAGAGAGGGAAGCTAACCACAAAGAACCATTAAGATGGCTACCAAGAGAGGGAAGCTAACCACGAAGAACCATTAAGGTGGCTACCAAGAGAGGGAAGCTAACCACGAAGAACCATTAAGGTGGCTACCAAGAGAGGGAAGCTAACCACAAAGAACCATTAAGGTGGCTACCAAGAGAGGGAAGCTAACCACAAAGAACCATTAAGATGGCCACCAAGAGAGGGAAGCTAACCACAAAGAACCATTAAGGTGGCTACCAAGAGAGGGAAGCTAACCACAAAGAACCATTAAGGTGGTGACAAACCCCTGACTTTTGTTGTAGTTTAAAGATAATTGTATTGTGTTCCTGTTTCATCTGGAGAAGATGTATGTCTTTCCTTGGGACATTCTCATTGATTATGTTGAAGTGTTTGTATTGACCAAAATCCATCAATAGAGAACTGGGTTCAATCAAGAAACCAACTCCTGACTCGTTTATCCCACCTTTCCGCTTTAGAGTGACGTCAAATGACTTGGTCCGCTCACACTACATTCATGTTTTTTCCGTTGGCAAGATTAGCAAATTTAGGCAACTCGGCTCCTTCATTTATTGAATCAGATGGCTCATTCATCACAAATCCCCTGATATTGAAAACTACTTTAATTACTTTATCATTGGCAAGATTAGCAAACTTAGGGATGACATGCCAGCAACAAACGCTGACACTACACATCCAAGTATATCTGACCAAATTATGAAAGACAAGCATTGTAATTTTGAATTCCGTAAAGTCAGTGTGGAAGAGGTGAAAAAAAGAATTGTTGTCTATCAACAATGACAAGCCACCGGGGTCTGACAACTTGGAGGGAAAATTACTGAGGATAATAGCAGACGATATTGCCATATCTTCAATCTAAGCCGACTAGAGAGCGTGTTCCCTCAGGCCTGGAGGGAAGCTAAAGTCATTCCGCTACCTGGGAATAGTAAAGCCCCCTTTACTGGCTCAAATAGTCGACCAATCAACTTGTTACCAACCCTTAGTAAAAGTTCTGGAAAAAAATGGTGATTGACCAGATACAATGCTATTTTACAGTAAACAAATTGACAAGACTTTCAGCACACTTATAGTGTCACGTCCTGACCAGTATAAGGGGGTATTTGTTATTGTAGTTTGGTCAGGACGTGGCAGGGTGTGTTTGTTTTGTGTTGTCGGGATTTTTGGGTAGTGTTCTATGTTTTGTATTTCTATGTTCTATTTTTTAGTTTTTCTATTTCTATGTCTAGTTTATTGTTTTGACCTTCAATTGGAGGCAGCTGTTCCTCGTTGCCTCTAATTGAAGGTCCTATTTAGTAGGGGTGTTTTTCATGGGGTTTTTGTGGGTAGTTGTTTCTTGTTTAGCTGTGTGCCTGACAAGACTGTTTTCATCGTTCTTTTTGTTCAGTGTTCATTTATTTTAATAAAGAAGATAATGAGCATTGACGTACCTGCTGCATTTTGGTCCAATTCATACGATGCCCGTGACATATAGGGAAGGACATTCAACAAGAACAGCACTTACACAAATGACTGATGATTGAGAGAAATTGATGATAAGATTGTGGGGGCAGTTAGATTTTAGTGCGGCTTTTGACATTATCGATCGTAGTCTGCTGCTGGCAAAACGTGTTATGGCTTTACACCCCCTGCTATATTGTGGATAAATAGTTACCTGTCAAATAGAACACAGAGGGTGTTCTTTAATGGAAGCCTCTCCAACATAATCCAGGTAGAATCAGGAATTCCCCAGGGTAGCTGTTTAGGCCCCTTGCTTTTAAAAATCTTTACTAACTACATGCCACTGGCTTTGCGTAAAGCCAGTGTGTCTATGTATGTGGGTGATTCAACACCATACACGTCAGCTACTACAGCAACTGAAATGACTGCAACATCTAACAAAGAGCTGCAGTTAGCTTCAGAATGGGTGGCAAGGACTAGGTTTGTCCTAAATATTTCAAAAACTAAAAGCATTGTATCTGGGACAAATCTATCACTAAACCCAAAACCTCAACTAAATCTTGTAATAGATA